>NC_137611.1:53097563-53530063 GCF_963280865.1 Gymnoscopelus braueri | reverse complement strand
TTACTCACAGGACATAAAACATTATCATCATGTTGAAGTAACTCTGCAGAGGAGGGATGGCACAGTTGTAGATGTGAGCTGTGACTGCATGGCCAACCGAGGGAGGAGCTGCAGTCATTCAGCTGGAATACTGTACAAAGTGAAAGATGCTGCCAGTCAGGAATTCACAGGCACAGCATGCACTGATGCGGTTTGTGCCTGGAATAAATCCACCTGTGAAAATGTGGTGCCTGACACAGTGGAGAACATACGAGGGCCAGACCAGGGACCTCGAAAAAATATGAAAGTCACAGCTACGGCATTTCAGACAGATGCAGACGTCATTCAGCACTTTTCATCCCCTGAGATGGCTGGCCTAGCCAATATACCGGGTACCATTTTGCATGTGTTGACTGCACAGCCACAAAAGAAAGCAACTGTTAATGAACTGCCTACATGTCATAAACAATGTGCTGAACACAATTATGTACACTCTGTAACTCTGTTTTTGAAAGATATGTGGTATGTGGGAAAGATGAGAGGGAGAGAATAGCCACAGAAACAAAGGGCCAGAATAGTAAATTTTGGCTAGATCAAAGGAAAATTAGAATTACCAGTAGTGAGGCATCTGAAGTGCCCAAAAAGGTAAACCCACAAAACTGGGTGGAACGGAAACTGAATGGCACCTTTGCTGGTAATGCAGCCACAAGACATGGTCAGACATCAGAGCCTTTGGCTAGAAAATGGTTTGAGGAGACCACAGGACTGACGGTGGAGACCACAGGTCTTATTGTGCACGAGGAAGAAAATTGGCTTGGTGCCAGCCTCGATGGTATCATAGATGCAGATACCATCCTTGAGATTAAATGTCCTACAGAGAAAAAACTTGAGGCACACAATGGCAGTCTGCTAAAAATGATTGAGTCAAACAAATATGATGTAAGGCATATTAATGGACAATATATTCTGAGGGAAACAGCATCAGGATTAGGGTTCTATTACCAGGTACAGCTAGCAATGCATTGTGCTAACAAAACAAATTGCAAGTTCCTTGTATGGACCCAAAATGAAAAGATTATCACAGATGTCCCATACAACCAAGAGTGGATAACAGAGAAAATCGGCCACCTGAAGGTTGTGTACTTTGAGTATTTATTACCAGCAATAGCTACTAGAATAGCACATGGAGTCATGAAAGTACATGGACTAAAGTAGTCCTCTTTTGAATCTAATGAGGGTCAAATGATTTCATTCATGAGTAAATGCACTTCATCAAAGTGAAATGGTCAGTTGACAAAGTTTGTGATACAACAAAGTACAATATCGTCTTAAAATACACAGATGATGCATTTCATACAAACATCTCCCTCCTTTTCAGAAACCAATAGTACATTTAACTCAAAGCTGTGACAGTGAGATGTGTTAGTGCTTCAATTTGCTTTTTGAATATTAAAGCTACAATGGAGAATGAAGTCTTAATGAATACAACTGTTTTTGGAGTAATCTGCACATATTTTCTCCATCTTGCTCATCAGCTTCATCCAAATGACATTCCTCTTCTTCCTCAATATCAGATGTTTCCTCAGTCTGAATTAACTTGGGTTGCAAATTACAAAGCCCAGCACAAATGCTTACAATGTCATCAACATGCTGTACCCTCCCAGGAATAACATAACAGACAATTTTAAAACATTTGAACCTTCTAATTGCACGCTCAACATGGATTCTGACATTTGCTAAGCGTCGTGTTGCCACAACTTCATGCTCAGGAAGTTCTTTGAGGTCGCGAGTAAAGGCTGGAAGAGCCAGAGTCACCCCTGGGGGCAATATATCAGAGATGTTGAACCCACGGTCTGCTAAAATTTGATCACCAGGAATCAGGAGTTCCAGAAGCCCACTGTTCTTTGTGATAAAAGTGTCACTGGCCCTTCCACCAAACAGTTTTGATGTGAACATTACATAGCCATTCGGGGCAATACAATATAAGACTTTGTAAGTGTTATGATGTTTGTAGTTGCTGTATGTTTGTGATCTTTTCCTTAAGTGTTTTGGACTTTGTACAAATATTTCAGTACAGTCTATTATGCATGTTGCTTTGGGATAATTTACACTGAAACAGGAAGGCATAATTCTTTTGAGAGTATCTCTGGGCAACCACGCAATCACCTTTTCCCTCATAAACCTAGCAAGTTTTGGTCTCCAAAGTGAAAAGATGTTACATGCTGAGCTCCTGCTTACTCCAAATCGTTTACCCAAGTCTGTGAACATCAAACAAAGACGTAGCCTCATTAAAACAAGTAAGAGCTGGTCGTGGACTGCTAAATAGGTAATCTTTGGAGGTGGGAGAAAATCTATGACGGCATGCAAAAGCTGCCAAGAACTTTCAATCCCTATGCCTGTGTAAAATTTGGAATCTTTGTCATCCAGGTCATATGCTGACAATGATGGTGTAGGATCAGTTTGTGTTGCCCTGTTGCGCCTTGTCTTGGTAGTTGAGTAGTTGTGCTCAGTAGGCCTATCGGGCCACTGGGTGCCGATGTCACGCTACACAGCCAGAGGCATGACATTTTCCACATTGGATGTGGTGTCTTCAGGTGCTGACGTGGTGTCTTCGGGTGCTGATGTTGTGTCTTCAGGTGCTGCTCTTAATGTGTTGCTGCTTAATGGCTGAGGGCATCTTCTCTTAGGGGGGGCTGTACCAGACTGCATTCTCCCCTATGAAAACAAAAGAAAAACAAACAGTGCTTACATTTTTTTTACTTATTTTGGAAATAAATTAAACAACATGTTGAACCAAAAACAATCATTTTGAAGGGGAAAAAGATCTAACGTACGTGATAGACATTTTCCACATTGGATGTGGTGGCTTCAGGTGCTGCTCTTAATGGCTGAGGGCATCTTATCTTAGGGGGAGCTGTACCAGACTGCATTCTCCCCTATGAAAACAAAAGAAAAATAGCTTACATTTTTTTTACTTATTTTCAAAATAAATTAAACAACATGTTGAACCAAAAACAATCCTTTTGAAGGGGAAAAAGATCTAACGTACGTGATAGACATTTTCCACATTGGATGAGGTGGCTTCAGGTGCTGCTCTTAACGGCTGAGGGCATCTTCTCTTAGTGTGGGCTGTACCAGACTGCATTCTCCCCTATGAAAACAAAAAAAACGGTGCTTACATTTTTTTATTTACTTTCAAAATAAATTAAACAAGACGTCGAACCAAAAACAATCAAATTGAAGGGGAAAAAGATCTAACGTACGTGATAGACATTTTCCACATTGGATGAAGTGGCTTCAGGTGCTGCTCTTAATGGCTGAGGGCATCTTCTCTTAGTGGGGGCTGTACCAGACTGCCTTCTCCCCTATGAAAACAAAAGAAAAAGAAACTGCTTAATTTTTTTTACTTATTTTCTAAATAAATTAAACAACATGTTGAACCAAAAACAATCATTTTGAAGGGGAAAAAGATCTAACGTAAGTGATAGACATTTTCCACATTGGATGTGGTGGATTCAGGTGCTGCTCTTAATGGCTGAGGGCATCTTATCTTAGGGGGCGCTGTACCAGACTGCATTCTCCCCTATGAAAACAAAAGAAAAAGAAACAATGCTTAATTTTTTTTACTTATTTTCTAAATAAATTAAACAACATGTTGAACCAAAAATAATCATTTTGAAGGGGGAAAAGATCTAACGTACTTGATCGACATTTTCCACATTGGATGTGGTGTCTGCAGGTGCTGCTCTTAATGTGTTGCTGCTTAATGGCTGAAGGCATCTTCTCTTAGGGGGGGCTCTACCAGACTGCATTCTCCCCTGTGAAAACTAAAGAAAAAGAAACAGTGCTACATTTATTTTTATTTTTTCAAAATAAATTAAACATGTTGAACCAAAAACAATCAATTTGAAAGGGAAAAAGAACGTACGTGATATTTATATCCTAGTTGCAAAACTGGATATGGGTGTTCTTTTGTTGGCCTACCATCCGGGAAGTGTACTCCGAGACACACCTTAAGATGGAATAAAGAAAAGATTAATAGTAAATACTGGTACCACATATAACTCAACAATACATAAACTATTGTCCACTAAATGGTTTCATGTCATAGACTTTCATAGGAAGCTCATCAACATTCAGCCACTGTTGTGACTGAGTCAACAGTCACTCTGTTCATTTGGTTCCATTTACACCCTGACAGAGTTGTGTAGGTTGGGGCAACATTTTATAAAATTGAAAATAATATATTATTTTATTATTATTATTATTTTCAACTCCAGACCTTTTAAAATGTGTACACTAAATGCATTTGTGTATCCCCTGTTACATAAGTGGCTGAATACAACATAAAAACAGTAGTGTTTGTGTTCATTAGACTGCCATAGTTTTATCAAATAAGGTACTATTTAATCACAATAACGCCACAGGTGGTTTATTTTTGCACACACAAGAGCAGCAGCTTAGCATACTACTAACAATGATGTTATTAACGTTAGCTGAACTTAGATAAGATGTTTCAACCATGTAGCTCTGGTCCATAGCGTTAGAAGGAGTTCTCCTTAACGCCATGGTACTTTGCCTGCATACCAACGGGATCGCAGGCTGCTCAGCCTCTCGTCTCGAGTAATAAAAAATACACTTTGGCTACTCACCAAAACAAAGACAGTTTTAAGATGTTGAAAACATACTCTACTTAGTGGGAACACTTGGAGCCCCCCACCTCACGTCTAGAATACACTTTTTGGACAGAAAATAAATATTTCACCGGAAGGAAAAAAATGTTTTAGTTACTCCACCGCTCCCCCTACAGATCTGGTCAATGGAATATTTCCATTGACCAGATTTTTCCTTCGGTTAAATACTTTATTTTCTGGGCAAAAAGTGTATTTTAGACGTGAGGTGGGGGGCTCAGAGTGTTCCCACTAAGGAAAGTAGGCTTACAACATCTTTAAACCGTCTTTGTTTTGGCGACTAGCGAAAGTGTATTTTTTTGTTTTACTACAGAGGAGAGGCTGTGCTACCACGGGTGTTCGGGCAAAGGCTAGAAGGTCTCATAGCGTTAAGGAGAACTCCTTCTGACGCTGTGGTCCAGAGCTAGGGCTACTTAGCAGCTGCTGCATGCTAACATTAAGAGTGAGTAACTACCAAAAGTTTCCAAAACTTACCACGCTGTTCTTTGTGGGAACAAAGTCCTTTAAGTTCACATTTTGTATCCACTTTTGGCGAACATCTTGGTCCTCTCCACTCTCACGCCCAGGGAATCTGTGCAAGCCATAGGGCCTGAGGCACAGACAGTTGTCATGAACTTTAGGCTTGTGTGTTTCGCATTCCGTTTCTCTCCAAAGTTGCATTTGTCCACTGCTGTTGGAGCAGCCATAAACAACACAAGTGCGTCCCGACTTTCTGTACATCTTTAGTTAGTAGTAAAAAGCAGGTAAAAGGAGTAACTTGAGCAGTCAGTGACTGCACCTGACTGACACCGTACTCAGCGTAGTAGCAGCTGACTGATATTGACACAGCAGTAATGGCGGCGCTACCTAAAGGGGGCGGAGCCATACCTACAGGGAAGCGCTCTGTGGATTCGTGTATACACTCTATGTTCTGGGGACTGTACGAGCAAAAAGAGGGACGGGTCAGGAATTAATTCATAAATGTAAGTTTGCTCATCCTGGCGCTTCATTCACTATTTCAGGAATAAATGGCTTTGCACAACAATGTTACTGTATATATGTGCACTGGCCATATAGCACAGTACAACTATAAAGATAACGATGTGGCCATCCACATTGATGAATTGTCTGTTCTTATATTCTGTATTATTCTATACCTTTATATTATGCATGTACTGTATATTTTCATCCACGGCTCTGGTCCAGCTGTATGAAACGTCATAAGTGATCCCAGAATTTGCCGTCGCTTTGAAATGACGCTAGAGTGCGTTACGATCCTGTGAGGCTAACGGGTCGACCACTCCGATCTTGCATTTAATCCTCTCCTCCTCGCAGGGGCGGGGCTTAGGCACGAGTGGAGGACGCGAGGAGAGTGAGCGAGTGACCGAATTTGGGGGATTGGAATTCAGCTTATGGCTGCGGGAGGTGTTTCCTAGAGGCTGGATCGTTGGGCTTCAGCTGGCCACGCTGCCCATGGCGTGTGCGTGTGCGTCTCCTCAGACTCAACCAAAGCTGGCATGTTGGGCTTCAGTTTAGCTGTCCTGTTATGCACCAGTGCAGGTATGTGTCTCTTCTCTATCTGTTGGATAATCGCCTTTATATGCTATTCTAGTCTTGAACTTGACCGTGCAGCCGCTTGTTGTCATTTTAGCCCCTGTGTGCTGCTACAGCATTTCCTGCTGGGGTTCCCCTAAACCTGCCGTGGGTCGCCTTAGACCACCCGGTCGCTGCTGCTGTGGGCATGGCGACTGTGCGCTCTGCCCTTGCAACCATGGTAGGTTGCTGTCTGTCGTCATGTCTTTGTTTCTTTATTGAATGTCAGTATTATTAAGTTAGTAGGTTAACACGGCCGCTTATTATTTCAGGGCCGGATAGCTACACTAACTGCTGCTTTACCGGTTGTGGTTTTACCACTCCTTGAGAACCATCTTAACTCTACACACCACTCGTCTTCCCATTCATAATACGGTCGGCCGTGACGTGGAGCGAGGGTGACTCCACGGCGACCGTGCGGCTTAATACTGCCTATGCCCTTACATGTGATTATTGTTTATTTCGTTATTTTCTGAGGCTACCGGGCAAAGAGGCCCATGACAGACTGCATCCTGATCTTTAGTGTTTGAGCATTTGTCATTCTTAATATATTTCACTGCCAGTCATTTAACTTACTGTTTGTATTACAGGCCTGATGCTGGGGATCCATGGTGCATGGGAACAGGAACAGGTGACGGCCGCCCAGTGGTTGTGGTATACCCCCCCCCCCCCTTTTCTGTGCTTTCCGTTTAATTCATTTATTTTGGTTTGCTGTGATACATTGGGGTTCCCCCCTCCCTGGGTCGGTCAGCCTGCCCATATTCCCCCTTCCCCCCCAGCATTGGCCATATAGCACAGTATGTTTTATTGTTAACTTATTATTATTACTCTGTTTTCATAATTTATTGTACCCGAACTGTGTGAGGAGTAATGCATGTTGCAGGTGGTTTACTTCAGCTAGATTCCTCGAAACTATTTCCTAGGGCGCAATCCCCTAGGTGGCGTAGTTGGCTATACCTTAATTTATACCGCCCTGTTACATAAAGAAACACATGATCAACAAATAACACAAAAGAAAGGACACCCACCCCTACACTACCAAGACTGTAACCCACGTTAACATTGACACTTGCAGATCTAAAACAGACAGACGGATGGATGGACGGACAGACAGACACCTCACATCCATGGTGTAAAACAGACACGTGTTATGTTTTGCTACAAATCAAATCCTGCAAAGTTTAGACAAAAACACATGCACATACACCATAAACTGTAAACCTTCATCAAGTCACATTACAGTGAAGCCACTCTGCTTCAACTGTAGATTTATTCTTGTATTTATGGTAGAGTGGAGCTTCTTGATAATATGTATGCACAGTATGATATATTGTGTCTCCTACCGAAACCGCTGCCTACTGGTTCGCTGGTCATAAAATGATTGGCTTGTGACAAAAGCAAAAAAATATCCATGAATTCAAGTCTCCATAGGGTGACTAAACAATAGAAAAAAAGGTGAACAGTTTTTGGGTGAACTATCCCTTTAATGGTCATTCATCCTGACCTGTGGATCCAGATTTAAGGGTAAACACAGTGTGGAGAAAGGACATCCTCCTGCTTTTTGAATATATATAAAGTAATTGAAACCCCAAAATGTATCTAAATCATAGTGATAGTATTTACTATACATGATAAACTAATGAATGTTCCTCTGGGCTGTAATTAGAAACACAGTTTGATGACTTTTCATGAACAATCATGACAATTAAGTATTTCCTTGGTAAGATAATAAACAATGACCACTTAAATAATTGAATATTTATTTGATACGACAGAGATATAAAGTATAATAAAGAAATGAACCTGACCAGAAGGTCAGTCTCCCGAAAGAGGATACAAAGAGGATACAATCTCCCTAAAAGGATACAAATCTAACCCCATGGATACATATTAACCAAACGGGCCTGATACAGTGTTTAGGCTCTCTTACATTCCTCATTGCTATGAACACTACACAGGTGTACTTTCTATCAGCCTGTTAACTGTCTCTGATACAACACCCATTCATATTCATAACAATGTGAGATTATAATGAACCAACTCTAGAGTCATGAGAATGAAGCTGAAAGTAAATGAATAATACAATGAATAGACGGGCAATTACAGACAATCATAGAATGTATTGCTGCCAAAGTCTTGGTCTTCAGAGGATACGTCCCTGGCAGTACTTGAAACGGAAGCGACAATCCCTGTCAATACAAAACACAGCATAGTAAATTGAATGACCACATGCAACCAGTGGTGGAAGAAGTACTCAGATATTGTACTTCAGTAAAAGTAACAATACCACAATATAATAATTACAAGTAAAAGGCCTGTGTTCAAAATGTATCGGCATCAAAATATACTTAATGTACCGAAAGTAAAAGTACTAAAATGTTTGAAAATAGCCAATCTACAAGCTCACAACGCCTTGCAAAGGCGACGTGGTGCAACATGTTGTGAGCTTGTAGATCTGCTATACTTTCAAAAGATTTATACATTTGAAAACTTTCTGCATATTGAGTACTTTTGCTTTTGGTCCTTTAACTCAGTCTTTTTGTTTTTTTTACGTGTTTTTCCACATGGGGGGGGGGGGGGGCTGGAGCAGCTCTGGAATCACCCACGTTGACTCTGAGAAGGGAGGGACAGATGTATCACCCTGCCAAAAAACATGGCTCCCCATCCGCTTCCGTTCTATCTCCTTCTCTAAAACCCCTGTAGCTCCGAAACTTTTTACATTGGAGAAAACGACTCATTTTGTACGATCGCTGCGCCATTGTGACTCGCGTGAGAGATATTATCGTTCCAGGCGTTAGCCAGGATCATCGTGCACCCTGCACGCATGCATTGTTTCACATGGATTGCTCGTCGTGGAGTCTACAGCTTAAACAGCGCCGCGCGGCGCAGCGCCGCGCGGCGCAGCGCCGCGCAGCGGTGAGATTTATGGCACCGAACGTAATCTGTTAGTATAAAATTCTGGCACCGAATGTGTTAAGTATATTTTGATGCCAATACTTTTGTAATTTTACAATTATTATATTATGAATAACGGACTTTCAATTTGTAACAGAGAATTTCTACATTGCAGTATTGATACTTTTACTTAAGTAAAAAACCTAAGTTCTTTTCCCACAACTGATTGGCTTCAGTTCAAGTACAAGTCTCAAACATTGTTTTGTTATCCGTGACATCGTAGAAACAGAGTTTTCTGGATATCTTTGCCTGCTTTTCAGA
Source organism: Gymnoscopelus braueri (assembly GCF_963280865.1). Lineage (NCBI taxonomy): Eukaryota > Metazoa > Chordata > Actinopteri > Myctophiformes > Myctophidae > Gymnoscopelus > Gymnoscopelus braueri. The sequence continues at coordinate 53,520,605 of NC_137611.1, read as the reverse complement.
TGGTTGGGGTCGATGTAACATGATTTACCAGTTGGATTGTGGACATCTATTTCATTTAACGTTCACTAAACACATGTAGATATTTCTCTCCTCTCTCTGCCTGTGTGTGTGTGTGTGTGTGTGTGTGTGTGTGTGTGTGTGTGTGTGTGTGTGTGTGTGTGTGTGTGTGTGTGTGTGTGTGTGTGTGTGTGTGTGTGTGTGTCACAAACTAGACCTGTTCTATACTGAAAGTGACCTTAAATGACAGTGCATGTTGCATGTTGTGTGTTGCATGTTGCTCCTGCTTGCTACTCTCTGCTTTCAGCTACTGCCACCGGCTAGCCTCCTAGCGGGGGTGAAAAGAGGAGCCGAGTGCGTAAGCCTCCTCCTGCCGGTACACAGCCTCTCCACCACCAAGACTCCTGCAGTGCCTCCACGTGGCCACACACGGATACTGGGTTCCGCGAGGTCCCAGGCTAATCTGTAGGGGATCTCGGAGTAGCAGTGGACCCCAGAGGCACGACGTGCAGGCCCACCGGTGTGTGGACACGCCCTGGCGTCTGCCAACCACTGTCCCAGCTAAGGGTCAAAATGCATGGGCAGATGGGGCTCATAGCCTTGGATGGCAACCTGTCTAGGAGAAGGTAACTCTGAATTAAAACCGGGACTGCAAGGAGTTGCGCCCCACAGTCCGCTATCAGCATAGTAAAGCCAACCATGGAGTACAAAGTCATCCCAAATCCTATACTTCCAGCGGCGGGAGTCCGCAGGAGCATCGCGGCGGTCGGTGGTGCTGGTCCTCCTTCTGGAGGACACCATGACGACAGGACCTCAAACCCTGGGATTGCCCCAGGGAGGGTCCTGTCCGATCACAGCACCCCGTCCAATGCACTCATGCGTTGTCGGAGACCATTCGTAATGGGAACCTTCAATGCATGCACAGCAAGAGAAGAAGCGAGGTTGATAGAACAATTGGTCTTAAAGTGAGGAAGGCAATTGCATGGAGGGCCCTGAATGGCATGACCAGTGTATGGAACTCCAATCTCCCCCGCCAAATCAAACTCAGCTTCTTCTACGCGACAGTAGAGTCCGTTCTTCTCTATGGCAGTGAATGCTGGACCCTGAAACCAGCCCTTGAGAAGTCCTTGGACGGGTGCTACACCAGGATGCTGCGTGCAGTGCTTAACATCAGCAAGAGTGCGCATGTTACCAACATAATCCTGTATGAGGGAATACCAAGGGTGAGCGAGAAGATTGCTGTAAGGAGAATGAGACTAGCAGGACACTGCCAAAGGCACCGAGAGCTGCCAGCCAGCAAACTGGTGCTGTGGGAACCAACACATGGGCACCGGTCAAGAGGACGCCCCACACCAACATATGTGGACACGCTCAAGAAGGATGCAGGAGCCCATAGCACCAATGAGCTGTCCAGATGTATGGAGAGTCGGGATGACTGGAAGCAACGATGGATGGCTCGTCTGAGGACGACCTAGAGAGCTATATAAAATAAGGCGAATACAATGGTAGTCTAGAGCCTCCTAGTGTCACCAACACCTCCTGCAACATCTCACCTAACCCGGCCTGGCATTGGCCGGACTGATGCGGTGGATTCACTCACATACGTTCCATGTGTGAGTGGATCCACGTCGGTCTGGCTAGTGCCAGGCCTAACCCTAACCCCCAATTAGCACTGTCTCTAACTACTCTCAAGAGACAGTGGGGGCAGTAGCATGCCACTTGGACACAGGCCAGGGTCTGATCAGCCTCGGTCGGGTCGCCTGATGGAGGGTGTCTGTTGCAAGACCTGAAACACCCATATTTTATTAACTGTAGGGGAAACTACATAATATTTGTAATAATGAATGATAAAGAACAACATTGCAGTTAGAGAGACAAAGAAAAAAACTACGTGGGGCTGTGGCTGTACTTACTCCTTGCCATTATCGTGGTCACTGTACACGCCTGTCAAGAAGTTTCCTCCAGGAACATTCCAGGAGAAATACTGGTCCCAGTTGTTCACCCAGTGTGTTTCTTGGCATCCATGTGTTTGCAGTCGAGGGGACTTACAGCACTTAAACTCCCATCTGAAATGATATTGTATTTATTTATTTATTCATTGGAAGTGGCTGGGGGGGGGGGGGGTTGTCCATCCATTCCATTTTTTTTTCTCCCTTTGTTTTTTTAGATTTATTTTTCATTGTCATTATTCCAATTAGCCCTCCCAACACATTTCTGCTCCGGGTGGATGTAACGTCTCGCACGCACGCACGCACGCACGCACGCACGCACGCACGCACACACACACAGTAGCTGCCGATATTGCTAATTAAATAGTCCTTTGTATAATACCCTAATGCTATGGCCTTTTATTTCATGCCAGCTTTTCATGCAACTGTTCTTACCGTCTGTCTTCGTGGCGATTGCTGTGATAAGTCTTTATCCCAGTGATGACAAAGTCGTCAAGACAGTTGAAATTCACGGGACGATCAAGATTGTTGACCGAGCCTGACCAGGAACACTCATTGAAGGTCACAGCTGCCTTGCATTGGACAGTGTAGCGTCGATCATCATGACGGTTGTCGTGATAGCTTGGAAAGAAATGAAAGTGATGGAATGATTGATACTATTAACAATGAAATGATGCTTCGATGTGCGTGTGTGTGTGTGTGTGTGTGTGTGTGTGTGTGTGTGTGTGTGTGTGTGTGTTGCGTGCGTGCGTATGTCCTCATTTATTTATTTATTTCTGTACCTTGAGATGTGGGAAACAGCTTGGCCATGTGAACATTGACGAGTCAAAACTCGGTTCCAGTTGTTGTCCCATGCTGTCACTCTTTCTCCAACTGTAAACATGTTTCAGAGAAGATTGATTAAAAGTCTCATTAGGCGCTCGGGTGGCGCAGTGGTGAAGTCAGTGCCCACCACCATGGAGGTTGTGGGTTCGAATCCACTGTGGTGCATATGGCTTTGTCTAGCGTCTACACGAACACAATTGGCCCATGTTCGGGTGAGGGAAGCCGGGCGGGGAGGGTGATATCTGTCATTGCACATACTCCTACGGGCTGAGGCGGCACCTGTCAGCGGGGAGTGTTGGGCGGGAGGAGTAGGACGAAGGCTCATACGTCCTCCTGGTGGGGGCTCCTCACTGGTAGGTGAGTCAGTATGATACAACAGCAGTGACAACACATAAATGTGTGTGGGGAGGAATTCATTGGCATAACGACTAAATTGGGGAGAAAAATAGGTAAAAAAAATGTGCTCCTCGGAGCACAGGTCTCCGCCAGGTCAGGTAGGTTATTGTGGCCTCATGGTGGCGCTATAATAGGCCAATGTGAAAAGGGTGCCATTTCTTCTTATAGGCCTTGCACGGCAATCGGACACTGCATTCATGATTTGAGGCATTTTGTTTAAAAAAAAATGTTTTGCTAAATTAGACCTGCTGGTGGCTCTATAACAGGCCAATGTTAAAAGGGTGTCATTTGTTCCTCAGCATAATGTGAATGTGCGTGCAAAGTTTGACCGCAATCGGACGGTGCGTTCATGTTTTGTGGAATTTTGGAGTGGAGCTATAAAAGGCAGATGTGAAAAGTGCAGGGCAAAGGTTTTTTCCTTGACCTCTAGGGAGTGCACATACAAAGTTTTAGACAGATTGGTGCAGTTATAGGTAAAAACACGAATCGGCCTGTTATAGCGCCACCATGAGGCGCTATAACAGGCGCCACCTTTTTCAAGTGGCATTTCTTCCTCGGCATAGTGGAAACATGCGGCAAAATTCACGGAAATTGCATGCTGTGTTCATGATTTGAGGCATTTTGTTCAAAACGGAGCACTCCTGCAAACATTGGAAGCCATTTTAGCCAATCAGGATTGAATATGAAAAATCTGAAAGACCTGTTTTGTTTAATGACTATAGAGATACGTTGTACTGATAATTTTCCACTGTGAGATTCTCAAGGTACTTACACACGAGAGTGTGACGAATAAAATAAAAATGTGGTTAATCAAACTATGAATTTGCTGATATGTCTCATTCATACAGGTTGATGCTTTTATTAAAATCAACCTTGTTTTGCTAAATAATTAAGTGGCTTTATCACCACGTAATATTCACGTTCTGGGTGGATGTTCTCATGATACAAACAGCAGTTTAAAGTAATGTGAATTATTCACATGAAACACTTTCCCTGGACTTTTAGGCATCGAGTTCAGAGCTCAGAAGCCTTGGCAGCAAAAGCTCGGACCACCATTGGTTCTGGACTCAGAGCCACATTGGTTTTTAATTTTCAGTCTCGTCATATACAGTCCACCTTACACTTTAAGTTTAAAATGTTGTAAAAGTTTTTTAACAGAGCCCAAAATCTGTTACAAATTCAAGAGCCCAAATTCTAATGAAACTATCTCAAAATGTGTGTTGTGCGATATATATTTTTTAATTAGATACAATACCGATTAAAATGCTATTAAATAATAACATTTGAAAACAAATTAATTAACATAAATAAATCTCTCTTAAAAAAAATAAAAAAAATACCAAAACTAGAAAAAGTGCTCCTCGGAGCACAGGTCTCCGTCATGTCAAGTAGGTTATTGTGGGGCAGCAATGTTTGGAATTCGCCAATCAGGATGGAATTAGAAAAATCTGACAGAACCATCCTGATCACTTGACTACAGAGATAATGTGTACCGATTTGCATGATGTTTGGACAACATTTGTAGGGGGTAATATAAAAAAGAAAAGTGTTGCAAAAATCTGCCTCCAAGTGGCGCTATAATAGGGCAATGTTAAAAGGGTGGCATTTGTTCCTCAACGTAGTGCGAATGTGCGTGCAAAGTTTCACTACAATGGGACGCTGCATTCATGATTTGCAGCATTTTGGCGACTCCTGCAAACTTTAGATGTCAATCTTAGCCAATCAAGATGGAATATGATATATCATGTGTACCAATTTGCGTGAATTTTTTATTAAATCTGAAGGCTTAATATCCAAAAATGTGTTTTACATAAGTCGGCCTCCTGGTGGCGCTATAAAAGGCACATGTGAAAAATGCAGGGCAAAGGTTTTTCCTTGGCCTCTAGGGAGTGCGCAAATAAAGTTTTACACAGATCGGTGCAGTTATAGGTAAAACACGAATCGGCCTGTTATAGCGCCACCATGAGGCTGATTTGAAAATGTTCAAGTGGCATTTCTTCCTCGGCATAGTGGGAATGTGCGTGCAAAATTGCACGGACATTGCATGCTGTGTTCATGATTTGAGGCATTTCAAAACAGAGTACAAACTTTGGAAGCCAATTTTAGCCAATCAGGATGGAATATGAAAAATCTGAAAGACTTGTTTCGTTTAATGACTATAGAGATACTGTGTACCGATTTGCAGGAGTTTTGGACAAAATCTGTAGGAGTACTGTCCAAAAATGTGTTTTGCACAAATCGGCGTCCTGGTGGCGCTATAAAAGGCCCATGTGCAGAGGTTCTGCTCTGGCATCCAGGGAGTGTGTGTGCACAGTTGCGATGCAATCAAGCCAACGGTGCCAGAGATTAGCTGTACACAGACAGAATGGCGGACGGACGGACGGAGGGACGGACGGACGGACGGACGGACGGATGGACGGACAGGGGGTAAAACATACTCTCGCCAGGCCGAAAGACAATAAGACGTGCACATTTGCACTTTCTTAAAGATAAAGATTATAATGTGGTCACTACAGCAATGTAGGACCTCCTTCCAGGGATTTTGTATTATGGATCAACCACCTCCATAAAACTCATTGAAATAGGCTGCTAGTCATCAACAATCATCTTCTTTTGGCTCACTCTAATGTATCTGTTACTTTGGGAATAATCTGAAATGATTACCCATCATAAAAGGGAAGCTGCATTCTAATTGTAAAAAACGAACAGAATAAGACTAAATTGTTCTTACCTGTCAGAAGGATGAGGAACAGAGGCAGAGACAGCATCTTGTTGTCACCAACTCTTCAGGGAGAATGTAACCACAGCGGGCAAACATGACAATAGACATTTTTTTAGTGTGTGTAACACACTCCTATAAACAGCCTGCAAAAAAAGGGAGGAGTTAGGGCCTTATAAGGCATTAAATGGGAGGAGTAAAGGGCGTGCACTCGCGTTCATATTTATACCCCTTGGAAAGGGGGTGTGTCTTTAAAAAAAGACGAGGCCCAGGCAGAGCTCGTCCACCGATTGGTTGTGATATTGCCCTGACAACCAACAACAACCAATAGAACCCACGACTGTCCCTTCGGGCTATAGAATCTATCCACCTGGAGATCCTACTGACGGTCTCGGTCTCGTCCTATTTTCTAAAGATTGTTATACATTTGAAAATTTGTGAAGCGGGACATTCTGCCTAATGAGTACTTTTTACTTTTGGTACTTTAAGTACATTTTTATATCATTACTGTTGTACTTTTACTCAAGTAAAATTTGAATTCCTGACTTTTACGTGTAACAGAGTATTTCTACATTGCAGTATTGGTACTTTCACTTAAAGGGTTAGTTCAGATTTTTTGAGTATTTTCTGTAGGAAATACTTACCATTAATGTAGTGGTTGCAAAGGTATTAATTGATTGCCCGAGTCCCGTGGTCAGAGTTATGGTCCGGTTCTGATAAATATGAAGTAGGTCCGGTAGATTAGTAGATTTGGTGGGGGCCGCTCATTAAAAATAAATTAATTAAAAAAACTAGCGTCATTTGTATTGTTGACCTATTTCTACCATATAGAGCAGGTTTCGTTCAATTTCGACCCCTCTGTCACATGGTACTAATCTTTGTGTCCAGAATCACTGCGCCACGGCAGCCTACTCATGCACAAAATATATGACACAAAAAATGAATGGTAAGTATTTCCTACAGAAAATACTCAAAAAATCTGAACTAACACTTTTAGTAAAAAAATACTTTTCCCACCACTGCTCATAGTCAGAGATGTTACTGTAGAACTCATAAATACATTCGCTGGTGCAACGTCAGTTACGCGCTCTGGTCAGAGTGACACACACTTACTTCCTGTAAATAGACTAAAAGATAAAACTAGTGTTCACTAATCATATACATATATTAGGCCTACAAGATGCTCTTATTTTGAAATTGTGTGTGTATGTGTGTGTGTGTGTGTGTGTGTGTGTGTGTGTGTGTGTGTGTGTGTGTGTGTGTGTGTGTGTGTGTGTGTGTGTGTGTGTACCCAGTGCTGGCCCTGAGGAATTTGCCCTAGGCAGCATTTTACCCCCCCCCCCACACACACAAACACCCATAGCCTATTATTTAATAATAAATAAGGCTATTTCACAAACACAAATAACTAGGACACCGTGTAAATTACAAGAGCCAAATTACAATTTGCAATTTTGGCATTTAGCAGACGTGATTTACAGTAAGCAAGATAAACTCGAGGTAATACATCAAATGCATAGTGTAGTGCCTCAGTAATCTAGGATCATAGATAAACCAATAACCTATCCATCAGTCTAAACATTATAGTAATATCAAAAAATTAAGAAATTATCTACATTGAAACTATACACACACTTAAGATGCCAGGTCAACAATGACCTGGCATCTATCTAATTAAAATGCTATCTAATTTAATGTTTTAGGCTAGAACATTTAAAACAAAACTATTATATATTAATAGTAATGTCGTTGCCATTCACATGGCACGTGGCCGTTGCATGTGCATTATGCAAGCATGTTTGTGTCATGTTCTACTTTGCTCTACCATGAAAATAATAAACCGGTTTCTACACATACCTAGCTACACTACACGCACACACGGATGCACGCACACACACAGACAGACACACACCGGAGCGAGCAACAATATGGACCGTGGTGGCAAAAGCTCCTAAGTATGGCTTTACTACAAAACAGAACCCAACGAAATGGGAAAGGGCCGGAACAGAGACGTCCCAAAGTTCTTAAGAATTAATTTACATTTGTGTGGTGGTGGACTGGTGGAACTGGTGGAAATGATGTACATTGAAACTATACACACACTTAGGATGCCAGGTCAACAATGACCTGGCATCTGTCTAAATAAAATGCTATCTAATTTAAAAAAATAGGCTAGAACATTTAAAACAAAACTATTATATATTAATAGTAATGAATTTGTAATCGGCGTAGATAGAAAGGTGTTTTATTATCTCCTGGCATGGAGAGAGAGAGAGAGAGAGAGAGAGAGAAAGATAGAGAGAGAGAGAGATAAAAGACCTCTGAAAGTCTTATCAAAGAAATGTAACTTAACGTGCTGTACGGCAAGTCGTTGCCATTCACATGGCACGTGGCCGTTGCATGTTATGCAAGCATGTTCTTGTCATATTCTACTTTGCTCTACCATGAAACTGATAAACCGGTTTCTGCACATACCTAGCGATTAATGCATGCCTGTAAATATCTGCAATGCATCCTTCTAACAATACAGGTCGAGTTATTTGCATATTGAAACGGATTTGAAATGACAAACATGTCAAGCCTCTGACGTTTTTACATATAGTTCATCATGCAACGCCTGTGTGTTCCGCCCTCAGATTCATCTTATGGAGCCCATCACCCCTGCCCGCACACACGCGTTAAAGTCTATTTAAGTTAATGTAAATATATATTAAGTTCTAAATAAAAACGGGTTTCACTCCCACTTTATTGTCTCCGACAGGCCGAAGGCATGGCGAGAGAGTATGTTTTACCCCCTGTCCGTCCGTCCGTGTGTGTGTGTGTGTGTGTGTGTGTGTGTCCGTCCGTGTGTGTGTCCGTCCGTGTGTGTGTCCGTCCGTGTGTGTGTCCGTCCGTCCGTGTGTCCGTCTGTGAACAGCGAAACTCCGACACCGTTGGCCCGCTCGCTCCGAAACTGTGCACACACACTCCCTGGATGCCAATTCAGAACCTCTGCCCCAAATCTTTCACATAGCCCTGTTAAAGCGCCACCAGGAGGCCGATTTGTGCAAAACCCATTTACTCCTACAGATTTTATCCAAACGTCATGCAAATCGGTACACATTATCTCTATAGTCATGTGATCAACACGGATCTGTCCGATTTTCCATATTCCATCCTCATTGGCTAAGGTTGGCTTCCAAAGTTTGCAGGATTGGTCCATTTTGAACAAAATGCCTCAAATCATGAACGCAGCTTGCGATTTCCCTTAAATTTCACACGCACATTCCCACTAGGCCGAGGAAGAAATGGCACCCTTTTCACATTGGCTTGTTATAGCGCCACCAGCAGGTCTAATCTTAGCAAAACACATTTTTGGAACAAAAGCCTCAAATCATGAATGCAGTGTCTGATTGCCGTGAAAAGCCTAAGAAAAAATGACACCCCTTTCACATTGGCCTATTATAGCGCCACCAGGAGGCCACAATAACGTACCTGACCTGGCGGAGACCTGTGCTCCGAGGAGCGCTTTTTAGTTCTGTTTTGTAATGTTTTCTGATCTCAATAGAAATATTGCAGGCTTATACAGGATTGGACGGTAATATTGCGGTACTATGCGGAACTAAATGGCACTTCTTTCTTTTCTTTTTTGCGGGAGGGAGCGGCGGCCAGAAATTTACTGCGGGCGGTCAGAAATGAAATCACTGCGGGCAAGGGTCATAAATCCAACGGGAGCGGGCAGGAGCAGGATTAAGAAAGCATGCAGTCAGTCCTCTGCTGTCAGTGCAGCAGAGGAGATCTCCAGATCCACACAAGCCTAATCTTTAATCACGTTAGCATAGAGTTGCCAGTTGAGATCTCCTTTACATGATAATCCAGTGCCTGTGAGTAAACGGAGGAACTCTGGGGCTTTTCCTGCATGGATACTGGTTTAAAATGGTTTTAAATCGTCACCCGTTTGAATCGATTTACGATAAATCGTTACATGCGGCATCACACATATAGGATTATATCCAGATTCTCAGGCTAGCCCGAACACAGCAATAATAAATAATAAATAATATAATAAATACAAAATAGCACCGACCAACGTGGCCGGCTAGCTGCCTTGCTCCGCGACATTAATAGGATTTTTTTTATTAACGACAGTTCAACAGAGAGACTGAGCAAAATGTAATTCCTCACCATCACCTCATTAGTCCTGCTCCAATCAGATCAGCTGAGCTGATTGACTGTCCTTTTAAAAGGACTCCTCCTCCTCCCTTGTCTCACTCATTCTCATGCTCTCTGTTCAGGTCACCCACCACCTCCCCGACACCGCCCAAGCAGCAGGCACCACCAGGTTGGCCCTATCGACAGGGGGCGGGCTCCTGAAGAGCCCCCTGTCTTCAGCAGGCAGGATCCGATTAGGACGGATCTGATCTGATTCTTCCCTGCGATGGGGCCCGCACCTAAGTGTTAATTCTAACTTACAGTATCTAATATAATTGTATTACTATTCATACATGCATACTACTGCATTCATGTCTTCTGTATTTATCAATAAATATCATTGCATTCATCTTATGGTGTGAAGTCTCTCTTAAGTTGAAATATAATTATTAGTAGCCTATATTATTTTGATATTAAATAAAGTAACACAACATTACAATACCTACATTTTCAACCATTAAAATCATATTTAACGTTTTTTTATGAGCATACACTGACTGGTGATTGTGCAGTGTTTTTTTTGACAGCCAGCTGCCCTCCTGAGCTGCGCCTCGCAGAAAACACACACACACACACACACACACACACACACACACACACACACACACACACACACACACACACACACACACACACACACACACACACACACACACACACACACAGGCCTGTTGCCTGATTTGTGCTTCGTCTTACCACGGTGCCTTGCATCAGAGCTGATCTACAAGCTCACAACGCGTCTCATCTGCTTGTGGTCTTATATCACATAATGTTATCCTCTCGACACCATCGTGCGACGGAAAATTATCCAGGCTTGAACTTACTGTGAAGTGGCATGGCACAGAGAGACTTCCCTTGCAACATTTAGCAAAATCAATGGATTTAATGAAGGGTGCACCAACATGAAAGTTTTTTTTTTCTAGGGCATTAGATGGCGGGACATAACATAATGAAAGGCTAATTTAAGAAATTGATAGTTAAAAACGTACTGGAACTCCAAGAGTCAAGACAGAAACACCTTACACAACATATATTAGCCTACATTTGTGATACAGAGAATGAATCAAAATGTAAGATAATAAATGGCATAATAAACTGTAAACAAGCTGTTTTTCACCCCTTTCCATTTGTGAATAGTAATACCATTATGGACTGACCATGTAGCAGAGCCTACCCCATTATAATTATAATTTGAATGATTTTACATACTTTTATTGCGGGGCCAGAGCTCAGCTCTGGACCTGTTTTATTATTCCCTTTATTCTGTTTCTTCTGCCACTTTTCGCAGTTCTGGGTGAACCGTGCTGTCGCTTTTTACGAAACTCGGCCATATGGTAGATGGTCATGAAAAACTATCAAGAAATAAATCTCACAATCTTTCGTCAAAAGGTGGCGCTATAGCACTCAATTGAAAATGCCAACTTTGAACAGGTACAACTCATGCCCTGTTTGACCTACAGCCATAAAACTTCAATACACACATGCGTCTACTCATGATGAACAACTTTAACCCTCTGACTTTTGACCTCTGACCTTTAGATCTCCCACCATTTTGAATTATATGAAAAACAGTTAAAACCTATCTCCTCCTGGGATTTTTGAGTAATCTGCACGAAACGTTTTACACATGAACTTTGGACCTATGCCGACAAACAAGCAGCAAGATTTTTCCATAAGTGAAAAAATGAAGCTTTAATTAGCCAATGAATATTGCAGTTTTATGACAATTATTCATCTGCCCCTAACACATACATGCAGACTCACATTTCTTTGAAACTTTGCGTTAATGTTGAGGGTCATTCCAAATATTACTGAAACCAATCTTACTCCAATTGGTCAAAGGGGGGCGCTATAGCGATTTTTTGAAAGTGCAAACTTTAAACATGCAAAAGTCATGCCTCGTTTGGCCGACAGCCATTAAACCTGCTTACACATGTGCCTTGACTCATGAGGAACACATGTATCACGTTTGACCAGTAAGCTCCGCCCTTAGATTGTCCGCAATTTTGAGCAGTTTGAAAAACACTTAAACCCAGGATTTTTCAGCTATTTGCGTGAAACTGTATCATCTGTGTGATCTCCTTTTTCACAAGTTCTTGTCTGTTGGTCCAATGGCTTCTCCCTTAAACGTGTGCCTCACAACCTGAAGGTTGCCAGTTCAAGCCTCACTTGATGCGGACTTCATTAAAGTTGCATTGCACACAACATGATTGTGTCAATTAATACATGTGCAATTGTTAAACATAACCTGAAATACTTATTTGAGAGGGTATGTTTTTGCAATGTATGACATACTTCATTCTGAAAATAGCCGATCTACAATCTCAAAACTTTTCAGATAGCAACGTGTTTCTGAGTTTGTAGATCGGCTGCTTTCACTGGTTCACTTTTATCTTCAACAGACAACCTCAGCCTGGACAAAGCTATAGCACTATAGGTAATGTTGCAGCCCTTCAATCCGAAGGTTGAGGGCTAGATTCCTGTTAAAGGAGAATTCCGGACAAATTAAGTGTTATCTTTGATGTCTCGTTACTCACCTACCGATGTGAAAAGTAGCGTTCTTTTTTTTCATATATTCCCCTGTCGTCATTTTTTAAACACCCTCCGTTGTTATAATGGGAGCCGCTGGGTTAGTGAAGTTCGTCTATTATAACCGATGCAATGTTATTTTTTTCTCTACTACGATTCATTGTAGAGTCTCATGATAGTCAAACATGCGCTGAAAATTCCTGCGAGCCTGCCGTTAATGGCGAACGATTTAACACTGGTTGCTTGTTTCTTCCAGAACCTGGCAACTCGTGTTGCCAGAATCTGGAAACAAGCAACCAGTGTTAAATCGTTCGCCATTGACGGCAGCCTCGCAGATAGTTTCAACGCATGTTTGACTATCATGAGACTCTACTATGAATACTAGTAGTGAAAAAAACAACTTTGCGTCGGTTATAATAGACGAACTTCACTAACCCAGCGGCTCCCATTATAACAACGGAGGGTGTTTAAAAAATGACGACAGGGGAATATATGAAAAAAAAGAACGCTACTTTTCACATCGGTAGGTGAGTAACGAGACATCAAAGATAACACTTAATTTGTCCGGAATTCTCCTTTAATGGCAATAGGTTGACATGTCCAATCAATCCATTCTGCTTCCATCCTTCTCTCTCTTCAATCTATTGTTTCCATGTCTCTCTCTCTTCAATCTATTCCGTTTCCATGTCTCTCTCTCCGCCCTTAGATTGTTCGTAATTTTGAGCAGTTTGAAAAACACTTAAACCCAGGATTTTTCAGTTATTTGCGTGAAATGGTATCATCTGTCTGACCTCCGTTTTCACTGTATCAGGTCTGTTGGTCCAATGGCTTCCCGCATAAGTGAATGTTTCACAACATCAAGGTTGCCGGTTCAAGCCTCAGTTGGTGGAGACTTCATTTAAAGTGCATTGCAAACTACAAGACTGTATTAATGAATACATATGCAATTGATAAAGATAACATGAAATGCTTATCTGAGAAGGTCTGTTTTTGCAATGTATGACATACTTCATTCTGAAAATAGCCGATCTACAATCTCAAAACTTTTCAGATAGCAACGTGTTTCTGAGCTTGTAGATCGGCTGCTTTCACTGGTTCAATTTGATCTTCAACAGACAACCTCAGCCTAGACAAAGCTATAGCACTATAGGTAGTGTTGCAGCCTGTCAATCCGAAGGTTGAGGGATCGATTCCTGTTAATGGCAATAGGTTGAGACGTCCAATCAATCCATTCTGCTTCCATCTTTCTCTCTCTTCAATCTATTATGTTTCCATGTCTCTCTCTCTTCAATCTATTCCTTTTCCATGTCTCTCTCTCCGCCCTTAGATTGTCCGCAATTTTGAGCAGTTTGAAAAACACTTAAACCCAGGATTTTTTATTTATTTGCGTGAAATGGTATCATCTGTTTGACCTCCGTTTTCACTGGATCAGGTCTGTTGGTCCAATGGCTTCCCGCTTAAGTGAATGTTTCACAACAGCAAGGTTGCCGGTTCAAGCCTCCCTTGGTGGAGACTTCATTTAAAGTACATTGCAAACAACAAGACTGTATTAATGAATACATATTGATAAAGATAACATGAAATGCTTATCTGAGAAGGTATGTTTTTGCAATGTATGACATACTTCATTCTGAAAATAGCCGATCTACAATCTCAAAACCTTTCAGATAGCAACGTGTTTCTGAGCTTGTAGATCGACTGCTTTCACTGGTTCACTTTTATCTTCAACAGACAACCTTAGCCTGGACAAAGCTATAGCACTATAGGTAGTGTTGCAGCCTGTCAATCCGAAGGTTGAGGGTTTGATTCCTGTTAATGGCAATAGGTTGAGATGTCCAATCAATCCATTCTGCTTCCATCTCTCTCTCTCTCTTCAATCTATTATGTTTCCATGTCTCTCTCTCTCTTCAATCTATTCTGTTTCCATGTCTCTCTCTCTCTCTCTCTCTCTCTCTCTCTTCAATCTATTCCGTTTCCATGTCTCCCTCTTCAATCTATTCCGTTTCCATGTGTCTCTCTCTCTCTCTCTTTTGAGGGGCGGCCATAGCTGAGTGGTTAGTGAGCCAGCCTAGGGAGCCAGAGGCCCTAGTTGCCCCAGGTACGATTCCAGGCCAGGCCAGCAAATGAAATTTGTCCCTGAGCAAGACTCTTAACCCTTATCTCTTCAATCTATTCCGTTTCCATGTCTCTCTCTCCGATCTACAATCTCACAACTTTTCAGATAGCAACGTATTTCTGAGCTTGTAGGTCGGCTGCTTTCACTGGTTCACTTTTATCTTCAACAGACAACCTCAATCTGTACAAAGCTATAGCACTATAGGTAGTGTTGCAGCCTGTCAATCCGAAGGTTGAGGGTTCGATTCCTGTTAATGGCAATAGGTTGAGATGTCCATTCAATCCGTTCTGCTTCCATCTCTCTCTCTCTTCAGTCTATTATGTTTCCATGTCTCTCTCTCTCTTCAATCTATTCCGTTTCCATGTCTCTCTCTTCAATCTATTCAGTTTCCATGTCTCCCTCTTCAATCTATTCCGTTTCCATGTGTCTCTCTCTCTCTCTCTCTCTTCAATCTATTCCGTTTCCATGTCTCTCTCTCTCTTCAATCTATTCCTTTTCCAAGTCTCTCTCTCTCTCTTTCTCTTCAATCTATTCAGTTTCTCTCTCTCTCTCTCTCTCTTTCTCTTCAATCTATTCCGTTTCTCTCTCTCTCTCTCTTTCTCTTCAATCTATTCCGTTTCTCTCTCTCTCTCTTTCTCTTCAATCTATTCTGTTTATCTCTCTCTCTCTTCAATCTATTCCGTCTCTCTCTCTCTCTCTTCAATCTATTCCGTCTCTCTCTCTCTCTCTCTCTCTATCTCTCTCTCTCTCTCTCTCTCTCTCTCTCTCTCTCTCTCTCTCTCTCTCTCTCTCTCTCTCTCTCTTCTCATAATTATGTTCTTTTAGAAAGTGAGCAACAGCAACAGTCCACCTGGCCTATTCCCATGGATTGGATCTACCCACCTCACCTGCTGTCATTCCCTCTCAATCCATAATCACACCTGCCCTCACTCACTCCTCATTAGTCTCTCTCTCTTTTTTTCTCTCTCTCTCTCTCTCTCTCTCTCTCTCTCTCTCTCTATTCCCTGGCCCCGCTTATCGCTGCTTGCAGCTATATTTCTCATTATTATTACCCCCTTCTGCCAGAGGGGCTACAACGTCACATCATTAAGCATGATTCATCATAGGATCGCTTTGCAGATCTACAAGCTCACAAGGCAGCGCAGATTGAATATATTCCGGAAGCAACACCGTTGTACGTCGAAGCATAAATTGGTCGTTATTGGATGGATTGCAGCTGCTACTTGTGCAGAGAGACAGACTGCTTGAGATCGCTAAACATTTAATCTGCTGCTATGACACACTATCCAAAAGTATAAAGAGGATACTCAAGTTTTGGCTGCTTGCAAGCCAAGGAATATAATTTTAGATGGCACCACAAGATGAAGCATAATGAATATGCATATGGTACCAGGCAAGTTATATAAAAGTTTAATAACCATCCTTCAGGTGGGGATAGATTATAATAGCCTATGTAGGACTGTCAGTCTAATATTGAAAATAAAAAATAAATAAAATCATATTCAAAATAATTTATTTTAATTGAAAAAGAAATGGATCCAACGCAGCTGCACCTGATCCCAGGTCAGTTTAATCATCATAGCACTTCATGCTTTTCTCTATCGATCAGCAGTGGTGTAAAAAGTTAATTTTCTCAGGTAGCCTACTGTAATTTTGAGGTACCGTTACATTACTGGAGTATTTCCAATTTCCAGTACTTTTACTTCTACTCCACTACATCTCAGAGGCAGATATTGTACTTTTACTCCACTACAATTATTTGAAAACTTTATTTACTAGTTACTTTGTAGGTTGTGATTATTATTACAAAACATACATTAACCACTTCAGCCCTATATACATTTCAGCCTTTTGAAAACAGCAGATCTACAAGCACACAATGTGTTGCGTAGCGACGCATTGTGAGCTTGTATATCTGCTATTTTCAAAAGATTTTGTATACATTTGAAAACTTGTGAAATGGGACATTCTGCATAATGAGTGCTTTTATACTTTTGGTACTTATATTTTCATACCAATACTTTTGTACTTTTACTCAAGTAAATTTTTAATAATTTTGATAATTTTAATTAAGTAAACAATTTGAGTACTTTTTCCACCATTGCTGATCAGCACTGAGCACGGGTCTTCTCGGATCCACTCTGATATTATACAGCATTAAACAGACCCGAGGTCCAAGATAATAAAACCTGGAACCGACCGGGTCCGAGTGATTATGGTATGATACAGATCCGGACACATACGGGTCTTGGGTCCTGTTAAACATGAGATCTATTTTGTTGTGGGTATATTTAACAGCCAGTCTATAGTCTCACTTTCTATTTGGGAGATTAGACTGCCTATGAGTAATGTTTGATTTGATGTGTTTATCTGTGTGTAGCATTAATGTTACTTTAATTAAAGGGACTGATGCAATGTGTCTAAATGATAATGCTGCCCTCAAGTGGAGATTTTTGGACAAGGCTTCCAGCAGTGCACTGTACTGTATATCAGCTTAGAAATAAAGGTGTGTTCAGACATGAAAATATAAATCTGCTCTTTGTAAACCTGAGAGGTTACATGTCTGTATAACTGTAAACGGTCCCTGTGTACATTTTCTATCTGTTGTATAACTGCATCCTTGCAGACAAAACAAGCCCACAAATTTGGTATTTGAGTCAACAAACAGCGTTTTCTACCGACGTGACATCCGAGCGGGGAGGACCAGGACCTGCTCTGTGCTCATCTTCCCCGGTCAGTGCAATGGAGAAAAACACACTCTTTACCTTTGAGAGTGTAGACGGGTCCATGTGGTTCCTTGTGTACTCTCAGAGTTACAGACCCGTTAGGGTCCATTTGGACCCTTGGTGGTCCCCGGACCCAAAAGTGAGACCAATGTATAAGCTGATGTGTATATTTAATAATTCAATTCAATTCAACTTTATTAAAGCACCAAATCACAAGTTGTCTCAAGACTCTTTACATACACTTTACACCCTGAGTAAGCAATTTCTCTCAATTGAACTGTTTATTTGTTTGTTTGTTTGTTTGTTTGTATTGTTTATTTTTTCAGAATATGAAGTTGCATGTTGAGGGGTCCCTATAGATGGGTTTCCTGTTTGTAAACATGAGAGGATGATGCGCGCGCAGTGGCGGGATGAGCCTGTAGAGGGCGCTATTAGCCTAAAAATATCCTATACCCTATTACCCATAAAATAAATGGTCTTCACCAGGTTTAATGAAAGTAGATTAAATGATGCAGTTTGTAATATCTTCTTTACTCAATAAAAATGATTTGTCGGAAGTTGGATCTGTTTGTATATAATAGCTGCATTATGCCTATTATGCCTATAATAGCAGCATTATGCCTATCTAAATCCCGAAAATAACAATAGAGTGAATGGCGCTTCCGGTTCGTTCTCCCCCGCGCATGCGCAGATTGCGCACTCTGCTCTGTGATGACGTCGCGCGGAAACCCATCTATAGAACGGCACAAGTTTTTTCACTTGTGCCGATAGGGGACGCCACAAACGTGAACAGTTGCACCATCTGTCGTACAACCTTTAGTTTTCCCTGTAGCTTCCTCGTGTCCTGACGGCTGCACCCCACGACTGACACAGGCCTGGATAGGCAACCCAGCCTGGCAGAGATTTTCTAATCATTTATTCTGTAGGTGTCATGGCTGCCAGTTCCCACCTGATGTCGTGCGGGAGTTCAGACTGCTCCAGATTGTACTGAATAACTGCTAGCTTGCATAACGTCTTCAGACTAGGATTCAAGTCTAAGATGAACAGATTACTGGGTGTGTCTGTATCCTCTAAAGAGGATGATACGATCTCCCACCATGCAACAGGACATACAACTCATCCGAAACGGGCGTTTCCCCTTGGGCTCAACCTTCTTCCAGGAGAAGGTTTCTGGATTGAATTTCCACAGATCATTGAAATTCTGCTTCAGATGACTGTTGTATCCAGCAAATATGTACAGCTCTCCATTGTGAGCAAAGGCTGCAGGGCTCCAGCATCCTTCTGGGAGAAGCTGTGTAGAAGGTTTGCTCAGCCAGCAGTTGGTCTCTGTGTCAAACACTCTAATGTTGTAGTTTTCGTTCTGGTTCCGTTCCCCAAAATACAAACATCTTTGTCCCGATGATGGTGGCCGAGTGCATTGATGAAGCAGGTGGTGGAGTGCCTGTGGTGTTAATTAAAGACCAGACGATTGTGGGTGGTGTCCAACTTGTAGATGTCATTAGTTTGTCCAGTCAGCTTGTTCCATCCTCCATAAATATACATGACCTTCCCCAAGACACAGGCTGAATGGTACCTCCTCCCTACTGGAACTGTCCCAGAAACCCCGGGCTTGACCCAACTGTGGGTGTCGATATCAAATGCATGAAGCATGTTGGAGTCGTGCCCCCGGATTTTACCTTCCTCCATCTGAAAATTCACTACACCACCCCAGATGTAGACGATAGCTTCTGTGAGCACAGCTGTGTGGAACACACAGTTGGAGGGAACCTCAGGTGGATGTTCTCCTCTTCCAGTTGTCACAGGAGGCAACTGAATCCATCTCAAAGACACTGTATTGAAGACGTGCACTGCAATCTGGTCCCTGTAATTCAAGTTACAGTACCCTCCAAAGGAGTACAGATTGTGTTCCACTGCTACAGCAGCATCGAAGGATCTCTTTGTTCCTCTGTTCAGATCCAAGGTCCAGTGCCACATTTTGGACAGCAGCAACAAAGCAGATGAAAGTGAAGTCTTCAAGTCTCTGTAAAACAATGCAGTGATGTTCCACATGCTAACACTTATATTGGTACAGCCACACAAACACAAACTCCATATTTGGGCAGAAATAAGATCAAATTGATGACATCAGCATGGAACTCCTTTTTGGGCAGACATACTCTGATCTGATCTCATATCCTGGATGGAAGGCGGTCTGAGGTTATAAATTCACCACAACAAAAACAACATAGTTGTAGTTGACAGATTCGAAAAACATTTGGGGAGACTCCTTTGTTTTATAAGACCGAACTTTTAATACTTTCAAACAGGAACCTGAAATCACAAATGAACAATTTTCTCTAGGAATCAAAGCTGGACAAAGTGTGAAGGTCTTTCCAATTGTAACAGGGCAGTATACATTAAGGTATACATTAAGGTAGCCACCCTTTGGAAGTCTAATAAAGTAAAGTACACCACCTGAACACATGACATCCCCACTAGATTTGTTGTACTGGTAAGAATCGGAGGCAGAGGCGTGGCATAAAGTACAAACAGTAATCCATTTTATTCATATAAGAGGTAATAGGTGACAGCATTTAATAAATGATGCATCAACTGTATAAAATAGTATGACAATGACTGGTTCAACGATATGCATTGTACCTCTTAAGGATCGATACTGAGGCTTACCATGGGGGGGGGGGGGACCGGCTAACCCGTCCAGGGCAGTGGCACCCCCGAGCCACAGCAAAATGGAAAAATAAACTAAACAGCATTAAAGAAAAGGGGATACCACCACCACTGGAGCAGGCGTCGCCTGGTCCCGACTTGGGCCCTCAGCACCAGAGCTACACAGCGACAGAAAACAATGAATTAATGAGGACCCGTAAAATACATTCACATTAGACAGTCTAGGTGACACATTGTAATAACTAGGAGTTCGGCCCGCTGCGCGGGCCTCACATCTAGCGTGACGTAGCGCCCACTTCGCAGCACAGATCGGCCAGATCCACCCTCTCTCGCCCCCTTCCCCTCTCTCTCTGTCCGAGCGATGTGGAATTATTTAGGCTCCCTCTTTCTCTCTCTCCCCCCCCCGGTTGAGTCGTTTGTTCTCCGTGTGTCTCTCTCTCTCTCTCTCTCTCTCTCTCTCTCTCTCTCTCTCTCTCTCTCTCTCTCTCTCTCTCTCTCTCTCTCTCTCTCTCTCTCTGTCTCTGTCTCTCTCTCTGTCTCTCTCTCTCTCTCCCCCCTCCCAGTGCAGCGCTTGCGTGTTTGTTTCTCGCACCTCTGTCTGTCCGTCTCTCTCTCTCTCCTCGCACTTGATTGGTTTAGCCTGCGTTGCCATGTCTGCTTATTTTCAATGCGATTTGGGCTTATTTGGGCTTGTTTTCATAGACCACGCCAGCGCTTGTTTCTCGCCCGTTTAACGGATGTGGCAACGCTTGTTTCTCGCACATGAGTGGCTTGTAAAGTTAGTGATCATTTTGACGTTGCACACATCCCGGAAGTACAGTGCGAGCTGAAATATTGCAAACACTTTATGATTATTAGAAGTGGAGACACATGTGGAGGTGGAAAAGAAAGTAGATGATTTAAGCATCATGAAATGTGGTGTTCCTCAGGGAAGCATTCTAGGCCCAGCACTGTTTTTGGTATACGTGAATGATATGACAGACGCCTGTAACTGTGATTTGTTCTTGTATGCCGATGATTCTGCTCTGCTGATGTCCCATAAGGAACAATCCACACTGGAGAGTTCCCTGAGTGAGGAATTGACAAATGTTAATTCCTGGCTTATAGATAACAAGTTATCTCTACACACAGGGAAGTCAGAATCAATTCTGTTTGGCTCTAAAATCAAATTAGGAAAGAGCCCTGTTTTCAAGGTCAAATTAAATTCGGACTACATTGAAGCAAAATCATCGGTGAAATACCTGGGATGTATCTTGGAGGGTAATCTAGATGGCCGAAATATGGCCAGCAAGGTATTGAGCAAAGTCTCCGGATTGACTAAATTTCTGGCAAGGACAGCAAGGTACTTGGATAGGGAGACAAAACAGGTGGTGGCCAATTCTCTTATTATGTGCCATTTTGATTTTGCATGTACATCTTGGTTCGAGGGCTTAATGAAATCCCTCAAAACAAAGCTACAGTCAGCTCAGAATAGACTGATCAGGGTCATTCTAGGGTTAGAACCCAGATCCCATATAGGTAGGATCCAGTTTAGAGAACTCAACTGGCTCCCAGTGGAATCCAGGGTAACCATGGCCAGATTGACCATGGTTCATAAGATAATATATGGTGAGGTCCCCATATTTTTAAAGACATGTTTTACTCAGAGAAGCGAAGTACACCATTTTTTCACCAGAGCCAGTGTAGCAGATGTGAGCCATCCGGCTTTTAAAAGTAAAGTAGGCAGGGAATCATTTACTTACATAGGAGCCACACAGTGGAATGACCTCGAAAACAGTGTCAAACTGACAACCAATCTGAGGACTTTTAAATGCAAAACTAAATCATGTCTATTAGAAAAGGTTCCCCTATAGAGGGTCTTTAGACTAGGAAAGATAAGGTAGCACTTGTTTGTGTACTGTGTATGTTACATGTGTTCTTGTATTGTTTGTATGTATGTACTGTAAATGTTACTTGTGTTTTGTATTGTTGTGTAATGTGTACTGTGTATGTCACTTGTGTCTATGTAGTGTTTCGGTAGTTATATGTGTTTTGTATTGTACTGTATTTTTAACGTATTGATTGTTAATTGTAAGAGGACCTCAACGGAAATAAGTCTCAGGACTTTCTTGTGTTATCCTCGAACTGCGGTGACCATGTGGTTTTTGGCTTTTCAAATAAATCAAATAAAAAAAAAAAAATGTTATTGTCAGAAAAGCCATGAGCGATTTTTGTAGCATTTGCTTTGGCTGTGAGTTGTACATAAAGTTTTGGGTACCAAAAAGGGCAACATCTCTGATTGTGTTGTGAGGATAAGACCAAATGCTGTCGGTCAGGGTTGAAAGTGAAAATATATCCAGGCAAAGGCAAAACAGCAGCGTTGTATTCCCCTTCACCAAGCCCTGGAGATACAAGTGGCAGTATTAGCCTACTGACTGTCAACAATCTACCAGCAACTACATGGCAGTGCAAAGTAGATCAGGGGTTCACAAATATGTTCATGAGAAGGACCCCCAAGTAGCCATAGGCCCTGGCTCTGACCACCTATTGTTAAATTGCTTTAAAAATATACATACAAATAGCTCTCAAACTTTTGACACTGAGAGCCACCACAGAAGATATTTGGCTCCCCAAGTACCATCATTATGACTGAGTGATGATTACTTAAAGTCGGCCATACTAGCCCATGACGAACAAGGATAGTCATTTTGTATTTTAAAACAAAATGCCAGACACCAGAGGCATAATTATCTTCACCTTATTCCTAGCCTTCTCTAGGGTGCCGCCATTGCCTCTTACAGGGGGGCGCCATTGAGTTTTTCTCTTTGTGCTGCTTCATTCAATGCACGCAACTGTTTTGCCAGGTTTTATTGTTGTTGTTTCTCATAAGCGCGCATCCGTTGTCCGTCAACAACACAGTAGTCTGTGCCTTGACTTCAGTGCGCTGACTCTCTCCCAGCCCCGCCAGCCCCGCCCCCTTGCTTCAACAATATGGGAATAGGCAGTTCGCCTACTGGAGGTGTAATCAAAGATTGTTCATTTAGCAAGATACACATTCTCCATTGGAGCCACTAGAGGTGAAGTAGTACACAAATCCTACAACCACAACCACAACCACGCCTACTTTGGAGACCATTTAATGGTCTCCTAAGTAGGCGTGGTTGTCTTCTCCCCCGACCATCCCACCACCCTCCCCCTCCCCTCTCCCTGGCTGACAATGTCATATGGATGTGTATTTGTGTATTTTCTTCATTAAGGAAAATAAATGCTTTCCATGTTTGAAAGTGCACTGTTATTGGCAAATATGCTTTTTAAGAAACCCATACAATTCCCCCCACAAACACACACGTATTATTCAGTCTTATGCTAGATGTGCTCCTGTTTCTGCGCAACATTGTAACAGGGCCTTTTATTTATAAGGTATATATTTTACCAATATAGACTTTAGTGTTTAGCATGAATGTTTAACAAAATGTCATGATTCCCAAATCATACCCCATCAACCAAGACATTCAATAATGGAAAATGATATTGAGCATTGGAACACACATTGTATTTATTTTTGAATATGTCCATATGATTTCACATACTATATTCAGAATCTCAGTTTATCAGTTTTTAGAGCATCTTATGGGGACAGAGCATAGAGTTAAAATATAATATAATAATAAAATATAATATAAGGGACAGAGCCCTCTATGTCTCCGTCAGACTGCAGATGGACCGAGATGGACCCTCCAGATATCTTTCCAAATCTCGCGAGAGTGTGTTGCTGGGATAGAGAAAAGTCGATAACAAAGTAGATTTTCTCCTCATTTGTGTCACAAAAAAAAGCCATTTTAGTATGAAAATCTTGTACATATTGTGTGTCTTGTGACGATTGGGTCCAATATTTAGTTCAGTAACCATGGAGCTAAAGAATGGTTCAGAAGCTGTGTTCACGTTCACTCTTCCATTGGAATCAATAGACTCCAAGCTGCTTCCTGTCTCCTAAAAAGGCGTCCACCCACGTCACGCAGAAACGGGAAGTAAACCGGAGAATGCGACTCTTGCTATTTCCCTCTTGGGTGTAATGCAGGTAATCAGTGTGTTGCCATATTTTGCAAAAGAAACAAGCGGCCAGGTCTATGAAAACAAGCCCAAAATAAGCAACTAGGCTCAGTTTTACCACTTGTAGATCTGCTATTTTCAAAACATATTGGGGGAAAAAAGTAAAATATTTAGAATACTTTTGAAACATTTTAACAACATAAATCTTGTATGGGGGTCCCTGGCACCACATATTTTCAGATGGAGGTCTGTGACTCTGAAAACATTAGAAAGCATGACCAATTAAGCAACTACGCTTAAAAAATAATAATAATAATTGTTTATTAAAAGCAGCCATGGCAACACTGGTAAACAGGAAACTCATTGATATGGGGGCTCCCCACCTCCCCTACTACCCTACCTGCCAGGCCCACAGTGGGCGTGGCCAGGAATAATGTGATTATACACCAACATGCCAAACTGTCATGACCCCCGTTGTAATAATTCAATAATTCAATCTGCGAAAAATGCAAAATATGTTAAAAGTTGCGAAATATGCGAAGCGAAACGCATATTATGCGATGCGATGTGCGTATTAAAACGTTACCCCCGCATAATTATGCGCCATTTTGCTGATTATGCGGTAAATTCTGCGATCGCATAAACGCATTTTTCTGGAGGGTCTAGCTAATGCTTTATATTTCATGCCAGCTTTTCATGATAATGGGTTTGCATGCACTGTTCTTACCGTCTGTCTTCGTAGCCATTGTGGTGATAACTTTTCATCCCAGTGATGACAAAGTTGTCACGACAGTTGAAGTTCACGGGACGATCAAAATTGTTGACGTAGCCTGACCAGGAACAGTCATTGAAGAGCACCCTGGCTGCCCTGCATCGGACACTCCAGCGACGATCTTCATGACCGTTGTGGTGTTCACTTGGAAACAAATGAAAGTGATGGAATGATTGATACTATGTTAACAATGAAATGATGCTTCGATGTGTGTGTGTGTGTGTGTGTGTGTGTGTGTGTGTGTGTGTGTGTGTGTGTGTGAGAGAGTGTGTGTGTGTGTGTGTGTGTGTGTGTGTGTGTGTGTGTGTGTGTGTGTGTGTGTGTGTGTGTGTGTGTGTGTGTGTGTGTGTGTGTGTGTGTGTGTGTGTGTGTGTGTGTGCGTGCGTGCGTGCGTGCGTGCGTGCGTGCGTGCGTGCGTGCGTGTGCATGCGTGTGTGTCCTCATTTATTTATTTATTTCTGTACCTTGAGATGTGGGAAACAGCTTGGCCCCTTGGACATTCACGGTGCAAAGGTTGGTCCCAGTCGTTGTCCCATGCTGTCACTCTTTCTCCAACTGTAAACATTTTCAGAGAAGATTGATTAAAAGTCTGCTTCATTAAAGTATGTTTTAAGAAGACAGTTTTCCAGTGTGAGATTCTCAAGGTCCTTACACATGAGAGTGTGACGAATAAAATACTGATATGTCTCATTCATACAGGTTGATGCTTTTATTTACGGTGAAAAATCAGCCTTGTTTTGCTAAATAATTAAGTGGCTTTATCACCACGTAATATTCACGTTCTGGGTGGATGTTCTCATGATACAAACAGCAGTTTAAAGTCACTTCCCTGGACTTTTAGGCATCGAGTTCAGAGCTCAGGAGCCTTGGCAGCAAAAGCTCGGACCACCATTGGTTCTGGACTCAGAGCCACATTGGTTTTTAAGTCTCAGTCTCCTCAAATACAGTCCACCTTACGCTTCAAAAAGTTTAAAATGTTGTAAAAGTGTTTTAACAGAGCCCAAAATCTGATACAAATTCAACATCCCAAAATGTGTGTTGTGCGATATATATATATATATATATATATATATATATATATATATATATATATATATATATAAATATATATATATATATATATATATATATATATATATATATATATATATATATATTTAATTCCATACGATACCGATTAAAATGCTATAAATAATAAAATGTGAAAACTAAAAACGAATTAATTAACATAATAAATCTCTCTCTCAAAAACATATATATATACCAAAATAAAACGTGCACGTTTGCACTTTCTTAAAGGTCCTAATGTGATCACTACAGCAATGTTGCAACAATAAAGTGCCACACAGCAGCAACAGCAGCAATTATCCATCTGTCAATTATTGTTAAAACCACCTCCATAAAACTAATTGAAATAGGCTGCTAGTCATCAACAATCATCTTCTTTTGGCTCACCGTAATGTATCTGGGTCTTTGGGAATAATCTGAAATGATTCAATTGTAAAAAAAACGAACATAATAACTTATTGTTCTTACCTGTCAGAAGGATGAGGAACAGAGGCAGAGACAGCATCTTGTTGTCATCAACTCTTCAGGGAGAATGTATCCACAGCGGGCAAACATGACAATATATACCTTTATGAACCAGGAAATAATGTGGGTTTGATGGACTAGACAGTGAATAGTGAATTGTGAAATAATGTGGGTGTGTTTGAGTTGTCATGTCAGTTTGCCAGGTCTTTGGATCTTTTTTTATTTTTTGTTTCCTCATTTCCTTATAACATTTAGGGCACTGTTGTTTAGTGTTTCAGGGGCAAGGCCACTTGGCCTTTGGTGTGATTTTAAGTCTACTGATGTATTAACACTATACACTATAACAGCCAGTGTATAGTAGCAACAAATAGAGACAAAAGTGGCTCCACACCTACAGTAAAGGTGTGTGACAGAATGCTGTGAGGGTGGTGTCATGAGAGGAGAGGAGAGAGAAAGATGTCACTTGTTAATATTTATCAACTTGCTGTAATTTGCAATACATTTTTTATTGTATTTTAGCACATGCAATCAAACACCACTAATTGGTTCTCACTACAGTATGTGTGCAGACTCCTCAAATTCACTCAAATTAACATTATTGTATAATCTGCTTACAGCAGACAAAGGAAGAGGAGTAAAAGCGAGGAGGGGAAGATGGAGAGAAAGAGGGAGGGAGGGAAGGAGTTGACACAGATATCACCCTGTTGCTGTCAGCACTCTTTTGTATTTGTGTGCGTGTGTGTGTGTGCGCGTGTTTGCGCACGTGTGTGTGTGTGTGTGCGTGTGCGTGTGAGTGTGAGTGTGAGTGTGAGTGTGTGTGTGTGTGTGTGTGTGTGTGTGTGTGTGTGTGTGCGTGTGTGTGTGCGTGTGTGTGTGTGTGCGTGTGCGTGTGTGTGTGTGTGTGTGTGAGTGTGTGCATATTGGCACTGTGTGAGTCCAGCCGAACTGCACTGTTGGTGTCGCAGGCGAGAATGTCAGTGTGTGTGTGTGTGTGTGTGTGTGTGTGTGTGCGTGTGCGTGCGTGCGTGCGTGTATATGTATATATACACTATATGTATATGTCACAGTACGTTTGGAGAACCAGTACGATTGAAGACAGAGCGCTCGTTTTTAGGCACGGGGCTCCTTCGGGGCGAGGCGGGGCTTTTCGAGACAGGGTTTATTAGCGAGGCTCGCGAGGAGGAGGAGGAGGACGGCGCTGCGAGGCGGGGGGTTATTACGCGAGGCTCGCGAGGAAGAGGAGCCTCCTCCTCCTCCTCCTCCTCGCGTTTTAAACCGTCCCGTCCTCTCCTTCTCTCCTTCTCCTCCTCCTCCGAGGAGGAGAAGGAGAGCGCGGAGAGGCGGGGCTTTGATGCGCCGACGGAGACCTGTCTTTTGTTGTTCCCCCCCACATAGCAACCAGGAAGCTACGCTAGGGGAACCATAATATCTATGAGGGGAACGCTGAACACGCGTTCACACGCACGGCGCGCCGACTTAGTGGAGCTTGAGGCAGAGGAAGCGCGCCCTCGCGCCTCCAGGCGCGAGTGCCCGCGGTGACCGGCCGACGCTCCACTAGTCGACTCAGCGCCGTTTGATTTGTAAACCGATAGGGACAGAATAGTTCTTTTCATGGATCACTGTGTGTGTGTGTGTGTGTGTGTGTGTGTGTGTGTGTGTGTGTGTGTCAGGGAGAAAGTAAAACAAAAGCCAGAACACAATAAAAGTATCTAAACAGTCCTGCTTTCAATAAACCAAAAAAAGCATGAGCGCGTGCGCGTGTGTGTGTGCGCGTCTGTGTTTGTGTGTGTGTGACTGTGTGTGTGTGTGTGTGTGTGTGTGTGGCCATATATGTTTGTGCACAAGCCTGGCTTGTGGCTCCCTCTAGTGCTGGGTGGGTGGTAAAAACGAGCGCGCATTCTTCAATCGTACTGGTTCTCCAATCATACTGTAACATATACACACATAAGTATACACAATATACACACTTGATAATATATATATATATATATATATATATATATATATATATATATATATATATATATATATATATATATATATATATATATATATATATATATATATATCAAGCTCAAACATACAGAGGGCAAGACTTTCTCTATGTCTCATTGTCTCCAGGGCATTAATGCAGCATATAGTGCTACTAGTGCACTTGACCAGAGCTAGGGTATGGAGTCGGACTACTACTACTACTGTACAAGTACTAATATTTTATATATATTTTTTCCATTGCTGATTTCAGTTAGCCCACTAAGTTTCTTTAAGAACTTTTTTTTTCTTGATTAAATTGGATTTCTCCCAAAATCAACTTTACGGGAAAAAACACATGAGTACATCCTCATTTGTTGCTGTTGAGCTCAGTGATCATAGAGCCATGTCAACTATAATTATAGTGATACTTCCTTGTCATCTGTAGAGAGACATTAATCTTCAGTATGCTGCCTGATGTGCAAAGTACTGCCATGCCTGCTTATTAAGGCACCTAGGCAAGCCCTTTAGAGACAAGAATATATAATTATGTTGGCAGATTATGCAATTATTGTCATTTTTTTTTATGTAATGCCAATTTGTGTCCCTGTTATTATATTTGTTTTATTATTATTATTAAACAAGCTCCAAGCGGACGGTTGTTCCAAATGTCATGAAATTCCCTCAAGGAGAGATATCACATTTACAAGGTTCAGACAATCAGGCGGACGGTCAGACAGACGGACGGACGGGTGG
This sequence comes from Gymnoscopelus braueri, assembly GCF_963280865.1. Taxonomy (NCBI): domain Eukaryota; kingdom Metazoa; phylum Chordata; class Actinopteri; order Myctophiformes; family Myctophidae; genus Gymnoscopelus; species Gymnoscopelus braueri. Next base: position 53,491,429 of record NC_137611.1, on the reverse strand, counting down.
AAGGACGGATGGACAAACCGATAACATAAAGCCTCTGCCTTCCTGTGGGGTCAAAACTGTTACTAAGCTATGTGGGCTATGTAGCTGGAAGGCTTAAAGCAACTATGGAAGAAGTATAGACAATAATAGTTGTACAGTGGTAGTAGTAGTTACTCTAGTAACTCTCTGGGGGACCCAGACCTGTTTTGCACCAAGGACTACTTTCAGTCAGTATTTTTTACAGTCTGCTGCAGATTAAAATAACAGATAAAATACTTCTGAATCATTAACCAACAATGTAGAATTTCACTGTCTTTATACTGCATAATGGGGATATGTTATGTTGTTGTTATGGCTGTTTCCTTTGTCTCTTCTCGACAGATTAATAAGGCCATATATGGTACTACATGTTCTGCATGCTACATGATAAACATAACCACTGCAGATATCCTGGTTAAACGTTACACTGTATCCATACAGTAGTTCCATAGTAACCAAGCTCCTTGCTTTATGACTATTCTGTCCCTGCAGTAAATGCTATTCTAAGGTGGGGTAGGATTTGTATTTGATCCGTCCGTCCGTCCGTCCGTCCGTCCGTCCGTCCGTCCGTCCGTCCGTCCGTCCGTCCCAAACTTGTGAACATGACATCTCAGGAACTTCTTGAGTGAATTTCTTGACATTTGGCACAAACGTCCACCTAGACTCAAAGGTTAAAGGTCAAGATTGACTGTGACCTCACAGAACACTTTCCATGGGGCTGGGCCTGAATGTGGGTGTGTTTGAGTTGTCGTTGTGTTGGAAGTTTTTTGTCTCCTCATTCGGTATGAGGAAGGTAACATGGCACTGGTCCGACGAGGAAACCAAAAACTTCCAAAGAAACATCATACACAACATTTTAATTCAGGTGAAACTGTTTGCCAAGAAGATAAGGCATAGCTACACATTCTCAACTTCAACTTTATTGTCACATCACACGAGTTGACATTCTCAATGTCAACTTGTTGCCGACTAAGCACCATTCTAGCATACTGAACTTAGAATTATAAATAATTATTTCATCCTCGTCAACATGCGATATGTCAGGGGTCTCAGGTCTAGTCTGATGCTTGGTCAGATGTTGTCTACCTCGTAAACATAATTAGGACCAGTGATTAAGAAAGTGTCGAGCAGAGACAAGGAAAGTACAGTATGGATGGATGGATGATTTTATGTTGTCATTGAACACAGGTGTACAACAAAATGATCTGTATGGCATCAATCCAATGCAGAAGAGTGAGAGAATGCATACTGTAGGTACCTTAGCAGCATAGGTAGTTAATAGAAAGATTGTTCAAAAATATAGTTGATATAAATAATATTGTAATTACATTTTGATCAGACATAGTTTGTTCTTGAACGGATTGATCATGGATGGTTAACTCTTTGACTGCGGACGACGCGATAACGCGTCAAGTGCTACTTTGTCCAGTTGGCCGTCGACGCGTTCGACGCGCTTGACGCGCGTTCATTGTTTAATCTCTGATTGCGCTATGCTGCTTAATATTCAATGTTATTCTCGAGTTCCACTTACTTCACGGACATCTGCATCCGGTTTCATGGCCTGGATTCCGTTTCCGGTTTTTGATTTTTTTCCCCAGTCATTTTCGTCCAAAATAGGTAAATAATCTATGGTCTGGGTGACGATCAGTCATCGCCGTCGTGTATCACATCGTAATTTTCGCCGATCAAAACAATCTGGGACAACGTCACATCCGTTTTCATGTTTTTCCTTGTCTAATCTATCAAGAAGGGTGAGAGAGACCCAACGACATGATCAAGCTGTCATGTGCTGCTCTCTAGTGGCGGATTTGTGCTGGGTCTTTAAATTATGTGTCCTTAAATTATTTTCATGAGAAAAATTCAAAATATAAAAATAAAAAAACACGAAAATTGCTGGCACTGGGGGAGTACTTTATGAAAATACTCTGGCAGTCAAAGAGTTAATGAAAAGCGAAATGGTATAGCGCCACCATGAGGCTAATTTGAAAAGGTACTTCCTGCTTGGCCTACTGGCTGCATGCAGGACATGTTTGATGGAACTGGATGTAGTGCCGCAGACAAGCCCCGCCGTCTGGGCTACCCTTATTTTTCTTGGAAATGAGGGTCCCTTATTTGAATTTCAGGTGTAGATGGCAACCCATGCCTGTCACAGCATGGCCCCAGTGTACTAATTATTGACTTTTGATTGAATTTCTCTCTATAATTTAGGCATTTAGCAGACGCTCTTATACAGAGTGACTTACAAGTACGGGATCAGAATAAGCAGAGTAAACATAAACTCTAGTCAATAAGCAACAAGGTAATTAGTCCCAAGTAGAGAGCAGAGAGAACAATGTTGTGCCTCCAAGAAATGGATACCAGATAAATAATGATCCTAACATCTGTCTAAACAACTGTCTAATCTCCTAGTTTCTTTGAGGCACTACATCTCTGCACTCTACATGGGACTATTTACCTTGTTGCTTATTGACTAGAGTTCATGTTGTGGAGTCCCGCTCCAGTCCCGCCGGTCAGGTGAGTTTTCCTACAGTGGGAGCCAGAGTGAGGAGCCTAGAGTTCAGCTACTCTGACAGCCCCGTTGCCCAGGGCAACTAGTTGAGGGGCGGTATGTGCCACTCTTCATCCTGAATCAGTTGGATGTGTGTGTGTGTGTGTGTGTGTGTGTGTGTGTGTGTGTGTGTGTGTGTGTGTGTGTGTGTGTGTGTGTGTGTGTGTGTGTGTGTGTGTGTTTGCGTATGTGCGTGTGTGCGTGCGTGCGTGCGTGCGTAGGACACCAACTGACCGTCAGTTGAGCTCCATTGCGGACTTTCTGTGAATCACCGACGGTGATGTGTTTTGATGTACTCATAGAATAGAATAGAAAAGTGCAGATGCATCTTATATCATATTCTAATAAAACTGTTGGTTTATTTGTGCATGTCAGAAACGTAGTCTAATATCATGTGGAGTAAACAGGACATAGATCAGATTAAATCAGGGATAATCTAAATGAATCACCTGATTATTATTGAAAGAAAGTGACTGTAACGCAGACTGGTGAAAAGATGAAAACGGACTTGAGAAAGCACAATGCCATTGACGGTAGGACAATGCCAATGTTCAAAGATACGGTAGTCTGTCATCTTGTTGAATGAAACCTTGCTTTCCGTAGCCATAATTCCATAATCCTCACCTCCTCGCTCGGGGACGAGGCTAAGGTGTGAGTGGAGGATGGAAGTTAGAGAAAAACACTTATGGGAAAATGCTGTACTAAGGGGTAGGATTTGCATTTGACACTGAATGCGGAAACCACGGCAGGTAGATAGTTTCCTCATTCAGATGTCAGGCAGAGTGAGGAAGTGATCAGACTCACACCCATCTGTTTTACAGTAAAGACACAATGACAATGCCTTGTCATCAAAACAGCTGAACTACATCCTCATGTGTTATTGTTGAGCTCAGTGATCATCAGAGGACTCAGGCCTATAATTATTTATTCTAATCTCTTCTTTTTATATACAGTGATGCTTCCTTGCCATCTGTAGAGAGAAACTAAATCAAATGTCAATCATCGTTACACTGCTGCCATGACAGACAGGCTCATTTTTGCCATTTCGTATCCCTGTTATGAAAGCAGTTTAAAATGATATTCTAAACAAGTCGTGGGTGAACATTTGACGCATTATTTTCTACTGGATGTTTTGTCAGATGTTACATGGATAATATTGTCCTTTCTCAGTCAGACGGACACGAATGCAGGGTGACAAACCAGAGTCAAGACACAATGCCACTGAAACAAACTTAAGGAGGGTGCTGAAAAGCAGAGGGAGAAAAAAGGATACAAATTTAAAAAAAACTAGCTGAAGATGCCACATGTTTTAAAATAAAATACTTTTTAAATTGCAGCTGCTTCTGTCCCTGAAAATGTTGCTCCCGGCCCCACTCACCATGCCTGCTGAAACCAGAGGCGTCAATTGGGTATGGCAGTGTACTGCAGCTGCCATAACCCTGGCTCCAGAAAAAAAAAAAAAAAAAAAGTACTTTTAAAAATAAATTCATGAATGTCTCTGTCTATCTGCGTTGATTATTCTGTTATTAAATTACAGCCAATCCTGTAAACTTTGGAAGCCAATCATGATGGATTATGGAAAATCAGACAGATCCGTGTTGATCACATGGCTATAGAGATACTGTGTACCGACAATGGTAGCCCTCCATCTACCTCTGATCAAAGTCAGGCACCTTTGCATCAAACTATTGTGACACTGCATTCCTTTAAGTCCTGTCATGCCCTTCGTTGTCTGTTTTGACTCTCAAGTTTCTTTTCCCATTGTTCTACTTGAGACTTTCTCATCGAAATAGAATACCTTGACAAACAACAAACTAGTTTAGCTGGTAGAAGTCACTACCATCGACACCAGGAGCTTCCAGACAGTTCACGAGTTCAAGGTTGTACTTTATTGTTACATCTTGTGTACAGGTACTTAAAGAGTTAAACGTGTTATTGTTAGACTTCCTTCAGACGATGCAGCAGCATAGATAATAACAACAACAACAATAATGATAAAACCCTAAAAAGATTTCAACAAAGTGGCTGCAGTGGAGCTTATACGAATATATAAAAGCTGCATTGTCTAAGAGGAGCACAAGACGAAGCAGCCGTACTGTGCGTGGTGCCATCTTGGATCGTAAACTGGTGTGTGGGAGCCAACATATGGACACTGTTCAAGAGGCCGTCCCACACCTACAGTACCTACGTAGGCTACTATAGACTATAGACAGACACAGGGGTGGAAAGTACTGGTAAGCCAGATGTATGGAGAATCAACATTACTGGAAATGACCTAGAGAGAGAAAAGCCTAACTTTGTCATGGACATAATTCATCGATTTATTTTATAAATAATCTTATATATACTGATTAACTGACTTATGTGACTAATGTACAAGTGAATAGTGTGTGTGTGTGTGTGTGTGTGTGTGTGTGTGTGTGTGTGTGTGTGTGTGTGTGTGTGTGTGTGTGTGTGTGTGTGTGTGTGTGTGTGTGTGTGTGTGTGTGTGTGTGTGTGTGTGTGTGTGTGTGTGCCTCACAGTAGAGCCCTGCATTGTGGGTCCCAGTGCAAATATTGCGGGCGCGGGCGGTATTTAAATATCCACTGTCGGGAACAGGCGGTCAAAACTAAACCTGCGGGCCCCGCATATTCCCGCACGGCCCTGCAATAAACCAGACAGAGCACCGGCCTGGTCATGCTTTAGTTTAGCAATTAATGAATATTATGAATTCAGAGGACAACCTAATTTCCCCTACTGTGTCACGGAATCTCTCTCTCTCTGTGTCTCTCTCTGTCTCTGTCTCTCTCTCTGTCTCTGTCTCTCTGTGTCTCTCTGTGTCTCTCTCTGTCTCTGTCTCTCTCTCTCTCTCTCTCTCTCTCTCTCTCTCTCTCTCTCTCTCTCTCTCTCTCTCTCTCTCTCTCTCTCTCTCGTGTATGTACAGTCTCTCGCTTGTGCGAAGCTCGTCTTAATAAACACAAATTCTCTATCTCTCCTTTTTGCAACTGCTCAAAAATAAACTGTCCCCCCGCTCACTCACGCTCTCATTCTGTTTTGTAATGTTTTTGGATCTCAATAGAAATATTGCAGGCTTATACAGGACTGGACGGTAATATTGCGGTACTATGGGGCACTAAATGGCACTTAAGTTTTTTGTTGCGGGAGATGGCGGCAGCCAGAAATTTACTGCATGCGGTCAGAAATGAAATCACTGCGGGAAAGGGTCAGAAATCCAACGGGAGAGGGGAGAGTTGGATTAAGAAAGCATGCAGGGCTCTACCTCACAGCACAGTAGTACAGAGCAGAGTGTGTCAGTGCAGCAGAGGAGATCTCCAGATCCACACAAGCCTTCTCTTTGATCACGTTAGCAGAGAGTTGCCAGTTGAGATCTCCTTTACATGATAATCCAGTGCCTGCGATTAAACGGAGGAACTTTGGGGCTTTTCCTGGATACTGGTGATACCAGTAGAAATGCTCCTCACCAGTAACAGTCTGTGAAGATGTGTAGGACAGTGACAGAGCTGCTTTTTTCTCCCCAATGTATGCCAATTGATTCCTCCCCACACGCCTTGCTGTGTGTTGTCACTGCTGTTGTATCCTACTGACTGTGTTTAGATGGCTTGCTACAAATCAAATCCTGCAAAGTGCAAAAAAACACATGCCGAGTGAGAGAAAAAAAACATGACAGAAACACTATTAAACTGCAAACCTTCATCATGTCTCATTACAGTGAAGCCACGGTTGTATTAGACCCTGTATGCCTTAACTGTAGATTTATTATATTATTTATTGTAGAGTGGAGCTTCTTAATCCTATTTCATCAATGCTTCAAGGTATCACCTCTAGAAACATATTTGGCCCTAAACAGACAGTATGCTGTGGCAGACTACCTTATACTGATACAAACCTGAGAAAGACATTGACAATGTACAGACTGAGTGATCAGTTTGGAGAAGGGTAGACACAGACAGGCCTGGCTGCCCAGAGAGGAGAGGCTGTGCTGTCATTGTGATGAGGGAGCTGTAGAGACAGAATGACACTTCATAACACAATGTAAAAACTAGTTCCTCTGAAAACAGGTCTCTGCCAGGTCAGGTAGGTTATTGTGGGCCAGCAATGTTCGAAATTCACCAATCAGGATGGAATATGAAAAATCGGACAAATCCGTCTTGATCACATTATATAGAGATAATAATGAGTACCGATTTTTTGCGTGATGTTTGGACAACATCTCCAATATAAAAGTATAAAATATAAAAAGTAATATAAAAAACAGTTGTTTAGCAAAAATCTATTACTATTACAGGACAATGTGAAAAGGGTAGCATGTCTTTCTCGGCCTAGTGGGAATGTGCTTGCAAAGTTTCACGGCAATGGGACACTGCGTTTATGATTTATAAGCAACAAAATCCACTCCTGCAAACTTTGCATGCCAATCTTAGCCAATCAGGATGGAATATGAAAAATCAGAATGACCCGTTTGGTTTAATGACTATAGAGATACTGTGTACCGATTTGCGTGATGTTCGGACACAATCTGTAGGAATAATATTTAAAATATTGTTCTGCAAACATCGGCCTCCTGTTGGCGCTATAACAGGCCCATGTGAAACATTTGGGGCAGAGGTTCTGCTTTGGCATCCAGGGAGTGTGTGTGCACAGTTTCGCGTCGATCAGGCCAACGGTGCCGGAGATTAGCTGTCCACAGACGGACGGACAGGGTGCAAAACAGCCTTCGGCCTGGCAGAGACAACTACACAAATATTAGGGAGTTCTTTCCAAAATGTTATGTTGTTATGTTGTTTACGTCATAATTGTAATTGTGCTTTGGCAACACTTGTCAAATGCCATGCTGTTGAATTGAATTGGAGCTTCTTGATCATAATTCATCAATTCTTTAAGATATCACCTCTTTAGAGCTCATTGGAAGTGCCTTGCTCATCATGTAACAAGGTGGTTTAAATGAGGTTAAATCATCAGAGAAACAAATGTGGTCAACAGTTGTTCTCTTCATGCCAGTAGTTTTTCATGACACAATTAGCACAGGTCTCCGCCAGGTCAGGTACGTTATTGTGGCCTCCTGGTGGCGCTATAATAGGCCAATGTGAAAAGGGTGCAATTTATTCTTAGGTCGTTCACGGCAATCGGACACTGCATTCATGATTTGAGGCATTTTGTTCCAAAAATGTGGGTAAAACATACTCTCTTGCTATGCCTTTCGGCCTGGCGGAGACAATTACCTATGTCAAAGAAACTACTCAGGCAGATAGTGATTTTGAAATGTAACAAGCATTCTGTAGAGGTCATAGACAATAATGCACAGTGAATCAGCAGTGTTATGAGAATAGAGTAAGGTAGATATACATAAAGGCAAATTAATAATGTAATGCAATTTAATTCATGGGGATTTAAACGTGTTGGTGCCGGTCAGTAGTATGCATGTCGACTGTTTCACCCAAAGATGTTTGGGTCACGCAAAAACATTATAAGGGTTGTGAGTTAATATCACATTTTTGTTTTATTGTAGGAGAGATTGCTGATGTTTGACTATTCCTGTAAGGATAATTATTGTTCCATAATGTGGAAGATGCAGAAGAAATAGAGTTCAAAAGATGAGAGACTGTTTTGTTTTATAGCCTTTTTTTGCTGATTGGTGACTCTTATTTATTTTTTTGCGGGTGGGGGTAATATTCCATATAATATATTACTCTTGATTTCAAGTAACAAGTAAGATGATATTGTTACTTAAGGAGCAATATGTATGTAGTAACTGGAGCCAAATGATATGCCTGACTACACCACCTCCCGCTTGTGGAGGGGGCAGGAGGAACCCCTAAACCATAGAAAGTTCAACACAGTGTAATATGACCACTTTCCCTTAAACAGGAACGATTTACTAGAGGCAGTTTGTGTAAAAATAGAACATACTTTATTAAACCACTATGTAATACATTGATTATTAAAATATCAGGTAATACTCAATAAGGCAAAGATGTTATCAAATAAAGTGACAAGTTACTTAAATGGGGAAAGAGAAGGGGACAGGCCTGGCACCAAACTCATGCAATATAAAACAAAGTAATCAATACAAAAACATGCAGTGTCAGGATTTTACATACACACCAATAAAAACCAAAGGTCCCACAGTGCAGTCCCAAGAGAGGAATGGAAGGCGTGAGTAACAGGGCGGACCCGGCCTTGAACATGGTTACAATGTAACATAAGGAGAAGAGAGAACCAATTAAAACACGTCACTAAAAATGCAAATCTAAAATCAATGCCTAACTCCTATACCGCAAATGAATGAACTCAAACTAGAAAAAGTGCTCCTCGGAGCACAAGTCTCTGCCAGGTCAGGTACGTTATTGTGGCCTCCTGGTGGCACTATAATAGGCCAATGTGAAAAGGGTGCCATTTATTCTTAGGTCGTTCACGGCAATCGGACACTGCATTCATGATTTGAGCCATTTTGTTCAAAAAATGTGTTTTGCTAAATTAGACCTGCTGGTGGCGCTATAACAGGCCAATGTTAAAAAGGGTGGAATTTCCTCCTGGGCCTAGTGGGAATGTGTTTGTGAAATTTCACGGAAATCGCAAGCTGCGTTCATGATTTGAGGCATTTTGTTGAAAACGGAGCAATCCTGCAAACTTTGGAAGCCAACCTTAGCCAATCAGGATGAAATATGGAAAATTGGACAGATCCGTGTTGATCACATGACTATAGAGATACTGTGTACTGATTTGCGTGATGTTTGGATAAAATCTGTAGGAGTAATGTAAAAAAATGGGTTTTGCACTAATCGGCCTCCTGGTGGCGCTATAAAAGGCTAATTTGAAAAATTTGGGGCAGAGGTTCTGCTCTGGCATCCAGGGAGTGTGTGTGCTCAGTTTCGCTGCGATCAAGCCAACGGTGCCGGAGATTAGCTGTACACAAAATGACAGAATGACGGACACACGGACACACGGACGGACGGACACACACGGACGGACGGACAGGGGGCAAAACATACTCTCTCGCCATGCCTTTCGGCCTGGCGGAGACAATGAGATGCTGTGATGCACAGTCTCACATTATGTAGACAATATAACAAGCAGTTCCTTCAACAACCAGGTTCTATTGTTCTGAAGGAATTTGGAACAATCATTTATGGTTCTATAGGGACTTGAATGGCCCATCGACCTTAATTACTCTTATAATGAATAACAAGAGGTAGGAGAGAGACTCACACATGAGGACATGAATAAAGTTGTTTATTTTACATATAAATTAATGGAGAGCCGGGAACTACAGAGAAAAGATCACACGTGATTTATATCCCACTGTTCAAAGTCAGAGGTAGTGTGCACTGTCAGTCTCATAGCATAATTACCTAAGTCAAAGAAACTACTCAGGCAGATAGTGATTTTGGAATGTAACAAGCATTCTGAAGAGGTCATAGGCAAATAGAAAAAGTGCTCCTCGGAGCACAGGTCTCCGCCACGTCAGGTAGCCATTTCTTCTTAGGCCTTGCACGGCAATCGGACACTGCATTCGTGATTTGAGGCATTTTGTTCAAAACAATTGTTTTGCTTAATTAGACCTGCTGGTGACGCTATAACAGGCCAATGTTAAAAGGGTGGCATTTGCTCCTCAACATAGTGTGAATCTGCGTGCAAAGTTTGACCGCAATCGGATGCTGCGTTCATGATTTGCGGCATTTTGTTCAAAACAAGCCACTACTGCAAACTTTTGATGTAAATCTTAGCCAATCAGGATGGAATATGAAAAATCAAACACATCCGTCTTGATCACATGACTATAGAGATCATGTGTACCGATTTGCGTGAAATGTGGATAAAATCGGAAGGAGTAATATTAAAAAAAATGTTTTACATAAGTCAGCCTCCTGGTGGCGCTATAAAGGGCAGATGTGAAAAATGCAGGGCAAGGGTTTTTCCTTGACCGCTACGAAGTGCGCTTACAAAGTGTTACACAGATCGTTGCAGTTATAGGTAAAAACACGAATCGGCCTGTTATAGCGCCACCATGAGGCTGATTTGAAAATTTTCAATTGGCATTTCTTCCTCGGCATAGTGGAAATGTATGTGCAAAATTTCAAGGTAATTGCATGCTGTGTTCATGATTTGAGGCATTTTGTTCAAAACGGAGCACTCCTGCAAACTTTGGAAGCCATTTTTAGCCAATCAGGATGGAATATGAAAAAACAGAAAGACTTGTTTCGTTAAATGACTATAGAGATACTGTGTACCGATTTGCGGGATTTTTGTACAAAATCTGTAGGAGTATTGTCAAAAAATATTTTTTGCACAAATCGGCCTCCTGGTGGCGCTATAAAAGACCCATGTGAAACTAGAAAAAGTGCTCCTCGGAGCACAGGTCTCCGCCAGGTCAGGTAGGTTATTGTGGGGCAGCAATGTTCGGAATTAGCCAATGAGGATGGAATATGAAAAATTTGACGGAACCATCTTGATCACTTGACTATATGTGTACCGATTTGCATGATGTTTGAATTTGTAGGAGTAATATAAAAAAGAAAAGTGTTGCAAAATTGGCCTCCTGGTGGCGCTATAATAGGGCAATGTTAAAAGGGTGGCATTTGTTTTTCAATGTAGTGCGAATGTGCGTGCAAAGTGTCACCACAATCGGACGCTGCATTCATGATTTGTGGCATTTTGTTCAAAACGGGCCACTCCTGCAAACTTTAGATGTCAATGTTAGCCAATCAGGATGTAATATGAAAATGTTAAAAGATCCATCGTGATCACATGACTATAGAGATCAAGTGTACCGATGTGCGTGAAATTTGGATAAATTCTGAAGGCTTAATATCAAAAAATGTGTTTTACATAAGTCGGCCTCCTGGTGGCGCTATGAAAGACAAATGTGAAAAATGCAGGTCAGTTGTTTTTCCTTGGCCTCTAGGGAGTGTGCGTGCAAAGTTTCGTGCAGATCGGTGCAGTTATAGTTAAAAACACAAATCGTCCATTTATAGCGCCACCATTATGCTGATTTGAACATTTTCAAGTGGCATTTCTTCCTCGGCCTAGTGGGAATGTGCGTGTGAAATCTCACGGAAATCGCAAGCTGCGTTCATGATTTGAGGCATTTTGTTGAAAACGGAGCAATCCTGCAAACTTTGGAAGCCAACCTTAGCCAATCAGGATGAAATATGGAAAATTGGACAGATCTGTGTTGATCACATGACTATAGAGATACTGTGTACTGATTTGCGTGATGTTTGGATAAAATCTGTAGGAGTACTGTCAAGAAATGTGTTTTGCAAAAAGCGGCCTCCTGGTGGCGCTATAAAAGGCTAATTTGAAAAATTTGGGGCAGAGGTTCTGCTCTGGCATCCAGGGAGTGTGTGTGCACAGTTTCGCTGCGATCAAGCCAACGGTGCCGGAGATTAGCTGTACACAAAATGACAGAATGACGGACACACGGACGGACGGACGGACACACGGACGGACGGACAGGGGGCAAAACATACTCTCTCGCCATGCCTTTCGGCCTGGCGGAGACAATAACAGTGGAAAACAGTGGCTGGACTGGTCCCTTTAAGGAAACAGACAAAACACATTAGTTGCCCGCCCTAGTATGTCAACATAATGCAAACACTGTATTCAAATCATTAAAAAGAACACAATTCATAAACCTACTTTGCTTTGCAGTGAATGCACACACAAACTCCTGCAGCACAATGGGGGGGACAAGGGCGGGGGACAACTCAGCACCACAGCTGAGACAGAGGTTGTTCATGCCTTGTTTATTTTACTCTTATTTAAATAAGGCGAAACTAAATGCACAATCCCCATCATGGGGGGGGGGCACATTGTTAAATGGGAATAATGCAGGTCTATGATTGGAAAAGTATTACACACCTTAGACATTGGCACAAGGGGTTTTTATTAAGCTTTATTGTACATATAAATGATGGCAGGACATGCAGAAAGGAAAAAGGTGTGGCGGTTTAAAATTAACTTTTCAAAATCAGAGATAGGTTATGCAGTGGTCTCCCATTACCTTTTGAGATGTCAAAGACCATAGTGAAATGTCTTTGTGCCAAGAAAATCGTACGTCCTCACTTGTGCTATTGATGGAGTCAAGTTAGTCTATTCATTTACCTTTGAGTAATAACAAAGAAACTATGGTATACATTACACATTCAATTTAAAATGAGATGCTGTGATGCACAGTCTCACATTATGTAGACAATAAACAAGCAGTTCCTTCAACAACCAGGTTCTATTGTTCTGAAGGAATTTGGAACAATCATTTAGGGTTCTATAGGGACTTGAATGGCCCATCGACCTTAATTACTCTTATAATGAATAACAAGAGGTAGGAGAGAGACTCACACATGAGGACATGAATAAAGTTGTTTATTTTACATGTAAATGAATGGATAGCCGGGCACTACAGAGAAAAGATCACACGTGATTTATATCTCACTGTTCAAAGTCAGAGGTAGTGTGCACCATAGATATTAGAAACCTAGATACCTCATTGGCCTCTGCAGTTCATTGGGGCGACTTGTATCGCAATACACGGCGGCTCTTCCGTCTTCCGCAGGGAACCTGTCACTCAAAGTGACTACTGGCCAATCACAGCGCTCACAGTGCGTTGACTACTGGCCAATCACAGTGCGTCTTTTCCGGGACTTGTCAGTGCAATGGTTCTCAACCAGTGGTCCGGGAACCACCAGTGGTCCTTGAGGGGGTTCCAGGTGGTACCCAGCTAAATGATGGAGAGTTGATAACCAAATGGACCCTTATAGATCTTTCAATCTTGAGTATAACATTTCACACTGTCAAGAGTCAAATTGTTAAACATCTGCATTACTTACTAAACAAGTACACAATTAGAGAACGTAAACAATTGTTATTTTGACAACATCTTATCGAACGATAACATATTCTACGTTTTGGGTGTGAGAGGCTAAAGCTTATCAAACGGTGTTCCGTGACTCAAATGCTGAATAAATAATGGACCTTGATATGAAAAAGGACCATGTCTCTTATTTGAATTTCACAAATAGAGTGTGGAGTTTGCCAAGTTCCAACTAACTAGATGCTGCGCACAGCTGCTGCCTCTTAAAGGGTTAAAAGCTGGGTTACAAAAAGACCCGCCCCCACCTGCCTCTGATTGGCCTACCGAACTTCCGCGTGTGTGACGCACACGGCAGCCCTGCGGAAGCAGGAAGCGTGCCCGAGATACAGACGCTTCAGAGCCGAATGAGGCGTCTACCTTTATATGTCTATGGTGTGCACTGTCAGTCTCACAGCATCATTGCCTAAGTCAAAGAGACTACTCAGGCAGATAGTGATTTTGGAATGTAACAAGCATTCTGAAGAGGTCATAGGCAATAATGCACAGTGAATCAGCAGTGTTATGAGAATAGAGTTAGGTAGATAGAAAATAAAATGTACCCAGGTCTAAACGTATGCATGTTGATATACCAAAGTATAAAACCATGTCAATCATTTAACCTGAAGCATTAAGCTAGCCAGGTTTTGTCAAAATGGTGGCCGTGGGTCAAGATGGACCAAATGCCTTTGTGTAAATTGAGCCAATTAAACCTAATATTATTCACTATTCATACGTTTTATTATGTCTCTGCTACTCAAATTATGCTGTATGACCTTTCATTTGGATGAATACACTCATTTAAGAGAAGTTTTCAATGTTGTATTAACAATTGCAACTATTAAATTGTTTAAATAACCACAAAGAAAATAAATAAGACTATTTGCAAAAGGGAAATGAGTTATTACATTATTTTTGATAAGTGAATACATTATGTGTTCAAGTTTAAACTTGAAAATGTAAAATATTGTATGGCTCATTTTACCCATTCAGTTGAATCAACTTACCCCTAATGTGGGGCAATTTGGCACAGGGTGTTAGATACTGATTGGTGGAGAGATGGTTCTATTGTTCTCTTTGGCCAAAAGGAGTCCATCATTCCACCTCAGGCTCTCTAGTATAAGAAGAGTTCGTAGTTTTAATGTGTCCACAACTCATCCAGGATATCAATCAGACTTAAGGTAAAGATGAACTCTATCAACCTCAACTCTGCTGTACAGGAGGGAAACAAAGACCTTGGTATGTTACTTGCTCTCTCTCCTTTTTCATTTCCCCTGTTCTCCCTTTCCTTTTCAAGTCTAAAACATGTCTCATTATTCATGTTGTACTCAATCTTATTTGGTGTTTCATTGTAAGTTGACTACTTGCTTAGCTGTAGATTTGGATGATTTCTGTTTTGCCTCACAGTTCTAACAAATATTCACTTACAATGCAAGTGCTTTTAGTATTACTAAAGTAACCACTTAATACTAGCACATTTAAAAGCTTGCAATGTGTCAAATCATCATGAGTTGTTATGAGCTTTCGGCTACTTTAGCTATGCTATTTTTAATTACGGTTATTTAGGTCATTGTTAGTTAACTACTTGACAACATTGTTGGGGATTTATTGCACAATAACAACTATTTTAAAGACCATGAAGTACTGTCTTTCTTCTAACTCTCAACAACTGTCATTGTTTCCAATCCAGTATTGCATCATCAGCCTGGCCTCCCTGTCCTACCAGAGCTGAATGAAAGAAGAAGCTTGGCAAAGCTAAAACACCACTGCTGTGATCAGTGTGGAAAACACTTCCCTAACATCTACAGCCTTAAAATGCACCAAAGAATTCACACTGGAGATAAACCATATGGATGTGATCAGTGTGGACAGCACTTCTCTCAAATGGCAAACCTTAAAAGCCACCAGCGAATTCACACAGGAGAGAAAGCCTATGGATGTGATCAATGTGGACAACACTTCTCAATAATGTCCAGCCTTAAAAGACACCAGAGAATTCACACTGGAGAGAAACCCTATGGATGTGATCAGTGTGGACAACACTTCTCTCAAATGACAAACCTTAAAAGCCACCAGAAAATGCACACTGATGAGAAAGCCTATGGGTGTGATCAGTGTGAACTGCACTTCACTACAATGTCCAAACTTAAATTACACCAGAGAATTCACACTGGAGAGAAACCATATGGGTGTGTTCAGTGTGGACAGCATTTCTCTATTATGTCTAACCTAAAAATGCACCAGAGAATCCACACTGGAGAGAAACCCTATGGATGTGATAAGTGTGGACAGAACTTCTCAATATGTCTAACCTTAAAAGACACCAGAGAATTCACAGAGGGGAGAAACCCTTTCACTGTGATGTGTGTGGAAACGCTTTTAGCCATTCACATTATTTAAAAGCTCACCAGGTTGTACATACTGGATTTAAACTGTTTCCTTGTGGTCAGTGTGGAAGGAGTTTTACTACTTCAAGCAGCCGAAAACGTCATGAGCGCACACATATGAAAGATACATCTTATTCATGTTAACAGTATGACAACAGCTTTATTATAGAGGATGAGAAACATCAGCAAATCCACATAACCAAGTGTAACATGATAATCCATTATTGCATTTCAAGCATGTGTTTATTAAGGCATAACATGTACATGAGCATGCTGATTCTATGTTTTTGTTATACTGTATTTGTGGAACATGTCCCACCAACATTTTGCTGCAGATAGAAATAAACAAATCTCAATATACCTTTTATTCTCAATCTTATTTGTTGTTTCACTGTAATGTGACCTGTATAATTTTTGTAGATTAGTTTATTTCTGTTTTGTCAATTGTTAAATGGGAATAATGTAGGTCTATGATTGGAAAAGGATAACACATGGAGTATATTTAATAACATAGATATAAATGTAAGCCATATTTCACAGGGAGCATACAGACAGAAGAGCGGATTGAGACAGCTGTTGGCTGACCGGGGTGTGGGGGTACTATTAACATTCTCTTTGTTGCTTACCTGGGAGAGAGAGCATGTGTTCCCCATCCCCCTTTCCTGCCTATACAGTTGCAAATCGAACCAGGGACTAAAAGGGGGATCTATTGTTTGTCTGGGTGGGGTCTCACCTTTGGAGGCTGACCCCCAGCCCCTTATTCAATGTGACCACTGCTATATAGACTATGACATGTAAGCTTGTAGTGTGTGTGCCACTCCCGGCCGTTAGGCTGTGGAGATGGTTGGCTGCTGTAATAAACTGGAAGCAAAGACACCTCACTGACTAGTGATGACTCCATTCATTCTATAACCATTCATTCTCATCTCTGGAACAACAAACTTATCTACAATATGGCGTTGTTGGTAACTACAAAAGTGCAATAGAGCCTTTAAGGCCGTGGAAGAGATACTTCATATGGGTTGTCGACAGTGGGAAATATACCTCACACACCTTAGACATTGGCACATGGGCTTTGTATTAAGCTTTATTGTACATATAAATGATGGCAGGACATGCAGAAAGGAAAAAAGTGTTGCGGTTTATAATTAACTTTTCAAAATCAGAGATAGGTTATGCAGTGATCTCCCACACTCTCGGCACTTTTCTGACCTCTGACCTCACAGGACGGTCCGCCAAACTTTTTTTTACACCTCTCGGGCTTATCCGAGAGTGTGGCGTTGTAGGGGAGGTGTCCCCGCACGCGTGCGTATGTCAGAAGTGTCGGCAGTGTCCGCCGGCGCCGGTCCAGTGTCCACTGTTGTCTGAAAACGGCACTTTTCTGACCTCTGACCTCACTGGACGGTCCGCCACACTTTTCTTTACACCTCTCGGGCTTATCCGAGAGTCTGGCGTTGTAGGGGAGGTGTCCCCGCACGCGTGCGTATGTCAGAAGTGTCGGCAGTGTCCGCCGGCGCCTGTCCAGTGTCCACTGTTGTCTGAAAACGGCACTTTTCTGACCTCTGACCTCACTGGACGGTCCGCCACACTTTTATTTACACCTCTCGGGCTTATCCGAGAGTGTGACGTTGTAGGGGAGGTGTCCCCGCACTCGTGCGTATGTCAGAAGTGTCGGCAGTGTCCGCCGGCGCCCGTCCAGTGTCCACTGTTGTCTGAAAACGGCACTTTTCTGACCTCTGACCTCACTGGACGGTCCGCCACACTTTTTTTTTACACCTCTCGGGCTTATCCGAGAGTGTGGCGTTGTAGGGGAGGTGTCCCCGCACGCGTGCGTATGTCAGAAGTGTCGGCAGTGTCCGCCGGCGCCTGTCCAGTGTCCACTGTTGTCTGAAAACGGCATTTTTCTGACCTCTGACCTCACAGGACGGTCCGCCACACTTTTTTTTACACCTCTCGGGCTTATCCGAGAGTGTGGCGTTGTAGGGGAGGTGTCCCCGCACGCTTGCGTATGTCAGAAGTGTCGGCAGTGTCCGCCGGCGCCTGTCCAGTGTCCACTGTTGTCTGAAAACGGCACTTTTCTGACCTCTGACCTCACTGGACGGTCCGCCACACTTTTTTTCACACCTCTCGGGCTTATCCGAGAGTGTGGCGTTGTAGGGGAGGTGTCCCCGCACGCGTGTGGGGACACACGCGAGCACCTCTCGGGCTTATCCGAGAGTGTGGCGTTGTAGGGGAGGTGTCCCCGCACGCGTGCGTATGTCAGAAGTGTCGGCAGTGTCCGCCGGCGCCGGTCCAGTGTCCACTGTTGTCTGAAAACGGCACTTTTCTGACCTCTGACCTCACTGGAAGGTCCGCCACACTTTTTTTTACACCTCTCGGGCTTATCCGAGAGTGTGGCGTTGTAGGGGAAGTGTCCCCGCACGCGTGCGTATGTCAGAAGTGTCGGCAGTGTCCGCCGGTGCCTGTCCAGTGTCCACTGTTGTCTGAAAACGGCACTTTTCTGACCTCTGACCTCACTGGACGGTCCGCCACACTTTTTTTTACACCTCTCGGGCTTATCCGAGAGTGTGGCGTTGTAGGGGAGGTGTCCCCGCACGCGTGCGTATGTCAGAAGTGTCGGCATTGTCCGCCGGCGCCGGTCCAGTGTCCACTGTTGTCTGAAAACGGCACTTTTCTGACCTCTGACCTCACTTGAAGGTCCGCCACACTTTTTTTTACACCTCTCGGGCTTATCCGAGAGTGTGGCGTTGTAGGGGAGGTGTCCCCGCACGCGTGCGTATGTCAGAAGTGTCGGCAGTGTCCACCGGTGCCTGTCCAGTGTCCACTGTTGTCTGAAAACGGCACTTTTCTGACCTCTGACCTCACTGGAAGGTCCGCCACACTTTTTTTTACACCTCTCGGGCTTATCCGAGAGTGTGGCGTTGTAGGGGAAGTGTCCCCGCACGCGTGCGTATGTCAGAAGTGTCGGCAATGTACGCCGGCGCCGGTCCAGTGTCCACTGTTGTCTGAAAACGGCACTTTTCTGACCTCTGACCTCACTGGACGGTCCGCCACACTTTTTTTTACACCTCTCGGGCTTATCCAAGAGTGTGGCGTTGTAGGGGAGGTGTCCCCGCACGCGTGCGTATGTCAGAAGTGTCGGCAGTGTCCACCGGTGCCTGTCCAGTGTCCACTGTTGTCTGAAATCGCGGATTTCGGATAAGCCCGAGAGGTGTAAAGAAAAGTGTGGCGGACCGTCCAGTGAGGTCAGAGGTCAGAAAAGTGCAGTTTTCAGACAACGGTGGACACTGGACCGGCGCCGGCGGACACTGCCGACACTTCTGACATACGCACGCGTGCGGGGACACCTCCCCTACAACGCCACACTCTCGGATAAGCCCGAGATATGTAAAAAAAAGTGTGGCGGACCGTCCAGTGAGGTCAGAGGTCAGAAAAGTGCAGTTTTCAGACAACGGTGGACACTGGACCGGCGCCGGCGGACACTGCCGACACTTCTGACATAC
Source organism: Gymnoscopelus braueri (assembly GCF_963280865.1). Taxonomy (NCBI): domain Eukaryota; kingdom Metazoa; phylum Chordata; class Actinopteri; order Myctophiformes; family Myctophidae; genus Gymnoscopelus; species Gymnoscopelus braueri. The sequence continues at coordinate 53,472,126 of NC_137611.1, read as the reverse complement.
GCACGCGTGCGGGGACACCTCCCCTACAACGCCACACTCTCGGATAAGCCCGAGAGATGTAAAAAAAAGTGTGGAGGACCGTCCAGTGAGGTCAGAGGTCAGAAAAGTGCAGTTTTCAGACAACGGTGGACACTGGACCGGCGCCGACGGACACTGCCGACACTTCTGACATACGCACGCGTGCGGGGATACCTCCCCTACAACGCCACACTCTCGGATAAGCCCGAGAGATGTAAAAAAAAGTGTGGCGGACCGTCCAGTGAGGTCAGAGGTCAGAAAAGTGCAGTTTTCAGACAACGGTGGACACTGGACCGGCGCCGGCGGACACTGCCGACACTTCTGACATACGCACGCGTGCGGGGACACCTCCCCTACAACGCCAGACTCTCGGATAAGCCCGAGAGGTGTAAAGAAAAGTGTGGCGGACCGTCCAGTGAGGTCAGAGGTCAGAAAAGTGCAGTTTTCAGACAACGGTGGACACTGGACCGGCGCCGGCGGACACTGCCGACACTTCTGACATACGCACGCGTGCGGGGACACCTCCCCTACAACGCCAAACTCTCGGATAAGCCCGAGAGATGTAAAAAAAAGTGTGGCGGACCGTCCAGTGAGGTCAGAGGTCAGAAAAGTGCAGTTTTCAGACAACGGTGGACACTGGACCGGCGCCGGCGGACACTGCCGACACTTCTGACATACGCAAGCGTGCGGGGACACCTCCCCTACAACGCCACACTCTCGGATAAGCCCGAGAGGTGTAAAAAAAAGTGTGGCGGACCGTCCAGTGAGGTCAGAGGTCAGAAAAGTGCCGTTTTCAGACAACAGTGGACACTGGACAGGCACCGGTGGACACTGCCGACACTTCTGACATACGCACGCGTGCGGGGACACCTCCCCTACAACGCCACACTCTCGGATAAGCCCGAGAGGTGTAAAGAAAAGTGTGGCGGACCGTCCAGTGAGGTCAGAGGTCAGAAAAGTGCAGTTTTCAGACAACGGTGGACACTGGACCGGCGCCGGCGGACACTGCCGACACTTCTGACATACGCACGCGTGCGGAGACACCTCCCCTACAACGCCAGACTCTCGGATAAGCCCGAGAGGTGTAAAGAAAAGTGTGGCGGACCGTCCAGTGAGGTCAGAGGTCAGAAAAGTGCAGTTTTCAGACAACGGTGGACACTGGACCGGCGCCGGCTGACACTGCCGACACTTCTGACATACGCACGCTTGCGGGGACACCTCCCCTACAACGCCACACTCTCGGATAAGCCCGAGAGATGTAAAAAAAAGTGTGGCGGACCGTCCAGTGAGGTCAGAGGTCAGAAAAGTGCAGTTTTCAGACAACGGTGGACACTGGACCGGCGCCGGCGGACACTGCCGACACTTCTGACATACGCACGCGTGCGGGGACACCTCCCCTACAACGCCACACTCTCGGATAAGCCCGAGAGATGTAAAAAAAAGTGTGGCGGACCGTCCAGTGAGGTCAGAGGTCAGAAAAGTGAATTTTTCAGACAACGGTGGACACTGGACCGGCGCCGGCGGACACTGCCGACACTTCTGACATACGCACGCGTGCGGGGACACCTCCCCTACAACGCCACACTCTCGGATAAGCCCGAGAGGTGTAAAACAAAGTGTGGCGGACCGTCCAGTGAGGTCAGAGGTCAGAAAAGTGCAGTTTTCAGACAACGGTGGACACTGGACCGGCGCCGGCGGACACTGCCGACACTTCTGACATACGCACGCGTGCGGGGACACCTCCCCTACAACGCCAGACTCTCGGATAAGCCCGAGAGGTGTAAAGAAAAGTGTGGCGGACCGTCCAGTGAGGTCAGAGGTCAGAAAAGTGCAGTTTTCAGACAACGGTGGACACTGGACCGGCGCCGGCGGACACTGCCGACACTTCTGACATACGCACGCGTGCGGGGACACCTCCCCTACAACGCCACACTCTTGGATAAGCCCGAGAGATGTAAAAAAAAGTGTGGCGGACCGTCCAGTGAGGTCAGAGGTCAGAAAAGTGCAGTTTTCAGACAACGGTGGACACTGGACCGGCGCCGGCGGACACTGCCGACACTTCTGACATACGCACGCGTGCGGGGACACCTCCCCTACAACGCCACACTCTCGGATAAGCCCGAGAGATGTAAAAAAAAGTGTGGCGGACCGTCCAGTGAGGTCAGAGGTCAGAAAAGTGCAGTTTTCAGACAACGGTGGACACTGGACCGGCGCCGGCGGACACTGCCGACACTTCTGACATACGCACGCGTGCGGGGACACCTCCCCTACAACGCCACACTCTCGGATAAGCCCGAGAGGTGTAAAAAAAAAAGTGTGGTGGACCGTCCAGTGAGGTCAGAGGTCAGAAAAGTGCAGTTTTCAGACAACGGTGGACACTGGACCGGCGCCGGCGGACACTGCCGACACTTCTGACATACGCACGCGTGCGGGGACACCTCCCCTACAACGCCACACTCTCGGATAAGCCCGAGAGATGTAAAAAAAAGTGTGGCGGACCGTCCAGTGAGGTCAGAGGTCAGAAAAGTGCAGTTTTCAGACAACGGTGGACACTGGACCGGCGCCGGCGGACACTGCCGACACTTCTGACATACGCACGCGTGCGGGGACACCTCCCCTACAACGCCACACTCTCGGATAAGCCCGAGAGGTGTAAAAAAAAGTGTGGCGGACCGTCCAGTGAGGTCAGAGGTCAGAAAAGTGCCGTTTTCAGACAACAGTGGACACTGGACAGGCACCGGTGGACACTGCCGACACTTCTGACATACGCACGCGTGCGGGGACACCTCCCCTACAACGCCACACTCTCGGATAAGCCCGAGAGGTGTAAAGAAAAGTGTGGCGGACCGTCCAGTGAGGTCAGAGGTCAGAAAAGTGCAGTTTTCAGACAACGGTGGACACTGGACCGGCGCCGGCGGACACTGCCGACACTTCTGACATACGCACGCGTGCGGGGACACCTCCCCTACAACGCCACACTCTCGGATAAGCCCGAGAGGTGTAAAAAAAAAAGTGTGGTGGACCGTCCAGTGAGGTCAGAGGTCAGAAAAGTGCAGTTTTCAGACAACGGTGGACACTGGACCGGCGCCGGCGGACACTGCCGACACTTCTGACATACGCACGCGTGCGGGGACACCTCCCCTACAACGCCACACTCTCGGATAAGCCCGAGAGATGTAAAAAAAAGTGTGGCGGACCGTCCAGTGAGGTCAGAGGTCAGAAAAGTGCAGTTTTCAGACAACGGTGGACACTGGACCGGCGCCGGCGGACACTGCCGACACTTCTGACATACGCACGCGTGCGGGGACACCTCCCCTACAACGCCACACTCTCGGATAAGCCCGAGAGGTGTAAAAAAAAGTGTGGCGGACCGTCCAGTGAGGTCAGAGGTCAGAAAAGTGCCGTTTTCAGACAACAGTGGACACTGGACAGGCACCGGTGGACACTGCCGACACTTCTGACATACGCACGCGTGCGGGGACACCTCCCCTACAACGCCACACTCTCGGATAAGCCCGAGAGGTGTAAAGAAAAGTGTGGCGGACCGTCCAGTGAGGTCAGAGGTCAGAAAAGTGCAGTTTTCAGACAACGGTGGACACTGGACCGGCGCCGGCGGACACTGCCGACACTTCTGACATACGCACGCGTGCGGGGACACCTCCCCTACAACGCCAGACTCTCGGATAAGCCCGAGAGGTGTAAAGAAAAGTGTGGCGGACCGTCCAGTGAGGTCAGAGGTCAGAAAAGTGCAGTTTTCAGACAACGGTGGACACTGGACCGGCGCCGGCGGACACTGCCGACATTTCTGACATACGCACGCGTGCGGGGACACCTCCCCTACAACGCCACACTCTCGGATAAGCCCGAGAGATGTAAAACAAAGTGTGGCGGACCGTCCAGTGAGGTCAGAGGTCAGAAAAGTGCAGTTTTCAGACAACGGTGGACACTGGACCGGCGCCGGCGGACACTGCCGACACTTCTGACATACGCACGTTGTGCGGGGACACCTCCCCTACAACGCCACACTCTCGGATAAGCCTGAGAGGTGTAAAGAAAAGTGTGGCGGACCGTCCAGTGAGGTCAGAGGTCAGAAAAGTGCAGTTTTCAGACAACGGTGGACACTGGACCGGCGCCGGCGGACTCTGCCGACACTTCTGACATACGCACGCGTGCGGGGACACCTCCCCTACAACGCCACACTCTCGGATAAGCCCGAGAGATGTAAAAAAAAGTGTGGCGGACCTTCCAGTGAGGTCAGAGGTCAGAAAAGTGCAGTTTTCAGACAACGGTGGACACTGGACCGGCGCCGGCGGACACTGCCGACACTTCTGACATACGCACGCGTACGGGGACACCTCCCCTACAACGCCACACTCTCGGATAAGCCCGAGAGATGTAAAGAAAAGTGTGGCGGACCGTCCAGTGAGGTCAGAGGTCAGAAAAGTGCAGTTTTCAGACAACGGTGGACACTGGACCGGCGCCGGCGGACACTGCCAACACTTCTGACATACGCACGCGTGCGGGGACACCTCCCCTACAACGCCACACTCTCGGATAAGCCCGAGAGGTGTAAAGAAAAGTGTGGCGGACCGTCCAGTGAGGTCAGAGGTCAGAAAAGTGCAGTTTTCAGACAACGGTGGACACTGGACCGGCGCCGGCGGACACTGCCGACACTTCTGACATACGCACGCGTGCGGGGACACCTCCCCTACAACGCCACACTCTCGGATAAGCCCGAGAGGTGTAAAGAAAAGTGTGGCGGACCGTCCAGTGAGGTCAGAGGTCAGAAAAGTGCAGTTTTCAGACAACGGTGGACACTGGACCGGCGCCGGCGGACACTGCCGACACTTCTGACATACGCACGCGTGCGGGGACACCTCCCCTACAACGCCACACTCTCGGATAAGCCCGAGAGATGTAAAAAAAAGTGTGGCGGACCGTCCAGTGAGGTCAGAGGTCAGAAAAGTGCAGTTTTCAGACAACGGTGGACACTGGACCGGCGCCGGCGGACACTGCCGTCACTTCTGACATACGCACGCGTGCGGGGACACCTCCCCTACAACGCCACACTCTCGGATAAGCCCGAGAGGTGTAAAAAAAAGTGTGGCGGACCGTCCAGTGAGGTCAGAGGTCAGAAAAGTGCCGTTTTCAGACAACAGTGGACACTGGACAGGCACCGGTGGACACTGCCGACACTTCTGACAAACGCACGCGTGCGGGGACACCTCCCCTACAACGCCACACTCTCGGATAAGCCCGAGAGGTGTAAAGAAAAGTGTGGCGGACCGTCCAGTGAGGTCAGAGGTCAGAAAAGTGCAGTTTTCAGACAACGGTGGACACTGGACCGGCGCCGGCGGACACTGCCGACACTTCTGACATACGCACGCGTGCGGGGACACCTCCCCTACAACGCCAAACTCTCGGATAAGCCCGAGAGATGTAAAAAAAAGTGTGGCGGACCGTCCAGTGAGGTCAGAGGTCAGAAAAGTGCAGTTTTCAGACAACGGTGGACACTGGACCGGCGCCGGCGGACACTGCCGACACTTCTGACATACGCACGCGTGCGGGGACACCTCCCCTACAACGCCACACTCTCGGATAAGCCCGAGAGGTGTAAAAAAAAGTGTGGCGGACCGTCCAGTGAGGTCAGAGGTCAGAAAAGTGCCGTTTTCAGACAACAGTGGACACTGGACAGGCACCGGTGGACACTGCCGACACTTCTGACATACGCACGCGTGCGGGGACACCTCCCCTACAACGCCACACTCTCGGATAAGCCCGAGAGGTGTAAAGAAAAGTGTGGCGGACCGTCCAGTGAGGTCAGAGGTCAGAAAAGTGCAGTTTTCAGACAACGGTGGACACTGGACCGGCGCCGGCGGACACTGCCGACACTTCTGACATACGCACGCGTGCGGGGACACCTCCCCTACAACGCCACACTCTCGGATAAGCCCGAGAGGTGTAAAGAAAAGTGTGGCGGACCGTCCAGTGAGGTCAGAGGTCAGAAAAGTGCAGTTTTCAGACAACGGTGGACACTGGACCGGCGCCGGCGGACACTGCCGACACTTCTGACATACGCACGCGTGCGGGGACACCTCCCCTACAACGCCAGACTCTCGGATAAGCCCGAGAGGTGTAAAGAAAAGTGTGGCGGACCGTCCAGTGAGGTCAGAGGTCAGAAAAGTGCAGTTTTCAGACAACGGTGGACACTGGACCGGCGCCGGCGGACACTGCCGACACTTCTGACATACGCACGCGTGCGGGGACACCTCCCCTACAACGCCACACTCTTGGATAAGCCCGAGAGATGTAAAAAAAAGTGTGGCGGACCGTCCAGTGAGGTCAGAGGTCAGAAAAGTGCAGTTTTCAGACAACGGTGGACACTGGACCGGCGCCGGCGGACACTGCCGACACTTCTGACATACGCACGCGTGCGGGGACACCTCCCCTACAACGCCACACTCTCGGATAAGCCCGAGAGGTGTAAAGAAAAGTGTGGCGGACCGTCCAGTGAGGTCAGAGGTCAGAAAAGTGCAGTTTTCAGACAACGGTGGACACTGGACCGGCGCCGGCGGACACTGCCGACACTTCTGACATACGCACGCGTGCGGGGACACCTCCCCTACAACGCCAAACTCTCGGATAAGCCCGAGAGATGTAAAAAAAAGTGTGGCGGACCGTCCAGTGAGGTCAGAGGTCAGAAAAGTGCAGTTTTCAGACAACGGTGGACACTGGACCGGCGCCGGCGGACACTGCCGACACTTCTGACATACGCACGCGTGCGGGGACACCTCCCCTACAACGCCACACTCTCGGATAAGCCCGAGAGGTGTAAAAAAAAGTGTGGCGGACCGTCCAGTGAGGTCAGAGGTCAGAAAAGTGCCGTTTTCAGACAACAGTGGACACTGGACAGGCACCGGTGGACACTGCCGACACTTCTGACATACGCACGCGTGCGGGGACACCTCCCCTACAACGCCACACTCTCGGATAAGCCCGAGAGGTGTAAAGAAAAGTGTGGCGGACCGTCCAGTGAGGTCAGAGGTCAGAAAAGTGCAGTTTTCAGACAACGGTGGACACTGGACCGGCGCCGGCGGACACTGCCGACACTTCTGACATACGCACGCGTGCGGGGACACCTCCCCTACAACGCCACACTCTCGGATAAGCCCGAGAGGTGTAAAGAAAAGTGTGGCGGACCGTCCAGTGAGGTCAGAGGTCAGAAAAGTGCAGTTTTCAGACAACGGTGGACACTGGACCGGCGCCGGCGGACACTGCCGACACTTCTGACATACGCACGCGTGCGGGGACACCTCCCCTACAACGCCAGACTCTCGGATAAGCCCGAGAGGTGTAAAGAAAAGTGTGGCGGACCGTCCAGTGAGGTCAGAGGTCAGAAAAGTGCAGTTTTCAGACAACGGTGGACACTGGACCGGCGCCGGCGGACACTGCCGACACTTCTGACATACGCACGCGTGCGGGGACACCTCCCCTACAACGCCACACTCTTGGATAAGCCCGAGAGATGTAAAAAAAAGTGTGGCGGACCGTCCAGTGAGGTCAGAGGTCAGAAAAGTGCAGTTTTCAGACAACGGTGGACACTGGACCGGCGCCGGCGGACACTGCCGACACTTCTGACATACGCACGCGTGCGGGGACACCTCCCCTACAACGCCACACTCTCGGATAAGCCCGAGAGATGTAAAAAAAAGTGTGGCGGACCGTCCAGTGAGGTCAGAGGTCAGAAAAGTGCAGTTTTCAGACAACGGTGGACACTGGACCGGCGCCGGCGGACACTGCCGACACTTCTGACATACGCACGCGTGCGGGGACACCTCCCCTACAACGCCACACTCTCGGATAAGCCCGAGAGATGTAAAGAAAAGTGTGGCGGACCGTCCAGTGAGGTCAGAGGTCAGAAAAGTGCAGTTTTCAGACAACGGTGGACACTGGACCGGCGCCGGCGGACACTGCCGACACTTCTGACATACGCACGCGTGCGGGGACACCTCCCCTACAACGCCAGACTCTCGGATAAGCCCGAGAGGTGTAAAGAAAAGTGTGGCGGACCGTCCAGTGAGGTCAGAGGTCAGAAAAGTGCAGTTTTCAGACAACGGTGGACACTGGACCGGCGCCGGCGGACACTGCCGACACTTCTGACATACGCACGCGTGCGGGGACACCTCCCCTACAACGCCACACTCTTGGATAAGCCCGAGAGATGTAAAAAAAAGTGTGGCGGACCGTCCAGTGAGGTCAGAGGTCAGAAAAGTGCAGTTTTCAGACAACGGTGGACACTGGACCGGCGCCGGCGGACACTGCCGACACTTCTGACATACGCACGCGTGCGGGGACACCTCCCCTACAACGCCACACTCTCGGATAAGCCCGAGAGATGTAAAAAAAAGTGTGGCGGACCGTCCAGTGAGGTCAGAGGTCAGAAAAGTGCAGTTTTCAGACAACGGTGGACACTGGACCGGCGCCGGCGGACACTGCCGACACTTCTGACATACGCACGCGTGCGGGGACACCTCCCCTACAACGCCACACTCTCGGATAAGCCCGAGAGATGTAAAGAAAAGTGTGGCGGACCGTCCAGTGAGGTCAGAGGTCAGAAAAGTGCAGTTTTCAGACAACGGTGGACACTGGACCGGCGCCGGCGGACACTGCCGACACTTCTGACATACGCACGCGTGCGGGGACACCTCCCCTACAACGCCAGACTCTCGGATAAGCCCGAGAGGTGTAAAGAAAAGTGTGGCGGACCGTCCAGTGAGGTCAGAGGTCAGAAAAGTGCAGTTTTCAGACAACGGTGGACACTGGACCGGCGCCGGCGGACACTGCCGACACTTCTGACATACGCACGCGTGCGGGGACACCTCCCCTACAACGCCACACTCTTGGATAAGCCCGAGAGATGTAAAAAAAAGTGTGGCGGACCGTCCAGTGAGGTCAGAGGTCAGAAAAGTGCAGTTTTCAGACAACGGTGGACACTGGACCGGCGCCGGCGGACACTGCCGACACTTCTGACATACGCACGCGTGCGGGGACACCTCCCCTACAACGCCAGACTCTCGGATAAGCCCGAGAGATGTAAAAAAAAGTGTGGCGGACCGTCCAGTGAGGTCAGAGGTCAGAAAAGTGCAGTTTTCAGACAACGGTGGACACTGGACCGGCGCCGGCGGACACTGCCGACACTTCTGACATACGCACGCGTGCGGGGACACCTCCCCTACAACGCCACACTCTCGGATAAGCCCGAGAGGTGTAAAAAAAAGTGTGGCGGACCGTCCAGTGAGGTCAGAGGTCAGAAAAGTGCAGTTTTCAGACAACGGTGGACACTGGACCGGCGCCGGCGGACACTGCCGACACTTCTGACATACGCACGCGTGCGGGGACACCTCCCCTACAACGCCACACTCTCGGATAAGCCCGAGAGATGTAAAAAAAAGTGTGGCGGACCGTCCAGTGAGGTCAGAGGTCAGAAAAGTGCAGTTTTCAGACAACGGTGGACACTGGACCGGCGCCGGCGGACACTGCCGACACTTCTGACATACGCACGCGTGCGGGGACACCTCCCCTACAACGCCACACTCTCGGATAAGCCCGAGAGGTGTAAAAAAAAGTGTGGCGGACCGTCCAGTGAGGTCAGAGGTCAGAAAAGTGCCGTTTTCAGACAACAGTGGACACTGGACAGGCACCGGTGGACACTGCCGACACTTCTGACATACGCACGCGTGCGGGGACACCTCCCCTACAACGCCACACTCTCGGATAAGCCCGAGAGGTGTAAAGAAAAGTGTGGCGGACCGTCCAGTGAGGTCAGAGGTCAGAAAAGTGCAGTTTTCAGACAACGGTGGACACTGGACCGGCGCCGGCGGACACTGCCGACACTTCTGACATACGCACGCGTGCGGGGACACCTCCCCTACAACGCCACACTCTCGGATAAGCCCGAGAGGTGTAAAGAAAAGTGTGGCGGACCGTCCAGTGAGGTCAGAGGTCAGAAAAGTGCAGTTTTCAGACAACGGTGGACACTGGACCGGCGCCGGCGGACACTGCCGACACTTCTGACATACGCACGCGTGCGGGGACACCTCCCCTACAACGCCAGACTCTCGGATAAGCCCGAGAGGTGTAAAGAAAAGTGTGGCGGACCGTCCAGTGAGGTCAGAGGTCAGAAAAGTGCAGTTTTCAGACAACGGTGGACACTGGACCGGCGCCGGCGGACACTGCCGACACTTCTGACATACGCACGCGTGCGGGGACACCTCCCCTACAACGCCACACTCTTGGATAAGCCCGAGAGATGTAAAAAAAAGTGTGGCGGACCGTCCAGTGAGGTCAGAGGTCAGAAAAGTGCAGTTTTCAGACAACGGTGGACACTGGACCGGCGCCGGCGGACACTGCCGACACTTCTGACATACGCACGCGTGCGGGGACACCTCCCCTACAACGCCACACTCTCGGATAAGCCCGAGAGATGTAAAAAAAAGTGTGGCGGACCGTCCAGTGAGGTCAGAGGTCAGAAAAGTGCAGTTTTCAGACAACGGTGGACACTGGACCGGCGCCGGCGGACACTGCCGACACTTCTGACATACGCACGCGTGCGGGGACACCTCCCCTACAACGCCAGACTCTCGGATAAGCCCGAGAGGTGTAAAGAAAAGTGTGGCGGACCGTCCAGTGAGGTCAAAGGTCAGAAAAGTGCAGTTTTCAGACAACGGTGGACACTGGACCGGCGCCGGCGGACACTGCCGACACTTCTGACATACGCACGCGTGCGGGGACACCTCCCCTACAACGCCACACTCTTGGATAAGCCCGAGAGATGTAAAAAAAAGTGTGGCGGACCGTCCAGTGAGGTCAGAGGTCAGAAAAGTGCAGTTTTCAGACAACGGTGGACACTGGACCGGCGCCGGCGGACACTGCCGACACTTCTGACATACGCACGCGTGCGGGGACACCTCCCCTACAACGCCAGACTCTCGGATAAGCCCGAGAGATGTAAAGAAAAGTGTGGCGGACCGTCCAGTGAGGTCAGAGGTCAGAAAAGTGCAGTTTTCAGACAACGGTGGACACTGGACCGGCGCCGGCGGACACTGCCGACACTTCTGACATACGCACGCGTGCGGGGACACCTCCCCTACAACGCCAGACTCTCGGATAAGCCCGAGAGGTGTAAAGAAAAGTGTGGCGGACCGTCCAGTGAGGTCAGAGGTCAGAAAAGTGCAGTTTTCAGACAACGGTGGACACTGGACCGGCGCCGGCGGACACTGCCGACACTTCTGACATACGCACGCGTGCGGGGACACCTCCCCTACAACGCCACACTCTTGGATAAGCCCGAGAGATGTAAAAAAAAGTGTGGCGGACCGTCCAGTGAGGTCAGAGGTCAGAAAAGTGCAGTTTTCAGACAACGGTGGACACTGGACCGGCGCCGGCGGACACTGCCGACACTTCTGACATACGCACGCGTGCGGGGACACCTCCCCTACAACGCCACACTCTCGGATAAGCCCGAGAGATGTAAAAAAAAGTGTGGCGGACCGTCCAGTGAGGTCAGAGGTCAGAAAAGTGCAGTTTTCAGACAACGGTGGACACTGGACCGGCGCCGGCGGACACTGCCGACACTTCTGACATACGCACGCGTGCGGGGACACCTCCCCTACAACGCCAGACTCTCGGATAAGCCCGAGAGGTGTAAAGAAAAGTGTGGCGGACCGTCCAGTGAGGTCAAAGGTCAGAAAAGTGCAGTTTTCAGACAACGGTGGACACTGGACCGGCGCCGGCGGACACTGCCGACACTTCTGACATACGCACGCGTGCGGGGACACCTCCCCTACAACGCCACACTCTTGGATAAGCCCGAGAGATGTAAAAAAAAGTGTGGCGGACCGTCCAGTGAGGTGAGAGGTCAGAAAAGTGCAGTTTTCAGACAACGGTGGACACTGGACCGGCGCCGGCGGACACTGCCGACACTTCTGACATACGCACGCGTGCGGGGACACCTCCCCTACAACGCCAGACTCTCGGATAAGCCCGAGAGATGTAAAAAAAAGTGTGGCGGACCGTCCAGTGAGGTCAGAGGTCAGAAAAGTGCAGTTTTCAGACAACGGTGGACACTGGACCGGCGCCGGCGGACACTGCCGACACTTCTGACATACGCACGCGTGCGGGGACACCTCCCCTACAACGCCACACTCTCGGATAAGCCCGAGAGGTGTAAAAAAAAGTGTGGCGGACCGTCCAGTGAGGTCAGAGGTCAGAAAAGTGCAGTTTTCAGACAACGGTGGACACTGGACCGGCGCCGGCGGACACTGCCGACACTTCTGACATACGCACGCGTGCGGGGACACCTCCCCTACAACGCCACACTCTCGGATAAGCCCGAGAGATGTAAAAAAAAGTGTGGCGGACCGTCCAGTGAGGTCAGAGGTCAGAAAAGTGCAGTTTTCAGACAACGGTGGACACTGGACCGGCGCCGGCGGACACTGCCGACACTTCTGACATACGCACGCGTGCGGGGACACCTCCCCTACAACGCCACACTCTCGGATAAGCCCGAGAGGTGTAAAAAAAAGTGTGGCGGACCGTCCAGTGAGGTCAGAGGTCAGAAAAGTGCCGTTTTCAGACAACAGTGGACACTGGCACCGGTGGACACTGCCGACACTTCTGACATACGCACGCGTGCGGGGACACCTCCCCTACAACGCCACACTCTCGGATAAGCCCGAGAGGTGTAAAGAAAAGTGTGGCGGACCGTCCAGTGAGGTCAGAGGTCAGAAAAGTGCAGTTTTCAGACAACGGTGGACACTGGACCGGCGCCGGCGGACACTGCCGACACTTCTGACATACGCACGCGTGCGGGGACACCTCCCCTACAACGCCAGACTCTCGGATAAGCCCGAGAGGTGTAAAGAAAAGTGTGGCGGACCGTCCAGTGAGGTCAGAGGTCAGAAAAGTGCAGTTTTCAGACAACGGTGGACACTGGACCGGCGCCGGCGGACACTGCCGACACTTCTGACATACGCACGCGTGCGGGGACACCTCCCCTACAACGCCACACTCTCGGATAAGCCCGAGAGGTGTAAAAAAAAGTGTGGCGGACCGTCCAGTGAGGTCAGAGGTCAGAAAAGTGACGTTTTCAGACAACAGTGGACACTGGACAGGCACCGGTGGACACTGCCGACACTTCTGACATACGCACGCGTGCGGGGACACCTCCCCTACAACGCCACACTCTCGGATAAGCCCGAGAGGTGTAAAGAAAAGTGTGGCGGACCGTCCAGTGAGGTCAGAGGTCAGAAAAGTGCAGTTTTCAGACAACGGTGGACACTGGACCGGCGCCGGCGGACACTGCCGACACTTCTGACATACGCACGCGTGCGGGGACACCTCCCCTACAACGCCACACTCTCGGATAAGCCCGAGAGGTGTAAAGAAAAGTGTGGCGGACCGTCCAGTGAGGTCAGAGGTCAGAAAAGTGCAGTTTTCAGACAACGGTGGACACTGGACCGGCGCCGGCGGACACTGCCGACACTTCTGACATACGCACGCGTGCGGGGACACCTCCCCTACAACGCCAGACTCTCGGATAAGCCCGAGAGGTGTAAAGAAAAGTGTGGCGGACCGTCCAGTGAGGTCAGAGGTCAGAAAAGTGCAGTTTTCAGACAACGGTGGACACTGGACCGGCGCCGGCGGACACTGCCGACACTTCTGACATACGCACGTGTGCGGGGACACCTCCCCTACAACGCCACACTCTTGGATAAGCCCGAGAGATGTAAAAAAAAGTGTGGCGGACCGTCCAGTGAGGTCAGAGGTCAGAAAAGTGCAGTTTTCAGACAACGGTGGACACTGGACCGGCGCCGGCGGACACTGCCGACACTTCTGACATACGCACGCGTGCGGGGACACCTCCCCTACAACGCCACACTCTCGGATAAGCCCGAGAGATGTAAAAAAAAGTGTGGCGGACCGTCCAGTGAGGTCAGAGGTCAGAAAAGTGCAGTTTTCAGACAACGGTGGACACTGGACCGGCGCCGGCGGACACTGCCGACACTTCTGACATACGCACGCGTGCGGGGACACCTCCCCTACAACGCCACACTCTCGGATAAGCCCGAGAGATGTAAAGAAAAGTGTGGCGGACCGTCCAGTGAGGTCAGAGGTCAGAAAAGTGCAGTTTTCAGACAACGGTGGACACTGGACCGGCGCCGGCGGACACTGCCGACACTTCTGACATACGCACGCGTGCGGGGACACCTCCCCTACAACGCCAGACTCTCGGATAAGCCCGAGAGGTGTAAAGAAAAGTGTGGCGGACCGTCCAGTGAGGTCAGAGGTCAGAAAAGTGCAGTTTTCAGACAACGGTGGACACTGGACCGGCGCCGGCGGACACTGCCGACACTTCTGACATACGCACGCGTGCGGGGACACCTCCCCTACAACGCCACACTCTTGGATAAGCCCGAGAGATGTAAAAAAAAGTGTGGCGGACCGTCCAGTGAGGTCAGAGGTCAGAAAAGTGCAGTTTTCAGACAACGGTGGACACTGGACCGGCGCCGGCGGACACTGCCGACACTTCTGACATACGCACGCGTGCGGGGACACCTCCCCTACAACGCCACACTCTCGGATAAGCCCGAGAGATGTAAAAAAAAGTGTGGCGGACCGTCCAGTGAGGTCAGAGGTCAGAAAAGTGCAGTTTTCAGACAACGGTGGACACTGGACCGGCGCCGGCGGACACTGCCGACACTTCTGACATACGCACGCGTGCGGGGACACCTCCCCTACAACGCCACACTCTCGGATAAGCCCGAGAGGTGTAAAAAAAAAGTGTGGTGGACCGTCCAGTGAGGTCAGAGGTCAGAAAAGTGCAGTTTTCAGACAACGGTGGACACTGGACCGGCGCCGGCGGACACTGCCGACACTTCTGACATACGCACGCGTGCGGGGACACCTCCCCTACAACGCCACACTCTCGGATAAGCCCGAGAGATGTAAAAAAAAGTGTGGCGGACCGTCCAGTGAGGTCAGAGGTCAGAAAAGTGCAGTTTTCAGACAACGGTGGACACTGGACCGGCGCCGGCGGACACTGCCGACACTTCTGACATACGCACGCGTGCGGGGACACCTCCCCTACAACGCCACACTCTCGGATAAGCCCGAGAGGTGTAAAAAAAAGTGTGGCGGACCGTCCAGTGAGGTCAGAGGTCAGAAAAGTGCCGTTTTCAGACAACAGTGGACACTGGACAGGCACCGGTGGACACTGCCGACACTTCTGACATACGCACGCGTGCGGGGACACCTCCCCTACAACGCCACACTCTCGGATAAGCCCGAGAGGTGTAAAGAAAAGTGTGGCGGACCGTCCAGTGAGGTCAGAGGTCAGAAAAGTGCAGTTTTCAGACAACGGTGGACACTGGACCGGCGCCGGCGGACACTGCCGACACTTCTGACATACGCACGCGTGCGGGGACACCTCCCCTACAACGCCAGACTCTCGGATAAGCCCGAGAGGTGTAAAGAAAAGTGTGGCGGACCGTCCAGTGAGGTCAGAGGTCAGAAAAGTGCAGTTTTCAGACAACGGTGGACACTGGACCGGCGCCGGCGGACTCTGCCGACACTTCTGACATACGCACGCGTGCGGGGACACCTCCCCTACAACGCCACACTCTCGGATAAGCCCGAGAGATGTAAAAAAAAGTGTGGCGGACCTTCCAGTGAGGTCAGAGGTCAGAAAAGTGCAGTTTTCAGACAACGGTGGACACTGGACCGGCGCCGGCGGACACTGCCGACACTTCTGACATACGCACGCGTACGGGGACACCTCCCCTACAACGCCACACTCTCGGATAAGCCCGAGAGATGTAAAGAAAAGTGTGGCGGACCGTCCAGTGAGGTCAGAGGTCAGAAAAGTGCAGTTTTCAGACAACGGTGGACACTGGACCGGCGCCGGCGGACACTGCCAACACTTCTGACATACGCACGCGTGCGGGGACACCTCCCCTACAACGCCAGACTCTCGGATAAGCCCGAGAGGTGTAAAGAAAAGTGTGGCGGACCGTCCAGTGAGGTCAGAGGTCAGAAAAGTGCAGTTTTCAGACAACGGTGGACACTGGACCGGCGCCGGCGGACACTGCCGACACTTCTGACATACGCACGCGTGCGGGGACACCTCCCCTACAACGCCACACTCTTGGATAAGCCCGAGAGATGTAAAAAAAAGTGTGGCGGACCGTCCAGTGAGGTCAGAGGTCAGAAAAGTGCAGTTTTCAGACAACGGTGGACACTGGACCGGCGCCGGCGGACACTGCCGACACTTCTGACATACGCACGCGTGCGGGGACACCTCCCCTACAACGCCACACTCTCGGATAAGCCCGAGAGATGTAAAAAAAAGTGTGGCGGACCGTCCAGTGAGGTCAGAGGTCAGAAAAGTGCAGTTTTCAGACAACGGTGGACACTGGACCGGCGCCGGCGGACACTGCCGACACTTCTGACATACGCACGCGTGCGGGGACACCTCCCCTACAACGCCACACTCTCGGATAAGCCCGAGAGGTGTAAAAAAAAGTGTGGCGGACCGTCCAGTGAAGTCAGAGGTCAGAAAAGTGCAGTTTTCAGACAACGGTGGACACTGGACCGGCGCCGGCGGACACTGCCGACACTTCTGACATACGCACGCGTGCGGGGACACCTCCCCTACAACGCCACACTCTCGGATAAGCCCGAGAGATGTAAAGAAAAGTGTGGCGGACCGTCCAGTGAGGTCAGAGGTCAGAAAAGTGCAGTTTTCAGACAACGGTGGACACTGGACCGGCGCCGGCGGACACTGCCGACACTTCTGACATACGCACGCGTGCGGGGACACCTCCCCTACAACGCCACACTCTCGGATAAGCCCGAGAGATGTAAAAAAAAGTGTGGCGGACCGTCCAGTGAGGTCAGAGGTCAGAAAAGTGCAGTTTTCAGACAACGGTGGACACTGGACCGGCGCCGGCGGACACTGCCGACACTTCTGACATACGCACGCGTGCGGGGACACCTCCCCTACAACGCCACACTCTCGGATAAGCCCGAGAGGTGTAAAAAAAAGTGTGGCGGACCGTCCAGTGAAGTCAGAGGTCAGAAAAGTGCAGTTTTCAGACAACGGTGGACACTGGACCGGCGCCGGCGGACACTGCCGACACTTCTGACATACGCACGCGTGCGGGGACACCTCCCCTACAACGCCACACTCTCGGATAAGCCCGAGAGATGTAAAAAAAAGTGTGGCGGACCGTCCAGTGAGGTCAGAGGTCAGAAAAGTGCAGTTTTCAGACAACGGTGGACACTGGACCGGCGCCGGCGGACACTGCCGACACTTCTGACATACGCACGCGTGCGGGGACACCTCCCCTACAACGCCACACTCTCGGATAAGCCCGAGAGGTGTAAAAAAAAGTGTGGCGGACCGTCCAGTGAGGTCAGAGGTCAGAAAAGTGCCGTTTTCAGACAACAGTGGACACTGGACAGGCACCGGTGGACACTGCCGACACTTCTGACATACGCACGCGTGCGGGGACACCTCCCCTACAACGCCACACTCTCGGATAAGCCCGAGAGGTGTAAAGAAAAGTGTGGCGGACCGTCCAGTGAGGTCAGAGGTCAGAAAAGTGCAGTTTTCAGACAACGGTGGACACTGGACCGGCGCCGGCGGACACTGCCGACACTTCTGACATACGCACGCGTGCGGGGACACCTCCCCTACAACGCCAGACTCTCGGATAAGCCCGAGAGGTGTAAAGAAAAGTGTGGCGGACCGTCCAGTGAGGTCAGAGGTCAGAAAAGTGCAGTTTTCAGACAACGGTGGACACTGGACCGGCGCCGGCGGACACTGCCGACATTTCTGACATACGCACGCGTGCGGGGACACCTCCCCTACAACGCCACACTCTCGGATAAGCCCGAGAGATGTAAAAAAAAGTGTGGCGGACCGTCCAGTGAGGTCAGAGGTCAGAAAAGTGCAGTTTTCAGACAACGGTGGACACTGGACCGGCGCCGGCGGACACTGCCGACACTTCTGACATACGCACGTTGTGCGGGGACACCTCCCCTACAACGCCACACTCTCGGATAAGCCTGAGAGGTGTAAAGAAAAGTGTGGCGGACCGTCCAGTGAGGTCAGAGGTCAGAAAAGTGCAGTTTTCAGACAACGGTGGACACTGGACCGGCGCCGGCGGACTCTGCCGACACTTCTGACATACGCACGCGTGCGGGGACACCTCCCCTACAACGCCACACTCTCGGATAAGCCCGAGAGATGTAAAAAAAAGTGTGGCGGACCTTCCAGTGAGGTCAGAGGTCAGAAAAGTGCAGTTTTCAGACAACGGTGGACACTGGACCGGCGCCGGCGGACACTGCCGACACTTCTGACATACGCACGCGTACGGGGACACCTCCCCTACAACGCCACACTCTCGGATAAGCCCGAGAGATGTAAAGAAAAGTGTGGCGGACCGTCCAGTGAGGTCAGAGGTCAGAAAAGTGCAGTTTTCAGACAACGGTGGACACTGGACCGGCGCCGGCGGACACTGCCAACACTTCTGACATACGCACGCGTGCGGGGACACCTCCCCTACAACGCCAGACTCTCGGATAAGCCCGAGAGGTGTAAAGAAAAGTGTGGCGGACCGTCCAGTGAGGTCAGAGGTCA
Source organism: Gymnoscopelus braueri (assembly GCF_963280865.1). Taxonomy (NCBI): domain Eukaryota; kingdom Metazoa; phylum Chordata; class Actinopteri; order Myctophiformes; family Myctophidae; genus Gymnoscopelus; species Gymnoscopelus braueri. The sequence goes on along the minus strand of NC_137611.1, from coordinate 53,453,405 downwards.
GAAAAGTGCAGTTTTCAGACAACGGTGGACACTGGACCGGCGCCGGCGGACACTGCCGACACTTCTGACATACGCACGCGTGCGGGGACACCTCCCCTACAACGCCACACTCTTGGATAAGCCCGAGAGATGTAAAAAAAAGTGTGGCGGACCGTCCAGTGAGGTCAGAGGTCAGAAAAGTGCAGTTTTCAGACAACGGTGGACACTGGACCGGCGCCGGCTGACACTGCCGACACTTCTGACATACGCACGCGTGCGGGGACACCTCCCCTACAACGCCACACTCTCGGATAAGCCCGAGAGATGTAAAAAAAAGTGTGGCGGACCGTCCAGTGAGGTCAGAGGTCAGAAAAGTGCAGTTTTCAGACAACGGTGGACACTGGACCGGCGCCGGCGGACACTGCCGACACTTCTGACATACGCACGCGTGCGGGGACACCTCCCCTACAACGCCACACTCTCGGATAAGCCCGAGAGGTGTAAAAAAAAGTGTGGCGGACCGTCCAGTGAAGTCAGAGGTCAGAAAAGTGCAGTTTTCAGACAACGGTGGACACTGGACCGGCGCCGGCGGACACTGCCGACACTTCTGACATACGCACGCGTGCGGGGACACCTCCCCTACAACGCCACACTCTCGGATAAGCCCGAGAGATGTAAAAAAAAGTGTGGCGGACCGTCCAGTGAGGTCAGAGGTCAGAAAAGTGCAGTTTTCAGACAACGGTGGACACTGGACCGGCGCCGGCGGACACTGCCGACACTTCTGACATACGCACGCGTGCGGGGACACCTCCCCTACAACGCCACACTCTCGGATAAGCCCGAGAGATGTAAAAAAAAGTGTGGCGGACCGTCCAGTGAGGTCAGAGGTCAGAAAAGTGCAGTTTTCAGACAACGGTGGACACTGGACCGGCGCCGGCGGACACTGCCGACACTTCTGACATACGCACGCGTGCGGGGACACCTCCCCTACAACGCCACACTCTCGGATAAGCCTGAGAGGTGTAAAGAAAAGTGTGGCGGACCGTCCAGTGAGGTCAGAGGTCAGAAAAGTGCAGGTTTCAGACAACGGTGGACACTGGACCGGCGCCGGCGGACACTGCCGACACTTCTGACATACGCACGCGTGCGGGGACACCTCCCCTACAACGCCACACTCTCGGATAAGCCCGAGAGATGTAAAAAAAAGTGTGGCGGACCGTCCAGTGAGGTCAGAGGTCAGAAAAGTGCAGTTTTCAGACAACGGTGGACACTGGACCGGCGCCGGCGGACACTGCCGACACTTCTGACATACGCACGCGTGCGGGGACACCTCCCCTACAACGCCACACTCTCGGATAAGCCCGAGAGGTGTAAAAAAAAGTGTGGCGGACCGTCCAGTGAGGTCAGAGGTCAGAAAAGTGCCGTTTTCAGACAACAGTGGACACTGGACAGGCACCGGTGGACACTGCCGACACTTCTGACATACGCACGCGTGCGGGGACACCTCCCCTACAACGCCACACTCTCGGATAAGCCCGAGAGGTGTAAAGAAAAGTGTGGCGGACCGTCCAGTGAGGTCAGAGGTCAGAAAAGTGCAGTTTTCAGACAACGGTGGACACTGGACCGGCGCCGGCGGACACTGCCGACACTTCTGACATACGCACGCGTGCGGGGACACCTCCCCTACAACGCCAGACTCTCGGATAAGCCCGAGAGGTGTAAAGAAAAGTGTGGCGGACCGTCCAGTGAGGTCAGAGGTCAGAAAAGTGCAGTTTTCAGACAACGGTGGACACTGGACCGGCGCCGGCGGACACTGCCGACATTTCTGACATACGCACGCGTGCGGGGACACCTCCCCTACAACGCCACACTCTCGGATAAGCCCGAGAGATGTAAAAAAAAGTGTGGCGGACCGTCCAGTGAGGTCAGAGGTCAGAAAAGTGCAGTTTTCAGACAACGGTGGACACTGGACCGGCGCCGGCGGACACTGCCGACACTTCTGACATACGCACGTTGTGCGGGGACACCTCCCCTACAACGCCACACTCTCGGATAAGCCTGAGAGGTGTAAAGAAAAGTGTGGCGGACCGTCCAGTGAGGTCAGAGGTCAGAAAAGTGCAGTTTTCAGACAACGGTGGACACTGGACCGGCGCCGGCGGACTCTGCCGACACTTCTGACATACGCACGCGTGCGGGGACACCTCCCCTACAACGCCACACTCTCGGATAAGCCCGAGAGATGTAAAAAAAAGTGTGGCGGACCTTCCAGTGAGGTCAGAGGTCAGAAAAGTGCAGTTTTCAGACAACGGTGGACACTGGACCGGCGCCGGCGGACACTGCCGACACTTCTGACATACGCACGCGTACGGGGACACCTCCCCTACAACGCCACACTCTCGGATAAGCCCGAGAGATGTAAAGAAAAGTGTGGCGGACCGTCCAGTGAGGTCAGAGGTCAGAAAAGTGCAGTTTTCAGACAACGGTGGACACTGGACCGGCGCCGGCGGACACTGCCAACACTTCTGACATACGCACGCGTGCGGGGACACCTCCCCTACAACGCCAGACTCTCGGATAAGCCCGAGAGGTGTAAAGAAAAGTGTGGCGGACCGTCCAGTGAGGTCAGAGGTCAGAAAAGTGCAGTTTTCAGACAACGGTGGACACTGGACCGGCGCCGGCGGACACTGCCGACACTTCTGACATACGCACGCGTGCGGGGACACCTCCCCTACAACGCCACACTCTTGGATAAGCCCGAGAGATGTAAAAAAAAGTGTGGCGGACCGTCCAGTGAGGTCAGAGGTCAGAAAAGTGCAGTTTTCAGACAACGGTGGACACTGGACCGGCGCCGGCGGACACTGCCGACACTTCTGACATACGCACGCGTGCGGGGACACCTCCCCTACAACGCCACACTCTCGGATAAGCCCGAGAGATGTAAAAAAAAGTGTGGCGGACCGTCCAGTGAGGTCAGAGGTCAGAAAAGTGCAGTTTTCAGACAACGGTGGACACTGGACCGGCGCCGGCGGACACTGCCGACACTTCTGACATACGCACGCGTGCGGGGACACCTCCCCTACAACGCCACACTCTCGGATAAGCCCGAGAGGTGTAAAAAAAAGTGTGGCGGACCGTCCAGTGAAGTCAGAGGTCAGAAAAGTGCAGTTTTCAGACAACGGTGGACACTGGACCGGCGCCGGCGGACACTGCCGACACTTCTGACATACGCACGCGTGCGGGGACACCTCCCCTACAACGCCACACTCTCGGATAAGCCCGAGAGATGTAAAAAAAAGTGTGGCGGACCGTCCAGTGAGGTCAGAGGTCAGAAAAGTGCAGTTTTCAGACAACGGTGGACACTGGACCGGCGCCGGCGGACACTGCCGACACTTCTGACATACGCACGCGTGCGGGGACACCTCCCCTACAACGCCACACTCTCGGATAAGCCCGAGAGATGTAAAAAAAAGTGTGGCGGACCGTCCAGTGAGGTCAGAGGTCAGAAAAGTGCAGTTTTCAGACAACGGTGGACACTGGACCGGCGCCGGCGGACACTGCCGACACTTCTGACATACGCACGCGTGCGGGGACACCTCCCCTACAACGCCACACTCTCGGATAAGCCTGAGAGGTGTAAAGAAAAGTGTGGCGGACCGTCCAGTGAGGTCAGAGGTCAGAAAAGTGCAGTTTTCAGACAACGGTGGACACTGGACCGGCGCCGGCGGACACTGCCGACACTTCTGACATACGCACGCGTGCGGGGACACCTCCCCTACAACGCCACACTCTCGGATAAGCCCGAGAGATGTAAAAAAAAGTGTGGCGGACCGTCCAGTGAGGTCAGAGGTCAGAAAAGTGCAGTTTTCAGACAACGGTGGACACTGGACCGGCGCCGGCGGACACTGCCGACACTTCTGACATACGCACGCGTGCGGGGACACCTCCCCTACAACGCCACACTCTCGGATAAGCCCGAGAGATGTAAAGAAAAGTGTGGCGGACCGTCCAGTGAGGTCAGAGGTCAGAAAAGTGCAGTTTTCAGACAACGGTGGACACTGGACCGGCGCCGGCGGACACTGCCGACACTTCTGACATACGCACGCGTGCGGGGACACCTCCCCTACAACGCCAGACTCTCGGATAAGCCCGAGAGGTGTAGTGAAAAGTGTGGCGGACCGTCCAGTGAGGTCAGAGGTCAGAAAAGTGCAGTTTTCAGACAACGGTGGACACTGGACCGGCGCCGGCGGACACTGCCGACACTTCTGACATACGCACGCGTGCGGGGACACCTCCCCTACAACGCCACACTCTTGGATAAGCCCGAGAGATGTAAAAAAAAGTGTGGCGGACCGTCCAGTGAGGTCAGAGGTCAGAAAAGTGCAGTTTTCAGACAATGGTGGACACTGGACCGGCGCCGGCGGACACTGCCGACACTTCTGACATACGCACGCGTGCGGGGACACCTCCCCTACAACGCCACACTCTCGGATAAGCCCGAGAGATGTAAAAAAAAGTGTGGCGGACCGTCCAGTGAGGTCAGAGGTCAGAAAAGTGCAGTTTTCAGACAACGGTGGACACTGGACCGGCGCCGGCGGACACTGCTGACACTTCTGACATACGCACGCGTGCGGGGACACCTCCCCTACAACGCCACACTCTCGGATAAGCCCGAGAGGTGTAAAAAAAAGTGTGGCGGACCGTCCAGTGAGGTCAGAGGTCAGAAAAGTGCCGTTTTCAGACAACGGTGGACACTGGACCGGCGCCGGCGGACACTGCCGACACTTCTGACATACGCACGCGTGCGGGGACACCTCCCCTACAACGCCACACTCTCGGATAAGCCCGAGAGGTGTAAAGAAAAGTGTGGCGGACCGTCCAGTGAGGTCAGAGGTCAGAAAAGTGCAGTTTTCAGACAACGGTGGACACTGGACCGGCGCCGGCGGACACTGCCGACACTTCTGACATACGCACGCGTGCGGGGACACCTCCCCTACAACGCCACACTCTCGGATAAGCCCGAGAGGTGTAAAAAAAAGTGTGGCGGACCGTCCAGTGAAGTCAGAGGTCAGAAAAGTGCAGTTTTCAGACAACGGTGGACACTGGACCGGCGCCGGCGGACACTGCCGACACTTCTGACATACGCACGCGTGCGGGGACACCTCCCCTACAACGCCACACTCTCGGATAAGCCCGAGAGATGTAAAAAAAAGTGTGGCGGACCGTCCAGTGAGGTCAGAGGTCAGAAAAGTGCAGTTTTCAGACAACGGTGGACACTGGACCGGCGCCGGCGGACACTGCCGACACTTCTGACATACGCACGCGTGCGGGGACACCTCCCCTACAACGCCACACTCTCGGATAAGCCCGAGAGATGTAAAAAAAAGTGTGGCGGACCGTCCAGTGAGGTCAGAGGTCAGAAAAGTGCAGTTTTCAGACAACGGTGGACACTGGACCGGCGCCGGCGGACACTGCCGACACTTCTGACATACGCACGCGTGCGGGGACACCTCCCCTACAACGCCACACTCTCGGATAAGCCTGAGAGGTGTAAAGAAAAGTGTGGCGGACCGTCCAGTGAGGTCAGAGGTCAGAAAAGTGCAGTTTTCAGACAACGGTGGACACTGGACCGGCGCCGGCGGACACTGCCGACACTTCTGACATACGCACGCGTGCGGGGACACCTCCCCTACAACGCCACACTCTCGGATAAGCCCGAGAGATGTAAAAAAAAGTGTGGCGGACCGTCCAGTGAGGTCAGAGGTCAGAAAAGTGCAGTTTTCAGACAACGGTGGACACTGGACCGGCGCCGGCGGACACTGCCGACACTTCTGACATACGCACGCGTGCGGGGACACCTCCCCTACAACGCCACACTCTCGGATAAGCCCGAGAGATGTAAAGAAAAGTGTGGCGGACCGTCCAGTGAGGTCAGAGGTCAGAAAAGTGCAGTTTTCAGACAACGGTGGACACTGGACCGGCGCCGGCGGACACTGCCGACACTTCTGACATACGCACGCGTGCGGGGACACCTCCCCTACAACGCCAGACTCTCGGATAAGCCCGAGAGGTGTAAAGAAAAGTGTGGCGGACCGTCCAGTGAGGTCAGAGGTCAGAAAAGTGCAGTTTTCAGACAACGGTGGACACTGGACCGGCGCCGGCGGACACTGCCGACACTTCTGACATACGCACGCGTGCGGGGACACCTCCCCTACAACGCCACACTCTTGGATAAGCCCGAGAGATGTAAAAAAAAGTGTGGCGGACCGTCCAGTGAGGTCAGAGGTCAGAAAAGTGCAGTTTTCAGACAACGGTGGACACTGGACCGGCGCCGGCGGACACTGCCGACACTTCTGACATACGCACGCGTGCGGGGACACCTCCCCTACAACGCCACACTCTCGGATAAGCCCGAGAGATGTAAAAAAAAGTGTGGCGGACCGTCCAGTGAGGTCAGAGGTCAGAAAAGTGCAGTTTTCAGACAACGGTGGACACTGGACCGGCGCCGGCGGACACTGCTGACACTTCTGACATACGCACGCGTGCGGGGACACCTCCCCTACAACGCCACACTCTCGGATAAGCCCGAGAGGTGTAAAAAAAAGTGTGGCGGACCGTCCAGTGAAGTCAGAGGTCAGAAAAGTGCAGTTTTCAGACAACGGTGGACACTGGACCGGCGCCGGCGGACACTGCCGACACTTCTGACATACGCACGCGTGCGGGGACACCTCCCCTACAACGCCACACTCTCGGATAAGCCCGAGAGATGTAAAAAAAAGTGTGGCGGACCGTCCAGTGAGGTCAGAGGTCAGAAAAGTGCAGTTTTCAGACAACGGTGGACACTGGACCGGCGCCAGCGGACACTGCCGACACTTCTGACATACGCACGCGTGCGGGGACACCTCCCCTACAACGCCACACTCTCGGATAAGCCCGAGAGGTGTAAAAAAAAGTGTGGCGGACCGTCCAGTGAGGTCAGAGGTCAGAAAAGTGCCGTTTTCAGACAACGGTGGACACTGGACCGGCGCCGGCGGACACTGCCGACACTTCTGACATACGCACGCGTGCGGGGACACCTCCCCTACAACGCCACACTCTCGGATAAGCCCGAGAGGTGTAAAGAAAAGTGTGGCGGACCGTCCAGTGAGGTCAGAGGTCAGAAAAGTGCAGTTTTCAGACAACGGTGGACACTGGACCGGCGCCGGCGGACACTGCCGACACTTGTGTGGCGGACCGTCCAGTGAGGTCAGAGGTCAGAAAAGTGCAGTTTTCAGACAACGGTGGACACTGGACCGGCGCCGGCGGACACTGCCGACACTTCTGACATACGCACGCGTGCGGGGACACCTCCCCTACAACGCCACACTCTCGGATAAGCCCGAGAGGTGTAAAGAAAAGTGTGGCGGACCGTCCAGTGAGGTCAGAGGTCAGAAAAGTGCAGTTTTCAGACAACGGTAGACACTGGACCGGCGCCGGCGGACACTGCCGACACTTGTGTGGCGGACCGTCCAGTGAGGTCAGAGGTCAGAAAAGTGCAGTTTTCAGACAACGGTGGACACTGGACCGGCGCCGGCGGACACTGCCGACACTTCTGACATACGCACGCGTGCGGGGACACCTCCCCTACAACGCCACACTCTCGGATAAGCCCGAGAGGTGTAAAGATAAGTGTGGCGGACCGTCCAGTGAGGTCAGAGGTCAGAAAAGTGCAGTTTTCAGACAACGGTGGACACTGGACCGGCGCCGGCGGACACTGCCGACACTTGTGTGGCGGACCGTCCAGTGAGGTCAGAGGTCAGAAAAGTGCAGTTTTCAGACAACGGTGGACACTGGACCGGCGCCGGCGGACACTGCCGACACTTCTGACATACGCACGCGTGCGGGGACACCTCCCCTACAACGCCACACTCTCGGATAAGCCCGAGAGGTGTAAAGAAAAGTGTGGCGGACCGTCCAGTGAGGTCAGAGGTCAGAAAAGTGCAGTTTTCAGACAACGGTGGACACTGGACCGGCGCCGGCGGACACTGCCGACACTTCTGACATACGCACGCGTGCGGGGACACCTCCCCTACAACGCCAGACTCTCGGATAAGCCCGAGAGGTGTAAAGAAAAGTGTGGCGGACCGTCCAGTGAGGTCAGAGGTCAGAAAAGTGCAGTTTTCAGACAACGGTGGACACTGGACCGGCGCCGGCGGACACTGCCGACACTTCTGACATACGCACGCGTGCGGGGACACCTCCCCTACAACGCCAGACTCTCGGATAAGCCCGAGAGGTGTAAAGAAAAGTGTGGCGGACCGTCCAGTGAGGTCAGAGGTCAGAAAAGTGCAGTTTTCAGACAACGGTGGACACTGGACCGGCGCCGGCGGACACTGCCGACACTTCTGACATACGCACGCGTGCGGGGACACCTCCCCTACAACGCCACACTCTCGGATAAGCCCAAGAGATGTAAAAAAAATGTGTGGCGGACCGTCCAGTGAGGTCAGAGGTCAGAAAAGTGCAGTTTTCAGACAACGGTGGACACTGGACCGGCGCCGGCGGACACTGCCGACACTTCTGACATACGCACGCGTGCGGGGACACCTCCCCTACAACGCCACACTCTCGGATAAGCCCGAGAGATGTAAAAAAAAGTGTGGCGGACCGTCCAGTGAGGTCAGAGGTCAGAAAAGTGCAGTTTTCAGACAACGGTGGACACTGGACCGGCGCCGGCGGACACTGCCGACACTTCTGACATACGCACGCGTGCGGGGACACCTCCCCTACAACGCCACACTCTCGGATAAGCCCGAGAGGTGTAAAGAAAAGTGTGGCGGACCGTCCAGTGAGGTCAGAGGTCAGAAAAGTGCAGTTTTCAGACAACGGTGGACACTGGACCGGCGCCGGCGGACACTGCCGACACTTCTGACATACGCACGCGTGCGGGGACACCTCCCCTACAACGCCAAACTCTCGGATAAGCCCGAGAGATGTAAAAAAAAGTGTGGCGGACCGTCCAGTGAGGTCAGAGGTCAGAAAAGTGCAGTTTTCAGACAACGGTGGACACTGGACCGGCGCCGGCGGACACTGCCGACACTTCTGACATACGCACGCGTGCGGGGACACCTCCCCTACAACGCCACACTCTCGGATAAGCCCGAGAGATGTAAAAAAAAGTGTGGCGGACCGTCCAGTGAGGTCAGAGGTCAGAAAAGTGCAGTTTTCAGACAACGGTGGACACTGGACCGGCGCCGGTGGACACTGCCGACACTTCTGACATACGCACGCGTGCGGGGACACCTCCCCTACAACGCCAGACTCTCGGATAAGCCCGAGAGGTGTAAAGAAAAGTGTGGCGGACCGTCCAGTGAGGTCAGAGGTCAGAAAAGTGCAGTTTTCAGACAACGGTGGACACTGGACCGGCGCCGGCGGACACTGCCGACACTTCTGACATACGCACGCGTGCGGGGACACCTCCCCTACAACGCCAGACTCTCGGATAAGCCCGAGAGGTGTAAAGAAAAGTGTGGCGGACCGTCCAGTGAGGTCAGAGGTCAGAAAAGTGCAGTTTTCAGACAACGGTGGACACTGGACCGGCGCCGGCGGACACTGCCGACACTTCTGACATACGCACGCGTGCGGGGACACCTCCCCTACAACGCCACACTCTCGGATAAGCCCAAGAGTTGCAAAAAAAAGTGTGGCGGACCGTCCAGTGAGGTCAGAGGTCAGAAAAGTGCAGTTTTCAGACAACGGTGGACACTGGACCGGCGCCGGCGGACACTGCCGACACTTCTGACATACGCACGCGTGCGGGGACACCTCCCCTACAACGCCACACTCTCGGATAAGCCCGAGAGATGTAAAAAAAAGTGTGGCGGACCGTCCAGTGAGGTCAGAGGTCAGAAAAGTGCAGTTTTCAGATAACGGTGGACACTGGACCGGCGCCGGCGGACACTGCCGACACTTCTGACATACGCACGCGTGCGGGGACACCTCCCCTACAACGCCACACTCTCGGATAAGCCCGAGAGGTGTAAAAAAAAGTGTGGCGGACCGTCCAGTGAGGTCAGAGGTCAGAAAAGTGCCGTTTTCAGACAACAGTGGACACTGGACAGGCACCGGTGGACACTGCCGACACTTCTGACATACGCACGCGTGCGGGGACACCTCCCCTACAACGCCACACTCTCGGATAAGCCCGAGAGGTGTAAAGAAAAGTGTGGCGGACCGTCCAGTGAGGTCAGAGGTCAGAAAAGTGCAGTTTTCAGACAACGGTGGACACTGGACCGGCGCCGGCGGACACTGCCGACACTTCTGACATACGCACGCGTGCGGGGACACCTCCCCTACAACGCCACACTCTCGGATAAGCCCGAGAGATGTAAAAAAAAGTGTGGCGGACCGTCCAGTGAGGTCAGAGGTCAGAAAAGTGCAGTTTTCAGACAACGGTGGACACTGGACCGGCGCCGGCGGACACTGCCGACACTTCTGACATACGCACGCGTGCGGGGACACCTCCCCTACAACGCCACACTCTCGGATAAGCCCGAGAGATGTAAAAAAAAGTGTGGCGGACCGTCCAGTGAGGTCAGAGGTCAGAAAAGTGCAGTTTTCAGACAACGGTGGACACTGGACCGGCGCCGGCGGACACTGCCGACACTTCTGACATACGCACGCGTGCGGGGACACCTCCCCTACAACGCCAGACTCTCGGATAAGCCCGAGAGGTGTAAAGAAAAGTGTGGCGGACCGTCCAGTGAGGTCAGAGGTCAGAAAAGTGCAGTTTTCAGACAACGGTGGACACTGGACCGGCGCCGGCGGACACTGCCGACACTTCTGACATACGCACGCGTGCGGGGACACCTCCCCTACAACGCCAGACTCTCGGATAAGCCCGAGAGGTGTAAAGAAAAGTGTGGCGGACCGTCCAGTGAGGTCAGAGGTCAGAAAAGTGCAGTTTTCAGACAACGGTGGACACTGGACCGGCGCCGGCGGACACTGCCGACACTTCTGACATACGCACGCGTGCGGGGACACCTCCCCTACAACGCCACACTCTCGGATAAGCCCGAGAGATGTAAAAAAAAGTGTGGCGGACCGTCCAGTGAGGTCAGAGGTCAGAAAAGTGCAGTTTTCAGACAACGGTGGACACTGGACCGGCGCCGGCGGACACTGCCGACACTTCTGACATACGCACGCGTGCGGGGACACCTCCCCTACAACGCCAGACTCTCGGATAAGCCCGAGAGGTGTAAAGAAAAGTGTGGCGGACCGTCCAGTGAGGTCAGAGGTCAGAAAAGTGCAGTTTTCAGACAACGGTGGACACTGGACCGGCGCCGGCGGACACTGCCGACACTTCTGACATACGCACGCGTGCGGGGACACCTCCCCTACAACGCCAGACTCTCGGATAAGCCCGAGAGGTGTAAAGAAAAGTGTGGCGGACCGTCCAGTGAGGTCAGAGGTCAGAAAAGTGCAGTTTTCAGACAACGGTGGACACTGGACCGGCGCCGGCGGACACTGCCGACACTTCTGACATACGCACGCGTGCGGGGACACCTCCCCTACAACGCCACACTCTCGGATAAGCCCGAGAGATGTAAAAAAAAGTGTGGCGGACCGTCCAGTGAGGTCAGAGGTCAGAAAAGTGCAGTTTTCAGACAACGGTGGACACTGGACCGGCGCCGGCGGACACTGCCGACACTTCTGACATACGCACGCGTGCGGGGACACCTCCCCTACAACGCCACACTCTCGGATAAGCCCGAGAGATGTAAAAAAAAGTGTGGCGGACCGTCCAGTGAGGTCAGAGGTCAGAAAAGTGCAGTTTTCAGACAACGGTGGACACTGGACCGGCGCCGGTGGACACTGCCGACACTTCTGACATACGCACGCGTGCGGGGACACCTCCCCTACAACGCCAGACTCTCGGATAAGCCCGAGAGGTGTAAAGAAAAGTGTGGCGGACCGTCCAGTGAGGTCAGAGGTCAGAAAAGTGCAGTTTTCAGACAACGGTGGACACTGGACCGGCGCCGGCGGACACTGCCGACACTTCTGACATACGCACGCGTGCGGGGACACCTCCCCTACAACGCCAGACTCTCGGATAAGCCCGAGAGGTGTAAAGAAAAGTGTGGCGGACCGTCCAGTGAGGTCAGAGGTCAGAAAAGTGCAGTTTTCAGACAACGGTGGACACTGGACCGGCGCCGGCGGACACTGCCGACACTTCTGACATACGCACGCGTGCGGGGACACCTCCCCTACAACGCCACACTCTCGGATAAGCCCAAGAGTTGCAAAAAAAAGTGTGGCGGACCGTCCAGTGAGGTCAGAGGTCAGAAAAGTGCAGTTTTCAGACAACGGTGGACACTGGACCGGCGCCGGCGGACACTGCCGACACTTCTGACATACGCACGCGTGCGGGGACACCTCCCCTACAACGCCACACTCTCGGATAAGCCCGAGAGATGTAAAAAAAAGTGTGGCGGACCGTCCAGTGAGGTCAGAGGTCAGAAAAGTGCAGTTTTCAGATAACGGTGGACACTGGACCGGCGCCGGCGGACACTGCCGACACTTCTGACATACGCACGCGTGCGGGGACACCTCCCCTACAACGCCACACTCTCGGATAAGCCCGAGAGGTGTAAAAAAAAGTGTGGCGGACCGTCCAGTGAGGTCAGAGGTCAGAAAAGTGCCGTTTTCAGACAACAGTGGACACTGGACAGGCACCGGTGGACACTGCCGACACTTCTGACATACGCACGCGTGCGGGGACACCTCCCCTACAACGCCACACTCTCGGATAAGCCCGAGAGGTGTAAAGAAAAGTGTGGCGGACCGTCCAGTGAGGTCAGAGGTCAGAAAAGTGCAGTTTTCAGACAACGGTGGACACTGGACCGGCGCCGGCGGACACTGCCGACACTTCTGACATACGCACGCGTGCGGGGACACCTCCCCTACAACGCCACACTCTCGGATAAGCCCGAGAGATGTAAAAAAAAGTGTGGCGGACCGTCCAGTGAGGTCAGAGGTCAGAAAAGTGCAGTTTTCAGACAACGGTGGACACTGGACCGGCGCCGGCGGACACTGCCGACACTTCTGACATACGCACGCGTGCGGGGACACCTCCCCTACAACGCCACACTCTCGGATAAGCCCGAGAGATGTAAAAAAAAGTGTGGCGGACCGTCCAGTGAGGTCAGAGGTCAGAAAAGTGCAGTTTTCAGACAACGGTGGACACTGGACCGGCGCCGGCGGACACTGCCGACACTTCTGACATACGCACGCGTGCGGGGACACCTCCCCTACAACGCCAGACTCTCGGATAAGCCCGAGAGGTGTAAAGAAAAGTGTGGCGGACCGTCCAGTGAGGTCAGAGGTCAGAAAAGTGCAGTTTTCAGACAACGGTGGACACTGGACCGGCGCCGGCGGACACTGCCGACACTTCTGACATACGCACGCGTGCGGGGACACCTCCCCTACAACGCCAGACTCTCGGATAAGCCCGAGAGGTGTAAAGAAAAGTGTGGCGGACCGTCCAGTGAGGTCAGAGGTCAGAAAAGTGCAGTTTTCAGACAACGGTGGACACTGGACCGGCGCCGGCGGACACTGCCGACACTTCTGACATACGCACGCGTGCGGGGACACCTCCCCTACAACGCCACACTCTCGGATAAGCCCGAGAGATGTAAAAAAAAGTGTGGCGGACCGTCCAGTGAGGTCAGAGGTCAGAAAAGTGCAGTTTTCAGACAACGGTGGACACTGGACCGGCGCCGGCGGACACTGCCGACACTTCTGACATACGCACGCGTGCGGGGACACCTCCCCTACAACGCCACACTCTCGGATAAGCCCGAGAAATGTAAAAAAAAGTGTGGCGGACCGTCCAGTGAGGTCAGAGGTCAGAAAAGTGCAGTTTTCAGACAACGGTGGACACTGGACCGGCGCCGGTGGACACTGCCGACACTTCTGACATACGCACGCGTGCGGGGACACCTCCCCTACAACGCCAGACTCTCGGATAAGCCCGAGAGGTGTAAAGAAAAGTGTGGCGGACCGTCCAGTGAGGTCAGAGGTCAGAAAAGTGCAGTTTTCAGACAACGGTGGACACTGGACCGGCGCCGGCGGACACTGCCGACACTTCTGACATACGCACGCGTGCGGGGACACCTCCCCTACAACGCCAGACTCTCGGATAAGCCCGAGAGGTGTAAAGAAAAGTGTGGCGGACCGTCCAGTGAGGTCAGAGGTCAGAAAAGTGCAGTTTTCAGACAACGGTGGACACTGGACCGGCGCCGGCGGACACTGCCGACACTTCTGACATACGCACGCGTGCGGGGACACCTCCCCTACAACGCCACACTCTCGGATAAGCCCAAGAGATGTAAAAAAAAGTGTGGCGGACCGTCCAGTGAGGTCAGAGGTCAGAAAAGTGCAGTTTTCAGACAACGGTGGACACTGGACCGGCGCCGGCGGACACTGCCGACACTTCTGACATACGCACGCGTGCGGGGACACCTCCCCTACAACGCCACACTCTCGGATAAGCCCGAGAGATGTAAAAAAAAGTGTGGCGGACCGTCCAGTGAGGTCAGAGGTCAGAAAAGTGCAGTTTTCAGACAACGGTGGACACTGGACCGGCGCCGGCGGACACTGCCGACACTTCTGACATACGCACGCGTGCGGGGACACCTCCCCTACAACGCCAGACTCTCGGATAAGCCCGAGAGGTGTAAAGAAAAGTGTGGCGGACCGTCCAGTGAGGTCAGAGGTCAGAAAAGTGCAGTTTTCAGACAACGGTGGACACTGGACCGGCGCCGGCGGACACTGCCGACACTTCTGACATACGCACGCGTGCGGGGACACCTCCCCTACAACGCCAGACTCTCGGATAAGCCCGAGAGGTGTAAAGAAAAGTGTGGCGGACCGTCCAGTGAGGTCAGAGGTCAGAAAAGTGCAGTTTTCAGACAACGGTGGACACTGGACCGGCGCCGGCGGACACTGCCGACACTTCTGACATACGCACGCGTGCGGGGACACCTCCCCTACAACGCCACACTCTCGGATAAGCCCGAGAGATGTAAAAAAAAGTGTGGCGGACCGTCCAGTGAGGTCAGAGGTCAGAAAAGTGCAGTTTTCAGACAACGGTGGACACTGGACCGGCGCCGGCGGACACTGCCGACACTTCTGACATACGCACGCGTGCGGGGACACCTCCCCTACAACGCCACACTCTCGGATAAGCCCGAGAGATGTAAAAAAAAGTGTGGCGGACCGTCCAGTGAGGTCAGAGGTCAGAAAAGTGCAGTTTTCAGACAACGGTGGACACTGGACCGGCGCCGGTGGACACTGCCGACACTTCTGACATACGCACGCGTGCGGGGACACCTCCCCTACAACGCCACACTCTCGGATAAGCCCGAGAGGTGTAAAGAAAAGTGTGGCGGACCGTCCAGTGAGGTCAGAGGTCAGAAAAGTGCAGTTTTCAGACAACGGTGGACACTGGACCGGCGCCGGCGGACACTGCCGACACTTCTGACATACGCACGCGTGCGGGGACACCTCCCCTACAACGCCAGACTCTCGGATAAGCCCGAGAGGTGTAAAGTAAAGTGTGGCGGACCGTCCAGTGAGGTCAGAGGTCAGAAAAGTGCAGTTTTCAGACAACGGTGGACACTGGACCGGCGCCGGCGGACACTGCCGACACTTCTGACATACGCACGCGTGCGGGGACACCTCCCCTACAACGCCACACTCTCGGATAAGCCCAAGAGATGTAAAAAAAAGTGTGGCGGACCGTCCAGTGAGGTCAGAGGTCAGAAAAGTGCAGTTTTCAGACAACGGTGGACACTGGACCGGCGCCGGCGGACACTGCCGACACTTCTGACATACGCACGCGTGCGGGGACACCTCCCCTACAACGCCACACTCTCGGATAAGCCCGAGAGATGTAAAAAAAAGTGTGGCGGACCGTCCAGTGAGGTCAGAGGTCAGAAAAGTGCAGTTTTCAGATAACGGTGGACACTGGACCGGCGCCGGCGGACACTGCCGACACTTCTGACATACGCACGCGTGCGGGGACACCTCCCCTACAACGCCACACTCTCGGATAAGCCCGAGAGGTGTAAAAAAAAGTGTGGCGGACCGTCCAGTGAGGTCAGAGGTCAGAAAAGTGCCGTTTTCAGACAACAGTGGACACTGGACAGGCACCGGTGGACACTGCCGACACTTCTGACATACGCACGCGTGCGGGGACACCTCCCCTACAACGCCACACTCTCGGATAAGCCCGAGAGGTGTAAAGAAAAGTGTGGCGGACCGTCCAGTGAGGTCAGAGGTCAGAAAAGTGCAGTTTTCAGACAACGGTGGACACTGGACCGGCGCCGGCGGACACTGCCGACACTTCTGACAAACGCACGCGTGCGGGGACACCTCCCCTACAACGCCACACTCTCGGATAAGCCCGAGAGATGTAAAAAAAAGTGTGGCGGACCGTCCAGTGAGGTCAGAGGTCAGAAAAGTGAAGTTTTCAGACAACGGTGGACACTGGACCGGCGCCGGCGGACACTGCCGACACTTCTGACATACGCACGCGTGCGGGGACACCTCCCCTACAACGCCACACTCTCGGATAAGCCCGAGAGATGTAAAAAAAAGTGTGGCGGACCGTCCAGTGAGGTCAGAGGTCAGAAAAGTGCAGTTTTCAGACAACGGTGGACACTGGACCGGCGCCGGCGGACACTGCCGACACTTCTGACATACGCACGCGTGCGGGGACACCTCCCCTACAACGCCACACTCTCGGATAAGCCCGAGAGATGTAAAGAAAAGTGTGGCGGACCGTCCAGTGAGGTCAGAGGTCAGAAAAGTGCAGTTTTCAGACAACGGTGGACACTGGACCGGCGCCGGCGGACACTGCCGACACTTCTGACATACGCACGCGTGCGGGGACACCTCCCCTACAACGCCAGACTCTCGGATAAGCCCGAGAGGTGTAAAGAAAAGTGTGGCGGACCGTCCAGTGAGGTCAGAGGTCAGAAAAGTGCAGTTTTCAGACAACGGTGGACACTGGACCGGCGCCGGCGGACACTGCCGACACTTCTGACATACGCACGCGTGCGGGGACACCTCTCCTACAACGCCACACTCTCGGATAAGCCCGAGAGATGTAAAAGAAAGTGTGGCGGACCGTCCAGTGAGGTCAGAGGTCAGAAAAGTGCAGTTTTCAGACAACGGTGGACACTGGACCGGCGCCGGCGGACACTGCCGACACTTCTGACATACGCACGCGTGCGGGGACACCTCCCCTACAACGCCAGACTCTCGGATAAGCCCGAGAGGTGTAAAGAAAAGTGTGGCGGACCGTCCAGTGAGGTCAGAGGTCAGAAAAGTGCAGTTTTCAGACAACGGTGGACACTGGACCGGCGCCGGCGGACACTGCCGACACTTCTGACATACGCACGCGTGCGGGGACACCTCCCCTACAACGCCACACTCTCGGATAAGCCCGAGAGATGTAAAGAAAAGTGTGGCGGACCGTCCAGTGAGGTCAGAGGTCAGAAAAGTGCAGTTTTCAGACAACGGTGGACACTGGACCGGCGCCGGCGGACACTGCCGACACTTCTGACATACGCACGCGTGCGGGGACACCTCCCCTACAACGCCAGACTCTCGGATAAGCCCGAGAGGTGTAAAGAAAAGTGTGGCGGACCGTCCAGTGAGGTCAGAGGTCAGAAAAGTGCAGTTTTCAGACAACGGTGGACACTGGACCGGCGCCGGCGGACACTGCCGACACTTCTGACATACGCACGCGTGCGGGGACACCTCTCCTACAACGCCACACTCTCGGATAAGCCCGAGAGATGTAAAAGAAAGTGTGGCGGACCGTCCAGTGAGGTCAGAGGTCAGAAAAGTGCAGTTTTCAGACAACGGTGGACACTGGACCGGCGCCGGCGGACACTGCCGACACTTCTGACATACGCACGCGTGCGGGGACACCTCCCCTACAACGCCACACTCTCGGATAAGCCCGAGAGGTGTAAAGAAAAGTGTGGCGGACCGTTCAGTGAGGTCAGAGGTCAGAAAAGTGCAGTTTTCAGACAACGGTGGACACTGGACCGGCGCCGGCGGACACTGCCGACACTTCTGACATACGCACGCGTGCGGGGACACCTCCCCTACAACGCCAGACTCTCGGATAAGCCCGAGAGGTGTAAAGAAAAGTGTGGCGGACCGTCCAGTGAGGTCAGAGGTCAGAAAAGTGCAGTTTTCAGACAACGGTGGACACTGGACCGGCGCCGGCGGACACTGCCGACACTTCTGACATACGCACGCGTGCGGGGACACCTCCCCTACAACGCCACACTCTCGGATAAGCCCGAGAGATGTAAAGAAAAGTGTGGCGGACCGTCCAGTGAGGTCAGAGGTCAGAAAAGTGCAGTTTTCAGACAACGGTGGACACTGGACCGGCGCCGGCGGACACTGCCGACACTTCTGACATACGCACGCGTGCGGGGACACCTCCCCTACAACGCCACACTCACGGATAAGCCCGAGAGGTGTAAAAAAAAGTGTGGCGGACCGTCCAGTGAGGTCAGAGGTCAGAAAAGTGACGTTTTCAGACAACAGTGGACACTGGACAGGCACCGGTGGACACTGCCGACACTTCTGACATACGCACGCGTGCGGGGACACCTCCCCTACAACGCCACACTCTCGGATAAGCCCGAGAGGTGTAAAGAAAAGTGTGGCGGACCGTCCAGTGAGGTCAGAGGTCAGAAAAGTGCAGTTTTCAGACAACGGTGGACACTGGACCGGCGCCGGCGGACACTGCCGACACTTCTGACATACGCACGCGTGCGGGGACACCTCCCCTACAACGCCACACTCTCGGATAAGCCCGAGAGATGTAAAGAAAAGTGTGGCGGACCGTCCAGTGAGGTCAGAGGTCAGAAAAGTGCAGTTTTCAGACAACGGTGGACACTGGACCGGCGCCGGCGGACACTGCCGACACTTCTGACATACGCACGCGTGCGGGGACACCTCCCCTACAACGCCAGACTCTCGGATAAGCCCGAGAGGTGTAAAGAAAAGTGTGGCGGACCGTCCAGTGAGGTCAGAGGTCAGAAAAGTGCAGTTTTCAGACAACGGTGGACACTGGACCGGCGCCGGCGGACACTGCCGACACTTCTGACATACGCACGCGTGCGGGGACACCTCCCCTACAACGCCACACTCTCGGATAAGCCCGAGAGGTGTAAAGAAAAGTGTGGCGGACCGTCCAGTGAGGTCAGAGGTCAGAAAAGTGCAGTTTTCAGACAACGGTGGACACTGGACCGGCGCCGGCGGACACTGCCGACACTTCTGACATACGCACGCGTGCGGGGACACCTCCCCTACAACGCCACACTCTCGGATAAGCCCGAGAGATGTAAAGAAAAGTGTGGCGGACCGTCCAGTGAGGTCAGAGGTCAGAAAAGTGCAGTTTTCAGACAACGGTGGACACTGGACCGGCGCCGGCGGACACTGCCGACACTTCTGACATACGCACGCGTGCGGGGACACCTCCCCTACAACGCCACACTCTTGGATAAGCCCGAGAGGTGTAAAGAAAAGTGTGGCGGACCGTCCAGTGAGGTCAGAGGTCAGAAAAGTGCAGTTTTCAGACAACGGTGGACACTGGACCGGCGCCGGCGGACACTGCCGACACTTGTGTGGCGGACCGTCCAGTGAGGTCAGAGGTCAGAAAAGTGCAGTTTTCAGACAACGGTGGACACTGGACCGGCGCCGGCGGACACTGCCGACACTTCTGACATACGCACGCGTGCGGGGACACCTCCCCTACAACGCCACACTCTCGGATAAGCCCGAGAGGTGTAAAGAAAAGTGTGGCGGACCGTCCAGTGAGGTCAGAGGTCAGAAAAGTGCAGTTTTCAGACAACGGTGGACACTGGACCGGCGCCGGCGGACACTGCCGACACTTGTGTGGCGGACCGTCCAGTGAGGTCAGAGGTCAGAAAAGTGCAGTTTTCAGACAAAGGTGGACACTGGACCGGCGCCGGCGGACACTGCCGACACTTCTGACATACGCACGCGTGCGGGGACACCTCCCCTACAACGCCACACTCTCGGATAAGCCCGAGAGGTGTAAAGAAAAGTGTGGCGGACCGTCCAGTGAGGTCAGAGGTCAGAAAAGTGCAGTTTTCAGACAACGGTGGACACTGGACCGGCGCCGGCGGACACTGCCGACACTTCTGACATACGCACGCGTGCGGGGACACCTCCCCTACAACGCCAGACTCTCGGATAAGCCCGAGAGGTGTAAAGAAAAGTGTGGCGGACCGTCCAGTGAGGTCAGAGGTCAGAAAAGTGCAGTTTTCAGACAACTTTGGACACTGGACCGGCGCCGGCGGACACTGCCGACACTTCTGACATACGCACGCGTGCGGGGACACCTCCCCTACAACGCCAGACTCTCGGTTAAGCCCGAGAGATGTAAAAAAAAGTGTGGCGGACCGTCCTGTGAGGTCAGAGGTCAGAAAAGTGCAGTTTTCAGACAACGGTGGACACTGGACCGGCGCCGGCGGACACTGCCGACACTTCTGACATACGCACGTGTGCGGGGACACCTCCCCTACAACGCCACACTCTCGGATAAGCCCGAGAGGTGTAAAAAAAAGTGTGGCGGACCGTCCAGTGAGGTCAGAGGTCAGAAAAGTGACGTTTTCAGACAACAGTGGACACTGGACAGGCACCGGTGGACACTGCCGACACTTCTGACATACGCACGGGTGCGGGGACACCTCCCCTACAACGCCACACTCTCGGATAAGCCCGAGAGGTGTAAAGAAAAGTGTGGCGGACCGTCCAGTGAGGTCAGAGGTCAGAAAAGTGCAGTTTTCAGACAACGGTGGACACTGCCGACACTTCTGACATACGCACGCGTGCGGGGACACCTCCCCTACAACGCCACACTCTCGGATAAGCCCGAGAGATGTAAAAAAAAAGTGTGGCGGACCGTCCAGTGAGGTCAGAGGTCAGAAAAGTGCAGTTTTCAGACAACGGTGGACACTGGACCGGCGCCGGCGGACACTGCCGACACTTCTGACATACGCACGCGTGCGGGGACACCTCCCCTACAACGCCACACTCTCGGATAAGCCCGAGGGGTGTAAAGAAAAGTGTGGCGGACCGTTCAGTGAGGTCAGAGGTCAGAAAAGTGCAGTTTTCAGACAACGGTGGACACTGGACCGGCGCCGGCGGACACTGCCGACACTTCTGACATACGCACACGTGCGGGGACACCTCCCCTACAACGCCAGACTCTCGGATAAGCCCGAGAGGTGTAAAGAAAAGTGTGGCGGACCGTCCAGTGAGGTCAGAGGTCAGAAAAGTGCAGTTTTCAGACAACGGTGGACACTGGACCGGCGCCGGCGGACACTGCCGACACTTCTGACATACGCACGCGTGCGGGGACACCTCCCCTACAACGCCACACTCTCGGATAAGCCCGAGAGGTGTAAAGAAAAGTGTGGCGGACCGTTCAGTGAGGTCAGAGGTCAGAAAAGTGCAGTTTTCAGACAACGGTGGACACTGGACCGGCGCCGGCGGACACTGCCGACACTTCTGACATACGCACGCGTGCGGGGACACCTCCCCTACAACGCCAGACTCTCGGATAAGCCCGAGAGGTGTAAAGAAAAGTGTGGCGGACCGTCCAGTGAGGTCAGAGGTCAGAAAAGTGCAGTTTTCAGACAACGGTGGACACTGGACCGGCGCCGGCGGACACTGCCGACACTTCTGACATACGCACGCGTGCGGGGACACCTCCCCTACAACGCCACACTCTCGGATAAGCCCGAGAGATGTAAAGAAAAGTGTGGCGGACCGTCCAGTGAGGTCAGAGGTCAGAAAAGTGCAGTTTTCAGACAACGGTGGACACTGGACCGGCGCCGGCGGACACTGCCGACACTTCTGACATACGCACGCGTGCGGGGACACCTCCCCTACAACGCCACACTCACGGATAAGCCCGAGAGGTGTAAAAAAAAGTGTGGCGGACCGTCCAGTGAGGTCAGAGGTCAGAAAAGTGACGTTTTCAGACAACAGTGGACACTGGACAGGCACCGGTGGACACTGCCGACACTTCTGACATACGCACGCGTGCGGGGACACCTCCCCTACAACGCCACACTCTCGGATAAGCCCGAGAGGTGTAAAGAAAAGTGTGGCGGACCGTCCAGTGAGGTCAGAGGTCAGAAAAGTGCAGTTTTCAGACAACGGTGGACACTGGACCGGCGCCGGCGGACACTGCCGACACTTCTGACATACGCACGCGTGCGGGGACACCTCCCCTACAACGCCACACTCTCGGATAAGCCCGAGAGATGTAAAGAAAAGTGTGGCGGACCGTCCAGTGAGGTCAGAGGTCAGAAAAGTGCAGTTTTCAGACAACGGTGGACACTGGACCGGCGCCGGCGGACACTGCCGACACTTCTGACATACGCACGCGTGCGGGGACACCTCCCCTACAACGCCAGACTCTCGGATAAGCCCGAGAGGTGTAAAGAAAAGTGTGGCGGACCGTCCAGTGAGGTCAGAGGTCAGAAAAGTGCAGTTTTCAGACAACGGTGGACACTGGACCGGCGCCGGCGGACACTGCCGACACTTCTGACATACGCACGCGTGCGGGGACACCTCCCCTACAACGCCACACTCTCGGATAAGCCCGAGAGGTGTAAAGAAAAGTGTGGCGGACCGTCCAGTGAGGTCAGAGGTCAGAAAAGTGCAGTTTTCAGACAACGGTGGACACTGGACCGGCGCCGGCGGACACTGCCGACACTTCTGACATACGCACGCGTGCGGGGACACCTCCCCTACAACGCCACACTCTCGGATAAGCCCGAGAGATGTAAAGAAAAGTGTGGCGGACCGTCCAGTGAGGTCAGAGGTCAGAAAAGTGCAGTTTTCAGACAACGGTGGACACTGGACCGGCGCCGGCGGACACTGCCGACACTTCTGACATACGCACGCGTGCGGGGACACCTCCCCTACAACGCCACACTCTTGGATAAGCCCGAGAGGTGTAAAGAAAAGTGTGGCGGACCGTCCAGTGAGGTCAGAGGTCAGAAAAGTGCAGTTTTCAGACAACGGTGGACACTGGACCGGCGCCGGCGGACACTGCCGACACTTGTGTGGCGGACCGTCCAGTGAGGTCAGAGGTCAGAAAAGTGCAGTTTTCAGACAACGGTGGACACTGGACCGGCGCCGGCGGACACTGCCGACACTTCTGACATACGCACGCGTGCGGGGACACCTCCCCTACAACGCCACACTCTCGGATAAGCCCGAGAGGTGTAAAGAAAAGTGTGGCGGACCGTCCAGTGAGGTCAGAGGTCAGAAAAGTGCAGTTTTCAGACAACGGTGGACACTGGACCGGCGCCGGCGGACACTGCCGACACTTGTGTGGCGGACCGTCCAGTGAGGTCAGAGGTCAGAAAAGTGCAGTTTTCAGACAAAGGTGGACACTGGACCGGCGCCGGCGGACACTGCCGACACTTCTGACATACGCACGCGTGCGGGGACACCTCCCCTACAACGCCACACTCTCGGATAAGCCCGAGAGGTGTAAAGAAAAGTGTGGCGGACCGTCCAGTGAGGTCAGAGGTCAGAAAAGTGCAGTTTTCAGACAACGGTGGACACTGGACCGGCGCCGGCGGACACTGCCGACACTTCTGACATACGCACGCGTGCGGGGACACCTCCCCTACAACGCCAGACTCTCGGATAAGCCCGAGAGGTGTAAAGAAAAGTGTGGCGGACCGTCCAGTGAGGTCAGAGGTCAGAAAAGTGCAGTTTTCAGACAACTTTGGACACTGGACCGGCGCCGGCGGACACTGCCGACACTTCTGACATACGCACGCGTGCGGGGACACCTCCCCTACAACGCCAGACTCTCGGTTAAGCCCGAGAGATGTAAAAAAAAGTGTGGCGGACCGTCCTGTGAGGTCAGAGGTCAGAAAAGTGCAGTTTTCAGACAACGGTGGACACTGGACCGGCGCCGGCGGACACTGCCGACACTTCTGACATACGCACGTGTGCGGGGACACCTCCCCTACAACGCCACACTCTCGGATAAGCCCGAGAGGTGTAAAAAAAAGTGTGGCGGACCGTCCAGTGAGGTCAGAGGTCAGAAAAGTGACGTTTTCAGACAACAGTGGACACTGGACAGGCACCGGTGGACACTGCCGACACTTCTGACATACGCACGGGTGCGGGGACACCTCCCCTACAACGCCACACTCTCGGATAAGCCCGAGAGGTGTAAAGAAAAGTGTGGCGGACCGTCCAGTGAGGTCAGAGGTCAGAAAAGTGCAGTTTTCAGACAACGGTGGACACTGCCGACACTTCTGACATACGCACGCGTGCGGGGACACCTCCCCTACAACGCCACACTCTCGGATAAGCCCGAGAGATGTAAAAAAAAAGTGTGGCGGACCGTCCAGTGAGGTCAGAGGTCAGAAAAGTGCAGTTTTCAGACAACGGTGGACACTGGACCGGCGCCGGCGGACACTGCCGACACTTCTGACATACGCACGCGTGCGGGGACACCTCCCCTACAACGCCACACTCTCGGATAAGCCCGAGAGGTGTAAAGAAAAGTGTGGCGGACCGTTCAGTGAGGTCAGAGGTCAGAAAAGTGCAGTTTTCAGACAACGGTGGACACTGGACCGGCGCCGGCGGACACTGCCGACACTTCTGACATACGCACACGTGCGGGGACACCTCCCCTACAACGCCAGACTCTCGGATAAGCCCGAGAGGTGTAAAGAAAAGTGTGGCGGACCGTCCAGTGAGGTCAGAGGTCAGAAAAGTGCAGTTTTCAGACAACGGTGGACACTGGACCGGCGCCGGCGGACACTGCCGACACTTCTGACACACGCACGCGTGCGGGGACACCTCCCCTACAACGCCACACTCTCGGATAAGCCCGAGAGATGTAAAGAAAAGTGTGGCGGACCGTCCAGTGAGGTCAGAGGTCAGAAAAGTGCAGTTTTCAGACAACGGTGGACACTGGACCGGCGCCGGCGGACACTGCCGACACTTCTGACATACGCACGCGTGCGGGGACACCTCCCCTACAACGCCACACTCTCGGATAAGCCCGAGAGGTGTAAAAAAAAGTGTGGCGGACCGTCCAGTGAGGTCAGAGGTCAGAAAAGTGACGTTTTCAGACAACAGTGGACACTGGACAGGCACCGGTGGACACTGCCGACACTTCTGACATACGCACGCGTGCGGGGACACCTCCCCTACAACGCCACACTCTCGGATAAGCCCGAGAGGTGTAAAGAAAAGTGTGGCGGACCGTCCAGTGAGGTCAGAGGTCAGAAAAGTGCAGTTTTCAGACAACGGTGGACACTGCCGACACTTCTGACATACGCACGCGTGCGGGGACACCTCCCCTACAACGCCACACTCTCGGATAAGCCCGAGAGATGTAAAAAAAAGTGTGGCGGACCGTCCAGTGAGGTCAGAGGTCAGAAAAGTGCAGTTTTCAGACAACGGTGGACACTGGACCGGCGCCGGCGGACACTGCCGACACTTCTGACATACGCACGCGTGCGGGGACACCTCCCCTACAACGCCACACTCTCGGATAAGCCCGAGAGATGTAAAAAAAAGTGTGGCGGACCGTCCAGTGAGGTCAGAGGTCAGAAAAGTGCAGTTTTCAGACAACGGTGGACACTGGACCGGCGCCGGCGGACACTGCCGACACTTCTGACATACGCACGCGTGCGGGGACACCTCCCCTACAACGCCACACTCTCGGATAAGCCCGAGAGGTGTAAAGAAAAGTGTGGCGGACCGTCCAGTGAGGTCAGAGGTCAGAAAAGTGCAGTTTTCAGACAACGGTGGACACTGGACCGGCGCCGGCGGACACTGCCGACACTTCTGACATACGCACGCGTGCGGGGACACCTCCCCTACAACGCCACACTCTCGGATAAGCCCGAGAGATGTAAAAAAAAGTGTGGCGGACCGTCCAGTGAGGTCAGAGGTCAGAAAAGTGCAGTTTTCAGACAACGGTGGACACTGGACCGGCGCCGGCGGACACTGCCGACACTTCTGACATACGCACGCGTGCGGGGACACCTCCCCTACAACGCCACACTCTCGGATAAGCCCGAGAGATGTAAAAAAAAGTGTGGCGGACCGTCCAGTGAGGTCAGAGGTCAGAAAAGTGCAGTTTTCAGACAACGGTGGACACTGGACCGGCGCCGGTGGACACTGCCGACACTTCTGACATACGCACGCGTGCGGGGACACCTCCCCTACAACGCCAGACTCTCGGATAAGCCCGAGAGGTGTAAAGAAAAGTGTGGCGGACCGTCCAGTGAGGTCAGAGGTCAGAAAAGTGCAGTTTTCAGACAACGGTGGACACTGGACCGGCGCCGGCGGACACTGCCGACACTTCTGACATACGCACGCGTGCGGGGACACCTCCCCTACAACGCCAGACTCTCGGATAAGCCCGAGAGGTGTAAAGAAAAGTGTGGCGGAGCGTCCAGTGAGGTCAGAGGTCAGAAAAGTGCAGTTTTCAGACAACGGTGGACACTGGACCGGCGCCGGCGGACACTGCCGACACTTCTGACATACGCACGCGTGCGGGGACACCTCCCCTACAACGCCACACTCTCGGATAAGCCCAAGAGATGTAAAAAAAAGTGTGGCGGACCGTCCAGTGAGGTCAGAGGTCAGAAAAGTGCAGTTTTCAGACAACGGTGGACACTGGACCGGCGCCGGCGGACACTGCCGACACTTCTGACATACGCACGCGTGCGGGGACACCTCCCCTACAACGCCACACTCTCGGATAAGCCCGAGAGATGTAAAAAAAAGTGTGGCGGACCGTCCAGTGAGGTCAGAGGTCAGAAAAGTGCAGTTTTCAGATAACGGTGGACACTGGACCGGCGCCGGCGGACACTGCCGACACTTCTGACATACGCACGCGTGCGGGGACACCTCCCCTACAACGCCACACTCTCGGATAAGCCCGAGAGGTGTAAAAAAAAGTGTGGCGGACCGTCCAGTGAGGTCAGAGGTCAGAAAAGTGCCGTTTTCAGACAACAGTGGACACTGGACAGGCACCGGTGGACACTGCCGACACTTCTGACATACGCACGCGTGCGGGGACACCTCCCCTACAACGCCACACTCTCGGATAAGCCCGAGAGGTGTAAAGAAAAGTGTGGCGGACCGTCCAGTGAGGTCAGAGGTCAGAAAAGTGCAGTTTTCAGACAACGGTGGACACTGGACCGGCGCCGGCGGACACTGCCGACACTTCTGACATACGCACGCGTGCGGGGACACCTCCCCTACAACGCCACACTCTCGGATAAGCCCGAGAGGTGTAAAGAAAAGTGTGGCGGACCGTCCAGTGAGGTCAGAGGTCAGAAAAGTGCAGTTTTCAGACAACGGTGGACACTGGACCGGCGCCGGCGGACACTGCCGACACTTCTGACAAACGCACGCGTGCGGGGACACCTCCCCTACAACGCCACACTCTCGGATAAGCCCGAGAGGTGTAAAGAAAAGTGTGGCGGACCGTCCAGTGAGGTCAGAGGTCAGAAAAGTGCAGTTTTCAGACAACGGTGGACACTGGACCGGCGCCGGCGGACACTGCCGACACTTCTGACATACGCACGCGTGCGGGGACACCTCCCCTACAACGCCACACTCTCGGATAAGCCCGAGAGATGTAAAAAAAAGTGTGGCGGACCGTCCAGTGAGGTCAGAGGTCAGAAAAGTGCAGTTTTCAGACAACGGTGGACACTGGACCGGCGCCAGCGGACACTGCCGACACTTCTGACATACGCACGCGTGCGGGGACACCTCCCCTACAACGCCACACTCTCGGATAAGCCCGAGAGATGTAAAAAAAAGTGTGGCGGACCGTCCAGTGAGGTCAGAGGTCAGAAAAGTGCAGTTTTCAGACAACGGTGGACACTGGACCGGCGCCGGTGGACACTGCCGACACTTCTGACATACGCACGCGTGCGGGGACACCTCCCCTACAACGCCAGACTCTCGGATAAGCCCGAGAGGTGTAAAGAAAAGTGTGGCGGACCGTCCAGTGAGGTCAGAGGTCAGAAAAGTGCAGTTTTCAGACAACGGTGGACACTGGACCGGCGCCGGCGGACACTGCCGACACTTCTGACATACGCACGCGTGCGGGGACACCTCCCCTACAACGCCAGACTCTCGGATAAGCCCGAGAGGTGTAAAGAAAAGTGTGGCGGACCGTCCAGTGAGGTCAGAGGTCAGAAAAGTGCAGTTTTCAGACAACGGTGGACACTGGACCGGCGCCGGCGGACACTGCCGACACTTCTGACATACGCACGCGTGCGGGGACACCTCCCCTACAACGCCACACTCTCGGATAAGCCCGAGAGATGTAAAAAAAAGTGTGGCGGACCGTCCAGTGAGGTCAGAGGTCAGAAAAGTGCAGTTTTCAGACAACGGTGGACACTGGACCGGCGCCAGCGGACACTGCCGACACTTCTGACATACGCACGCGTGCGGGGACACCTCCCCTACAACGCCACACTCTCGGATAAGCCCGAGAGATGTAAAAAAAAGTGTGGCGGACCGTCCAGTGAGGTCAGAGGTCAGAAAAGTGCAGTTTTCAGACAACGGTGGACACTGGACCGGCGCCGGTGGACACTGCCGACACTTCTGACATACGCACGCGTGCGGGGACACCTCCCCTACAACGCCAGACTCTCGGATAAGCCCGAGAGGTGTAAAGAAAAGTGTGGCGGACCGTCCAGTGAGGTCAGAGGTCAGAAAAGTGCAGTTTTCAGACAACGGTGGACACTGGACCGGCGCCGGCGGACACTGCCGACACTTCTGACATACGCACGCGTGCGGGGACACCTCCCCTACAACGCCAGACTCTCGGATAAGCCCGAGAGGTGTAAAGAAAAGTGTGGCGGACCGTCCAGTGAGGTCAGAGGTCAGAAAAGTGCAGTTTTCAGACAACGGTGGACACTGGACCGGCGCCGGCGGACACTGCCGACACTTCTGACATACGCACGCGTGCGGGGACACCTCCCCTACAACGCCACACTCTCGGATAAGCCCAAGAGATGTAAAAAAAAGTGTGGCGGACCGTCCAGTGAGGTCAGAGGTCAGAAAAGTGCAGTTTTCAGACAACGGTGGACACTGGACCGGCGCCGGCGGACACTGCCGACACTTCTGACATACGCACGCGTGCGGGGACACCTCCCCTACAACGCCACACTCTCGGATAAGCCCGAGAGATGTAAAAAAAAGTGTGGCGGACCGTCCAGTGAGGTCAGAGGTCAGAAAAGTGCAGTTTTCAGATAACGGTGGACACTGGACCGGCGCCGGCGGACACTGCCGACACTTCTGACATACGCACGCGTGCGGGGACTCCTCCCCTACAACGCCACACTCTCGGATAAGCCCGAGAGGTGTAAAAAAAAGTGTGGCGGACCGTCCAGTGAGGTCAGAGGTCAGAAAAGTGCCGTTTTCAGACAACAGTGGACACTGGACAGGCACCGGTGGACACTGCCGACACTTCTGACATACGCACGCGTGCGGGGACACCTCCCCTACAACGCCACACTCTCGGATAAGCCCGAGAGGTGTAAAGAAAAGTGTGGCGGACCGTCCAGTGAGGTCAGAGGTCAGAAAAGTGCAGTTTTCAGACAACGGTGGACACTGGACCGGCGCCGGCGGACACTGCCGACACTTCTGACAAACGCACGCGTGCGGGGACACCTCCCCTACAACGCCACACTCTCGGATAAGCCCGAGAGGTGTAAAGAAAAGTGTGGCGGACCGTCCAGTGAGGTCAGAGGTCAGAAAAGTGCAGTTTTCAGACAACGGTGGACACTGGACCGGCGCCGGCGGACACTGCCGACACTTCTGACATACGCACGCGTGCGGGGACACCTCCCCTACAACGCCACACTCTCGGATAAGCCCGAGAGATGTAAAAAAAAGTGTGGCGGACCGTCCAGTGAGGTCAGAGGTCAGAAAAGTGCAGTTTTCAGACAACGGTGGACACTGGACCGGCGCCAGCGGACACTGCCGACACTTCTGACATACGCACGCGTGCGGGGACACCTCCCCTACAACGCCACACTCTCGGATAAGCCCGAGAGATGTAAAAAAAAGTGTGGCGGACCGTCCAGTGAGGTCAGAGGTCAGAAAAGTGCAGTTTTCAGACAACGGTGGACACTGGACCGGCGCCGGTGGACACTGCCGACACTTCTGACATACGCACGCGTGCGGGGACACCTCCCCTACAACGCCAGACTCTCGGATAAGCCCGAGAGGTGTAAAGAAAAGTGTGGCGGACCGTCCAGTGAGGTCAGAGGTCAGAAAAGTGCAGTTTTCAGACAACGGTGGACACTGGACCGGCGCCGGCGGACACTGCCGACACTTGTGTGGCGGACCGTCCAGTGAGGTCAGAGGTCAGAAAAGTGCAGTTTTCAGACAACGGTGGACACTGGACCGGCGCCGGCGGACACTGCCGACACTTCTGACATACGCACGCGTGCGGGGACACCTCCCCTACAACGCCACACTCTCGGATAAGCCCGAGAGGTGTAAAGAAAAGTGTGGCGGACCGTCCAGTGAGGTCAGAGGTCAGAAAAGTGCAGTTTTCAGACAACGGTGGACACTGGACCGGCGCCGGCGGACACTGCCGACACTTGTGTGGCGGACCGTCCAGTGAGGTCAGAGGTCAGAAAAGTGCAGTTTTCAGACAAAGGTGGACACTGGACCGGCGCCGGCGGACACTGCCGACACTTCTGACATACGCACGCGTGCGGGGACACCTCCCCTACAACGCCACACTCTCGGATAAGCCCGAGAGGTGTAAAGAAAAGTGTGGCGGACCGTCCAGTGAGGTCAGAGGTCAGAAAAGTGCAGTTTTCAGACAACGGTGGACACTGGACCGGCGCCGGCGGACACTGCCGACACTTCTGACAAACGCACGCGTGCGGGGACACCTCCCCTACAACGCCACACTCTCGGATAAGCCCGAGAGGTGTAAAGAAAAGTGTGGCGGACCGTCCAGTGAGGTCAGAGGTCAGAAAAGTGCAGTTTTCAGACAACGGTGGACACTGGACCGGCGCCGGCGGACACTGCCGACACTTCTGACATACGCACGCGTGCGGGGACACCTCCCCTACAACGCCACACTCTCGGATAAGCCCGAGAGGTGTAAAAAAAAGTGTGGCGGACCGTCCAGTGAGGTCAGAGGTCAGAAAAGTGCCGTTTTCAGACAACAGTGGACACTGGACAGGCACCGGTGGACACTGCCGACACTTCTGACATACGCACGCGTGCGGGGACACCTCCCCTACAACGCCACACTCTCGGATAAGCCCGAGAGGTGTAAAGAAAAGTGTGGCGGACCGTCCAGTGAGGTCAGAGGTCAGAAAAGTGCAGTTTTCAGACAACGGTGGACACTGGACCGGCGCCGGCGGACACTGCCGACACTTCTGACAAACGCACGCGTGCGGGGACACCTCCCCTACAACGCCACACTCTCGGATAAGCCCGAGAGGTGTAAAGAAAAGTGTGGCGGACCGTCCAGTGAGGTCAGAGGTCAGAAAAGTGCAGTTTTCAGACAACGGTGGACACTGGACCGGCGCCGGCGGACACTGCCGACACTTCTGACATACGCACGCGTGCGGGGACACCTCCCCTACAACGCCACACTCTCGGATAAGCCCGAGAGGTGTAAAGAAAAGTGTGGCGGACCGTCCAGTGAGGTCAGAGGTCAGAAAAGTGCAGTTTTCAGACAACGGTGGACACTGGACCGGCGCCGGCGGACACTGCCGACACTTCTGACAAACGCACGCGTGCGGGGACACCTCCCCTACAACGCCACACTCTCGGATAAGCCCGAGAGGTGTAAAGAAAAGTGTGGCGGACCGTCCAGTGAGGTCAGAGGTCAGAAAAGTGCAGTTTTCAGACAACGGTGGACACTGGACCGGCGCCGGCGGACACTGCCGACACTTCTGACATACGCACGCGTGCGGGGACACCTCCCCTACAACGCCACACTCTCGGATAAGCCCGAGAGGTGTAAAAAAAAGTGTGGCGGACCGTCCAGTGAGGTCAGAGGTCAGAAAAGTGCCGTTTTCAGACAACAGTGGACACTGGACAGGCACCGGTGGACACTGCCGACACTTCTGACATACGCACGCGTGCGGGGACACCTCCCCTACAACGCCACACTCTCGGATAAGCCCGAGAGGTGTAAAGAAAAGTGTGGCGGACCGTCCAGTGAGGTCAGAGGTCAGAAAAGTGCAGTTTTCAGACAACGGTGGACACTGGACCGGCGCCGGCGGACACTGCCGACACTTCTGACAAACGCACGCGTGCGGGGACACCTCCCCTACAACGCCACACTCTCGGATAAGCCCGAGAGGTGTAAAGAAAAGTGTGGCGGACCGTCCAGTGAGGTCAGAGGTCAGAAAAGTGCAGTTTTCAGACAACGGTGGACACTGGACCGGCGCCGGCGGACACTGCCGACACTTCTGACATACGCACGCGTGCGGGGACACCTCCCCTACAACGCCACACTCTCGGATAAGCCCGAGAGATGTAAAAAAAAGTGTGGCGGACCGTCCAGTGAGGTCAGAGGTCAGAAAAGTGCAGTTTTCAGACAACGGTGGACACTGGACCGGCGCCAGCGGACACTGCCGACACTTCTGACATACGCACGCGTGCGGGGACACCTCCCCTACAACGCCACACTCTCGGATAAGCCCGAGAGATGTAAAAAAAAGTGTGGCGGACCGTCCAGTGAGGTCAGAGGTCAGAAAAGTGCAGTTTTCAGACAACGGTGGACACTGGACCGGCGCCGGTGGACACTGCCGACACTTCTGACATACGCACGCGTGCGGGGACACCTCCCCTACAACGCCAGACTCTCGGATAAGCCCGAGAGGTGTAAAGAAAAGTGTGGCGGACCGTCCAGTGAGGTCAGAGGTCAGAAAAGTGCAGTTTTCAGACAACGGTGGACACTGGACCGGCGCCGGCGGACACTGCCGACACTTCTGACATACGCACGCGTGCGGGGACACCTCCCCTACAACGCCACACTCTCGGATAAGCCCGAGAGGTGTAAAGAAAAGTGTGGCGGACCGTCCAGTGAGGTCAGAGGTCAGAAAAGTGCAGTTTTCAGACAACGGTGGACACTGGACCGGCGCCGGCGGACACTGCCGACACTTGTGTGGCGGACCGTCCAGTGAGGTCAGAGGTCAGAAAAGTGCAGTTTTCAGACAAAGGTGGACACTGGACCGGCGCCGGCGGACACTGCCGACACTTCTGACATACGCACGCGTGCGGGGACACCTCCCCTACAACGCCATACTCTCGGATAAGCCAGAGAGGTGTAAAGAAAAGTGTGGCGGACCGTCCAGTGAGGTCAGAGGTCAGAAAAGTTTAGTTTTCAGACAACGGTGGACACTGGACCGGCGCCGGCGGACACTGCCGACACTTCTGACATACGCACGCGTGCGGGGACACCTCCCCTACAACGCCAGACTCTCGGATAAGCCCGAGAGGTGTAAAGAAAAGTGTGGCGGACCGTCCAGTGAGGTCAGAGGTCAGAAAAGTGCAGTTTTCAGACAACTTTGGACACTGGACCGGCGCCGGCGGACACTGCCGACACTTCTGACATACGCACGCGTGCGGGGACACCTCCCCTACAACGCCAGACTCTCGGTTAAGCCCGAGAGATGTAAAAAAAAGTGTGGCGGACCGTCCTGTGAGGTCAGAGGTCAGAAAAGTGCAGTTTTCAGACAACGGTGGACACTGGACCGGCGCCGGCGGACACTGCCGACACTTCTGACATACGCACGCGTGCGGGGACACCTCCCCTACAACGCCACACTCTCGGATAAGCCCGAGAGGTGTAAAAAAAAGTGTGGCGGACCGTCCAGTGAGGTCAGAGGTCAGAAAAGTGACGTTTTCAGACAACAGTGGACACTGGACAGGCACCGGTGGACACTGCCGACACTTCTGACATACGCACGGGTGCGGGGACACCTCCCCTACAACGCCACACTCTCGGATAAGCCCGAGAGGTGTAAAGAAAAGTGTGGCGGACCGTCCAGTGAGGTCAGAGGTCAGAAAAGTGCAGTTTTCAGACAACGGTGGACACTGCCGACACTTCTGACATACGCACGCGTGCGTGGACACCTCCCCTACAACGCCACACTCTCGGATAAGCCCGAGAGATGTAAAAAAAAAGTGTGGCGGACCGTCCAGTGAGGTCAGAGGTCAGAAAAGTGCAGTTTTCAGACAACGGTGGACACTGGACCGGCGCCGGCGGACACTGCCGACACTTCTGACATACGCACGCGTGCGGGGACACCTCCCCTACAACGCCACACTCTCGGATAAGCCCGAGAGGTGTAAAGAAAAGTGTGGCGGACCGTTCAGTGAGGTCAGAGGTCAGAAAAGTGCAGTTTTCAGACAACGGTGGACACTGGACCGGCGCCGGCGGACACTGCCGACACTTCTGACATACGCACGCGTGCGGGGACACCTCCCCTACAACGCCAGACTCTCGGATAAGCCCGAGAGGTGTAAAGAAAAGTGTGGCGGACCGTCCAGTGAGGTCAGAGGTCAGAAAAGTGCAGTTTTCAGACAACGGTGGACACTGGACCGGCGCCGGCGGACACTGCCGACACTTCTGACATACGCACGCGTGCGGGGACACCTCCCCTACAACGCCACACTCTCGGATAAGCCCGAGAGATGTAAAGAAAAGTGTGGCGGACCGTCCAGTGAGGTCAGAGGTCAGAAAAGTGCAGTTTTCAGACAACGGTGGACACTGGACCGGCGCCGGCGGACACTGCCGACACTTCTGACATACGCACGCGTGCGGGGACACCTCCCCTACAACGCCACACTCTCGGATAAGCCCGAGAGGTGTAAAAAAAAGTGTGGCGGACCGTCCAGTGAGGTCAGAGGTCAGAAAAGTGACGTTTTCAGACAACAGTGGACACTGGACAGGCACCGGTGGACACTGCCGACACTTCTGACATACGCACGCGTGCGGGGACACCTCCCCTACAACGCCACACTCTCGGATAAGCCCGAGAGGTGTAAAGAAAAGTGTGGCGGACCGTCCAGTGAGGTCAGAGGTCAGAAAAGTGCAGTTTTCAGACAACGGTGGACACTGGACCGGCGCCGGCGGACACTGCCGACACTTCTGACATACGCACGCGTGCGGGGACACCTCCCCTACAACGCCAGACTCTCGGATAAGCCCGAGAGGTGTAAAGAAAAGTGTGGCGGACCGTCCAGTGAGGTCAGAGGTCAGAAAAGTGCAGTTTTCAGACAACGGTGGACACTGGACCGGCGCCGGCGGACACTGCCGACACTTCTGACATACGCACGCGTGCGGGGACACCTCCCCTACAACGCCACACTCTCGGATAAGCCCGAGAGGTGTAAAGAAAAGTGTGGCGGACCGTCCAGTGAGGTCAGAGGTCAGAAAAGTGCCGTTTTCAGACAACGGTGGACACTGGACCGGCGCCGGCGGACACTGCCGACACTTCTGACATACGCACGCGTGCGGGGACACCTCCCCTACAACGCCACACTCTCGGATAAGCCCGAGAGGTGTAAAGAAAAGTTTGGCGGACCGTCCAGTGAGGTCAGAGGTCAGAAAAGTGCAGTTTTCAGACAACGGTGGACACTGGACCGGCGCCGGCGGACAATGCCGACACTTCTGACATAGGCACGCGTG
Source organism: Gymnoscopelus braueri (assembly GCF_963280865.1). Lineage (NCBI taxonomy): Eukaryota > Metazoa > Chordata > Actinopteri > Myctophiformes > Myctophidae > Gymnoscopelus > Gymnoscopelus braueri. The sequence continues at coordinate 53,417,632 of NC_137611.1, read as the reverse complement.
CGGGGACACCTCCCCTACAACGCCACACTCTCGGATAAGCCCGAGAGGTGTAAAGAAAAGTGTGGCGGACCGTCCAGTGAGGTCAGAGGTCAGAAAAGTGCAGTTTTCAGACAACGGTGGACACTGGACCGGCGCCGGCGGACACTGCCGACACTTCTGACATACGCACGCGTGCGGGGACACCTCCCCTACAACGCCACACTCTCGGATAAGCCCGAGAGATGTAAAAAAAAGTGCGGCGGACCGTCCAGTGAGGTCAGAGGTCAGAAAAGTGCAGTTTTCAGACAACGGTGGACACTGGACCGGCGCCGGCGGACACTGCCGACACTTCTGACATACGCACGCGTGCGGGGACACCTCCCCTACAACGCCACACTCTCGGATAAGCCCGAGAGGTGTAAAAAAAAGTGTGGCGGACCGTCCAGTGAGGTCAGAGGTCAGAAAAGTGCCGTTTTCAGACAACAGTGGACACTGGACAGGCACCGGTGGACACTGCCGACACTTCTGACATACGCACGCGTGCGGGGACACCTCCCCTACAACGCCAGACTCTCGGATAAGCCCGAGAGGTGTAAAGAAAAGTGTGGCGGACCGTCCAGTGAGGTCAGAGGTCAGAAAAGTGCAGTTTTCAGACAACGGTGGACACTGGACCGGCGCCGGCGGACACTGCCGACACTTCTGACATACGCACGCGTGCGGGGACACCTCCCCTACAACGCCAAACTCTCGGATAAGCCCGAGAGATGTAAAGAAAAGTGTGGCGGACCGTCCAGTGAGGTCAGAGGTCAGAAAAGTGCAGTTTTCAGACAACGGTGGACACTGGACCGGCGCCGGCGGACACTGCCGACACTTCTGACATACGCACGCGTGCGGGGACACCTCCCCTACAACGCCACACTCTCGGATAAGCCCGAGAGGTGTAAAAAAAAGTGTGGCGGACCGTCCAGTGAGGTCAGAGGTCAGAAAAGTGACGTTTTCAGACAACAGTGGACACTGGACAGGCACCGGTGGACACTGCCGACACTTCTGACATACGCACGCGTGCGGGGACACCTCCCCTACAACGCCACACTCTCGGATAAGCCCGAGAGGTGTAAAGAAAAGTGTGGCGGACCGTCCAGTGAGGTCAGAGGTCAGAAAAGTGCATTTTTCAGACAACGGTGGACACTGGACCGGCGCCGGCGGACACTGCCGACACTTCTGACATACGCACGCGTGCGGGGACACCTCCCCTACAACGCCAGACTCTCGGATAAGCCCGAGAGGTGTAAAGAAAAGTGTGGCGGACCGTCCAGTGAGGTCAGAGGTCAGAAAAGTGCAGTTTTCAGACAACGGTGGACACTGGACCGGCGCCGGCGGACACTGCCGTCACTTCTGACATACGCACGCGTGCGGGGACACCTCCCCTACAACGCCACACTCTCGGATAAGCCCGAGAGGTGTAAAGAAAAGTGTGGCGGACCGTCCAGTGAGGTCAGAGGTCAGAAAAGTGCCGTTTTCAGACAACGGTGGACACTGGACCGGCGCCGGCGGACACTGCCGACACTTCTGACATACGCACGCGTGCGGGGACACCTCCCCTACAACGCCACACTCTCGGATAAGCCCGAGAGGTGTAAAGAAAAGTGTGGCGGACCGTCCAGTGAGGTCAGAGGTCAGAAAAGTGCAGTTTTCAGACAACGGTGGACACTGGACCGGCGCCGGCGGACACTGCCGACACTTCTGACATACGCACGCGTGCGGGGACACCTCCCCTACAACGCCAGACTCTCGGATAAGCCCGAGAGGTGTAAAGAAAAGTGTGGCGGACCGTCCAGTGAGGTCAGAGGTCAGAAAAGTGCAGTTTTCAGACAACGGTGGACACTGGACCGGCGCCGGCGGACACTGCCGACACTTCTGACATACGCACGCGTGCGGGGACACCTCCCCTACAACGCCAGACTCTCGGATAAGCCCGAGAGGTGTAAAGAAAAGTGTGGCGGACCGTCCAGTGAGGTCAGAGGTCAGAAAAGTGCAGTTTTCAGACAACGGTGGACACTGGACCGGCGCCGGCGGACACTGCCGACACCTCTGACATACGCACGCGTGCGGGGACACCTCCCCTACAACGCCAGACTCTCGGATAAGCCCGAGAGGTGTAAAGAAAAGTGTGGCGGACCGTCCAGTGAGGTCAGAGGTCAGAAAAGTGCAGTTTTCAGACAACGGTGGACACTGGACCGGCGCCGGCGGACACTGCCGACACTTCTGACATACGCACGCGTGCGGGGACACCTCCCCTACAACGCCACACTCTCGGATAAGCCCGAGAGGTGTAAAAAAAAGTGTGGCGGACCGTCCAGTGAGGTCAGAGGTCAGAAAAGTGACGTTTTCAGACAACAGTGGACACTGGACAGGCACCAGTGGACACTGCCGACACTTCTGACATACGCACGCGTGCGGGGACACCTCCCCTACAACGCCACACTCTCGGATAAGCCCGAGAGGTGTAAAGAAAAGTGTGGCAGACCGTCCAGTGAGGTCAGAGGTCAGAAAAGTGCAGTTTTCAGACAACGGTGGACACTGGACCGGCGCCGGCGGACACTGCCGACACTTCTGACATACGCACGCGTGCGGGGACACCTCCCCTACAACGCCAGACTCTCGGATAAGCCCGAGAGGTGTAAAGAAAAGTGTGGCGGACCGTCCAGTGAGGTCAGAGGTCAGAAAAGTGCAGTTTTCAGACAACGGTGGACACTGGACCGGCGCCGGCGGACACTGCCGACACTTCTGACATACGCACGCGTGCGGGGACACCTCCCCTACAACGCCACACTCTCGGATAAGCCCGAGAGGTGTAAAGAAAAGTGTGGCGGACCGTCCAGTGAGGTCAGAGGTCAGAAAAGTGCCGTTTTCAGACAACGGTGGACACTGGACCGGCGCCGGCGGACACTGCCGACACTTCTGACATACGCACGCGTGCGGGGACACCTCCCCTACAACGCCACACTCTCGGATAAGCCCGAGAGGTGTAAAGAAAAGTGTGGCGGACCGTCCAGTGAGGTCAGAGGTCAGAAAAGTGCAGTTTTCAGACAACGGTGGACACTGGACCGGCGCCGGCGGACACTGCCGACACTTCTGACATACGCACGCGTGCGGGGACACCTCACCTACAACGCCACACTCTCGGATAAGCCCGAGAGGTGTAAAAAAAAGTGTGGCGGACTGTCCAGTGAGGTCAGAGGTCAGAAAAGTGCCGTTTTCAGACAACAGTGGACACTGGACAGGCACCGGTGGACATTGCCGACACTTCTGACATACGCACGCGTGCGGGGACACCTCCCCTACAACGCCACACTCTCGGATAAGCCCGAGAGGTGTAAAAAAAAGTGTGGCGGACCGTCCAGTGAGGTCAGAGGTCAGAAAAGTGCAGTTTTCAGACAACGGTGGACACTGGACCGGCGCCGGCGGACACTGCCGACACTTTTGACATACGCACGCGTGCGGGGACACCTCCCCTACAACGCCACACTCTCGGATAAGCCCGAGAGGTGTAAAGAAAAGTGTGACGGACCGTCCAGTGAGGTCAGAGGTCAGAAAAGTGCCGTTTTCAGACAACAGTGGACACTGGACAGGCACCGGTGGACACTGCCGACACTTCTGACATACGCACGCGTGCGGGTACACCTCCCCTACAACGCCACACTCTCGGATAAGCCCGAGAGGTGTAAAGAAAAGTGTGGCGGACCGTCCAGTGAGGTCAGAGGTCAGAAAAGTGCAGTTTTCAGACAACGGTGGACACTGGACCGGCGCCGGCGGACACTGCCGACACTTCTGACATACGCACGCGTGCGGGGACACCTCCCCTACAACGCCACACTCTCGGATAAGCCCGAGAGGTGTAAAGAAAAGTGTGGCGGACCGTCCAGTGAGGTCAGAGGTCAGAAAAGTGCAGTTTTCAGACAACGGTGGACACTGGACCGGCGCCGGCGGACACTGCCGACACTTCTGACATACGCACGCGTGCGGGGACACCTCCCCTACAACGCCACACTCTCGGATAAGCCCGAGAGGTGTAAAGAAAAGTGTGGCGGACCGTCCAGTGAGGTCAGAGGTCAGAAAAGTGCCGTTTTCAGACAACGGTGGACACTGGACCGGCGCCGGCGGACACTGCCGACACTTCTGACATACGCACGCGTGCGGGGACACCTCCCCTACAACGCCACACTCTCGGATAAGCCCGAGAGGTGTAAAGAAAAGTGTGGCGGACCGTCCAGTGAGGTCAGAGGTCAGAAAAGTGCAGTTTTCAGACAACGGTGGACACTGGACCGGCGCCGGCGGACACTGCCGACACTTCTGACATACGCACGCGTGCGGGGACACCTCACCTACAACGCCACACTCTCGGATAAGCCCGAGAGGTGTAAAAAAAAGTGTGGCGGACTGTCCAGTGAGGTCAGAGGTCAGAAAAGTGCCGTTTTCAGACAACAGTGGACACTGGACAGGCACCGGTGGACATTGCCGACACTTCTGACATACGCACGCGTGCGGGGACACCTCCCCTACAACGCCACACTCTCGGATAAGCCCGAGAGGTGTAAAAAAAAGTGTGGCGGACCGTCCAGTGAGGTCAGAGGTCAGAAAAGTGCCGTTTTCAGACAGCAGTGGACACTGGACAGGCACCGGTGGACACTGCCGACACTTCTGACATACGCACGCGTGCGGGGACACCTCCCCTACAACGCCACACTCTCGGATAAGCCCGAGAGATGTAAAAAAAAGTGTGGCGGACCGTCCAGTGAGGTCAGAGGTCAGAAAAGTGCAGTTTTCAGACAACGGTGGACACTGGACCGGCGCCGGCGGACACTGCCGACACTTTTGACATACGCACGCGTGCGGGGACACCTCCCCTACAACGCCACACTCTCGGATAAGCCCGAGAGGTGTAAAGAAAAGTGTGACGGACCGTCCAGTGAGGTCAGAGGTCAGAAAAGTGCCGTTTTCAGACAACAGTGGACACTGGACAGGCACCGGTGGACACTGCCGACACTTCTGACATACGCACGCGTGCGGGTACACCTCCCCTACAACGCCACACTCTCGGATAAGCCCGAGAGGTGTAAAGAAAAGTGTGGCGGACCGTCCAGTGAGGTCAGAGGTCAGAAAAGTGCAGTTTTCAGACAACGGTGGACACTGGACCGGCGCCGGCGGACACTGCCGACACTTCTGACATACGCACGCGTGCGGGGACACCTCCCCTACAACGCCACACTCTCGGATAAGCCCGAGAGGTGTAAAGAAAAGTGTGGCGGACCGTCCAGTGAGGTCAGAGGTCAGAAAAGTGCCGTTTTCAGACAACAGTGGACACTGGACAGGCACCGGTGGACATTGCCGACACTTCTGACATACGCACGCGTGCGGGGACACCTCCCCTACAACGCCAGACTCTCGGATAAGCCCGAGAGGTGTAAAGAAAAGTGTGGCGGACCGTCCAGTGAGGTCAGAGGTCAGAAAAGTGCCGTTTTCAGACAACAGTGGACACTGGACAGGCACCGGTGGACACTGCCGACACTTCTGACATACGCACGCGTAAGGGGACACCTCCCCTACAACGCCACACTCTCGGATAAGCCCGAGAGATGTAAAAAAAAGTGTGGCGGACCGTCCAGTGAGGTCAGAGGTCAGAAAAGTGCAGTTTTCAGACAACGGTGGACACTGGACCGGCGCCGGCGGACACTGCCGACACTTCTGACATACGCACGCGTGCGGGGACACCTCCCCTACAACGCCACACTCTCGGATAAGCCCGAGAGGTGTAAAGAAAAGTGTGACGGACCGTCCAGTGAGGTCAGAGGTCAGAAAAGTGCCGTTTTCAGACAACAGTGGACACTGGACAGGCACCGGTGGACACTGCCGACACTTCTGACATACGCACGCGTGCGGGGACACCTCCCCTACAACGCCAGACTCTCGGATAAGCCCGAGAGGTGTAAAGAAAAGTGTGGCGGACCGTCCAGTGAGGTCAGAGGTCAGAAAAGTGCAGTTTTCAGACAACGGTGGACACTGGACCGGCGCCGGCGGACACTGCCGACACTTCTGACATACGCACGCGTGCGGGGACACCTCCCCTACAACGCCACACTCTCGGATAAGCCCGAGAGATGTAAAGAAAAGTGTGGCGGACCGTCCAGTGAGGTCAGAGGTCAGAAAAGTGCAGTTTTCAGACAACGGTGGACACTGGACCGGCGCCGGCGGACACTGCCGACACTTCTGACATACGCACGCGTGCGGGGACACCTCCCCTACAACGCCACACTCTCGGATAAGCCCGAGAGGTGTAAAAAAAAGTGTGGCGGACCGTCCAGTGAGGTCAGAGGTCAGAAAAGTGACGTTTTCAGACAACAGTGGACACTGGACAGCCACCGGTGGACACTGCCGACACTTCTGACATACGCACGCGTGCGGGGACACCTCCCCTACAACGCCACACTCTCGGATAAGCCCGAGAGGTGTAAAGAAAAGTGTGGCGGACCGTCCAGTGAGGTCAGAGGTCAGAAAAGTGCAGTTTTCAGACAACGGTGGACACTGGACCGGCGCCGGCGGACACTGCCGACACTTCTGACATACGCACGCGTGCGGGGACACCTCCCCTACAACGCCAGACTCTCGGATAAGCCCGAGAGGTGTAAAGAAAAGTGTGGCGGACCGTCCAGTGAGGTCAGAGGTCAGAAAAGTGCAGTTTTCAGACAACGGTGGACACTGGACCGGCGCCGGCGGACACTGCCGACACTTCTGACATACGCACGCGTGCGGGGACACCTCCCCTACAACGCCACACTCTCGGATAAGCCCGAGAGGTGTAAAGAAAAGTGTGGCGGACCGTCCAGTGAGGTCAGAGGTCAGAAAAGTGCCGTTTTCAGACAACGGTGGACACTGGACCGGCGCCGGCGGACACTGCCGACACTTCTGACATACGCACGCGTGCGGGGACACCTCCCCTACAACGCCACACTCTCGGATAAGCCCGAGAGGTGTAAAGAAAAGTGTGGCGGACCGTCCAGTGAGGTCAGAGGTCAGAAAAGTGCAGTTTTCAGACAACGGTGGACACTGGACCGGCGCCGGCGGACAATGCCGACACTTCTGACATAGGCACGCGTGCGGGGACACCTCCCCTACAACGCCACACTCTCGGATAAGCCCGAGAGGTGTAAAGAAAAGTCTGGCGGACCGTCCAGTGAGGTCAGAGGTCAGAAAAGTGCAGTTTTCAGACAACAGTGGACACTGGACAGGCACCGGTGGACACTGCCGACACTTCTGACATACGCACGCGTGCGGGGACACCTCCCCTACAACCCCACACTCTCGGATAAGCCCGAGAGGTGTAAAGAAAAGTGTGGCGGACCGTCCAGTGAGGTCAGAGGTCAGAAAAGTGCAGTTTTCAGACAACGGTGGACACTGGACCGGCGCCGGCGGACACTGCCGACACTTCTGACATACGCACGCGTAAGGGGACACCTCCCCTACAACGCCAGACTCTCGGATAAGCCCGAGAGGTGTAAAGAAAAGTGTGGCGGACCGTCCAGTGAGGTCAGAGGTCAGAAAAGTGCAGTTTTCAGACAACGGTGGACACTGGACCGGCGCCGGCGGACACTGCCGACACTTCTGACATACGCACGCGTGCGGGGACACCTCCCCTACAACGCCACACTCTCGGATAAGCCCGAGAGATGTAAAAAAAAGTGCGGCGGACCGTCCAGTGAGGTCAGAGGTCAGAAAAGTGCAGTTTTCAGACAACGGTGGACACTGGACCGGCGCCGGCGGACACTGCCGACACTTCTGACATACGCACGCGTGCGGGGACACCTCCCCTACAACGCCACACTCTCGGATAAGCCCGAGAGGTGTAAAAAAAAGTGTGGCGGACCGTCCAGTGAGGTCAGAGGTCAGAAAAGTGCCGTTTTCAGACAACAGTGGACACTGGACAGGCACCGGTGGACACTGCCGACACTTCTGACATACGCACGCGTGCGGGGACACCTCCCCTACAACGCCAGACTCTCGGATAAGCCCGAGAGGTGTAAAGAAAAGTGTGGCGGACCGTCCAGTGAGGTCAGAGGTCAGAAAAGTGCAGTTTTCAGACAACGGTGGACACTGGACCGGCGCCGGCGGACACTGCCGACACTTCTGACATACGCACGCGTGCGGGGACACCTCCCCTACAACGCCACACTCTCGGATAAGCCCGAGAGGTGTAAAAAAAAGTGTGGCGGACCGTCCAGTGAGGTCAGAGGTCAGAAAAGTGACGTTTTCAGACAACAGTGGACACTGGACAGCCACCGGTGGACACTGCCGACACTTCTGACATACGCACGCGTGCGGGGACACCTCCCCTACAACGCCACACTCTCGGATAAGCCAGAGAGGTGTAAAGAAAAGTGTGGCGGACCGTCCAGTGAGGTCAGAGGTCAGAAAAGTGCCGTTTTCAGACAACGGTGGACACTGGACCGGCGCCGGCGGACACTGCCGACACTTCTGACATACGCACGCGTGCGGGGACACCTCCCCTACAACGCCAGACTCTCGGATAAGCCCGAGAGGTGTAAAGAAAAGTGTGGCGGACCGTCCAGTGAGGTCAGAGGTCAGAAAAGTGCAGTTTTCAGACAACGGTGGACACTGGACCGGCGCCGGCGGACACTGCTGACACTTCTGACATACGCACGCGTGCGGGGACACCTCCCCTACAACGCCAGACTCTCGGTTAAGCCCGAGAGATGTAAAAAAAAGTGTGGCGGACCGTCCAGTGAGGTCAGAGGTCAGAAAAGTGCAGTTTTCAGACAACGGTGGACACTGGACCGGCGCCGGCGGACACTGCCGACACTTCTGACATACGCACGCGTGCGGGGACACCTCCCCTACAACGCCACACTCTCGGATAAGCCCGAGAGGTGTAAAAAAAAGTGTGGCGGACCGTCCAGTGAGGTCAGAGGTCAGAAAAGTGACGTTTTCAGACAACAGTGGACACTGGACAGGCACCGGTGGACACTGCCGACACTTCTGACATACGCACGCGTGCGGGGACACCTCCCCTACAACGCCACACTCTCGGATAAGCCCGAGAGGTGTAAAGAAAAGTGTGGCGGACCGTCCAGTGAGGTCAGAGGTCAGAAAAGTGCATTTTTCAGACAACGGTGGACACTGGACCGGCGCCGGCGGACACTGCCGACACTTCTGACATACGCACGCGTGCGGGGACACCTCCCCTACAACGCCAGACTCTCGGATAAGCCCGAGAGGTGTAAAGAAAAGTGTGGCGGACCGTCCAGTGAGGTCAGAGGTCAGAAAAGTGCAGTTTTCAGACAACGGTGGACACTGGACCGGCGCCGGCGGACACTGCCGTCACTTCTGACATACGCACGCGTGCGGGGACACCTCCCCTACAACGCCACACTCTCGGATAAGCCCGAGAGGTGTAAAGAAAAGTGTGGCGGACCGTCCAGTGAGGTCAGAGGTCAGAAAAGTGCCGTTTTCAGACAACGGTGGACACTGGACCGGCGCCGGCGGACACTGCCGACACTTCTGACATACGCACGCGTGCGGGGACACCTCCCCTACAACGCCACACTCTCGGATAAGCCCGAGAGGTGTAAAGAAAAGTGTGGCGGACCGTCCAGTGAGGTCAGAGGTCAGAAAAGTGCAGTTTTCAGACAACGGTGGACACTGGACCGGCGCCGGCGGACACTGCCGACACTTCTGACATACGCACGCGTGCGGGGACACCTCCCCTACAACGCCAGACTCTCGGATAAGCCCGAGAGGTGTAAAGAAAAGTGTGGCGGACCGTCCAGTGAGGTCAGAGGTCAGAAAAGTGCAGTTTTCAGACAACGGTGGACACTGGACCGGCGCCGGCGGACACTGCCGACACTTCTGACATACGCACGCGTGCGGGGACACCTCCCCTACAACGCCAGACTCTCGGATAAGCCCGAGAGGTGTAAAGAAAAGTGTGGCGGACCGTCCAGTGAGGTCAGAGGTCAGAAAAGTGCAGTTTTCAGACAACGGTGGACACTGGACCGGCGCCGGCGGACACTGCCGACACTTCTGACATACGCACGCGTGCGGGGACACCTCCCCTACAACGCCAGACTCTCGGATAAGCCCGAGAGGTGTAAAGAAAAGTGTGGCGGACCGTCCAGTGAGGTCAGAGGTCAGAAAAGTGCAGTTTTCAGACAACGGTGGACACTGGACCGGCGCCGGCGGACACTGCCGACACTTCTGACATACGCACGCGTGCGGGGACACCTCCCCTACAACGCCACACTCTCGGATAAGCCCGAGAGGTGTAAAAAAAAGTGTGGCGGACCGTCCAGTGAGGTCAGAGGTCAGAAAAGTGACGTTTTCAGACAACAGTGGACACTGGACAGGCACCAGTGGACACTGCCGACACTTCTGACATACGCACGCGTGCGGGGACACCTCCCCTACAACGCCACACTCTCGGATAAGCCCGAGAGGTGTAAAGAAAAGTTTGGCAGACCGTCCAGTGAGGTCAGAGGTCAGAAAAGTGCAGTTTTCAGACAACGGTGGACACTGGACCGGCGCCGGCGGACACTGCCGACACTTCTGACATACGCACGCGTGCGGGGACACCTCCCCTACAACGCCAGACTCTCGGATAAGCCCGAGAGGTGTAAAGAAAAGTGTGGCGGACCGTCCAGTGAGGTCAGAGGTCAGAAAAGTGCAGTTTTCAGACAACGGTGGACACTGGACCGGCGCCGGCGGACACTGCCGACACTTCTGACATACGCACGCGTGCGGGGACACCTCCCCTACAACGCCACACTCTCGGATAAGCCCGAGAGGTGTAAAGAAAAGTGTGGCGGACCGTCCAGTGAGGTCAGAGGTCAGAAAAGTGCCGTTTTCAGACAACGGTGGACACTGGACCGGCGCCGGCGGACACTGCCGACACTTCTGACATACGCACGCGTGCGGGGACACCTCCCCTACAACGCCACACTCTCGGATAAGCCCGAGAGGTGTAAAGAAAAGTGTGGCGGACCGTCCAGTGAGGTCAGAGGTCAGAAAAGTGCAGTTTTCAGACAACGGTGGACACTGGACCGGCGCCGGCGGACACTGCCGACACTTCTGACATACGCACGCGTGCGGGGACACCTCACCTACAACGCCACACTCTCGGATAAGCCCGAGAGGTGTAAAAAAAAGTGTGGCGGACTGTCCAGTGAGGTCAGAGGTCAGAAAAGTGCCGTTTTCAGACAACAGTGGACACTGGACAGGCACCGGTGGACATTGCCGACACTTCTGACATACGCACGCGTGCGGGGACACCTCCCCTACAACGCCACACTCTCGGATAAGCCCGAGAGGTGTAAAAAAAAGTGTGGCGGACCGTCCAGTGAGGTCAGAGGTCAGAAAAGTGCCGTTTTCAGACAGCAGTGGACACTGGACAGGCACCGGTGGACACTGCCGACACTTCTGACATACGCACGCGTGCGGGGACACCTCCCCTACAACGCCACACTCTCGGATAAGCCCGAGAGATGTAAAAAAAAGTGTGGCGGACCGTCCAGTGAGGTCAGAGGTCAGAAAAGTGCAGTTTTCAGACAACGGTGGACACTGGACCGGCGCCGGCGGACACTGCCGACACTTTTGACATACGCACGCGTGCGGGGACACCTCCCCTACAACGCCACACTCTCGGATAAGCCCGAGAGGTGTAAAGAAAAGTGTGACGGACCGTCCAGTGAGGTCAGAGGTCAGAAAAGTGCCGTTTTCAGACAACAGTGGACACTGGACAGGCACCGGTGGACACTGCCGACACTTCTGACATACGCACGCGTGCGGGTACACCTCCCCTACAACGCCACACTCTCGGATAAGCCCGAGAGGTGTAAAGAAAAGTGTGGCGGACCGTCCAGTGAGGTCAGAGGTCAGAAAAGTGCAGTTTTCAGACAACGGTGGACACTGGACCGGCGCCGGCGGACACTGCCGACACTTCTGACATACGCACGCGTGCGGGGACACCTCCCCTACAACGCCACACTCTCGGATAAGCCCGAGAGGTGTAAAGAAAAGTGTGGCGGACCGTCCAGTGAGGTCAGAGGTCAGAAAAGTGCAGTTTTCAGACAACGGTGGACACTGGACCGGCGCCGGCGGACACTGCCGACACTTCTGACATACGCACGCGTGCGGGGACACCTCCCCTACAACGCCAGACTCTCGGATAAGCCCGAGAGGTGTAAAGAAAAGTGTGGCGGACCGTCCAGTGAGGTCAGAGGTCAGAAAAGTGCAGTTTTCAGACAACGGTGGACACTGGACCGGCGCCGGCGGACACTGCCGACACTTCTGACATACGCACGCGTGCGGGGACACCTCCCCTACAATGCCACACTCTCGGATAAGCCCGAGAGGTGTAAAGAAAAGTGTGGCGGACCGTCCAGTGAGGTCAGAGGTCAGAAAAGTGCAGTTTTCAGACAACGGTGGACACTGGACCGGCGCCGGCGGACACTGCCGACACTTCTGACATACGCACGCGTGCGGGGACACCTCCCCTACAACGCCAGACTCTCGGATAAGCCCGAGAGGTGTAAAGAAAAGTGTGGCGGACCGTCCAGTGAGGTCAGAGGTCAGAAAAGTGCAGTTTTCAGACAACGGTGGACACTGGACCGGCGCCGGCGGACACTGCCGACACTTCTGACATACGCACGCGTGCGGGGACACCTCCCCTACAACGCCACACTCTCGGATAAGCCCGAGAGGTGTAAAAAAAAGTGTGGCGGACCGTCCAGTGAGGTCAGAGGTCAGAAAAGTGACGTTTTCAGACAACAGTGGACACTGGACAGGCACCAGTGGACACTGCCGACACTTCTGAGATACGCACGCGTGCGGGGACACCTCCCCTACAACGCCACACTCTCGGATAAGCCCGAGAGGTGTAAAGAAAAGTGTGGCGGACCGTCCAGTGAGGTCAGAGGTCAGAAAAGTGCAGTTTTCAGACAACGGTGGACACTGGACCGGCGCCGGCGGACACTGCCGACACTTCTGACATACGCACGCGTGCGGGGACACCTCCCCTACAACGCCAGACTCTCGGATAAGCCCGAGAGGTGTAAAGAAAAGTGTGGCGGACCGTCCAGTGAGGTCAGAGGTCAGAAAAGTGCAGTTTTCAGACAACGGTGGACACTGGACCGGCGCCGGCGGACACTGCCGACACTTCTGACATACGCAAGCGTGCGGGGACACCTCCCCTACAACGCCACACTCTCGGATAAGCCCGAGAGGTGTAAAGAAAAGTGTGGCGGACCGTCCAGTGAGGTCAGAGGTCAGAAAAGTGCCGTTTTCAGACAACGGTGGACACTGGACCGGCGCCGGCGGACACTGCCGACACTTCTGACATACGCACGCGTGCGGGGACACCTCCCCTACAACGCCACACTCTCGGATAAGCCCGAGAGGTGTAAAAAAAAGTGTGGCGGACCGTCCAGTGAGGTCAGAGGTCAGAAAAGTGCCGTTTTCAGACAGCAGTGGACACTGGACAGGCACCGGTGGACACTGCCGACACTTCTGACATACGCACGCGTGCGGGGACACCTCCCCTACAACGCCACACTCTCGGATAAGCCCGAGAGATGTAAAAAAAAGTGTGGCGGACCGTCCAGTGAGGTCAGAGGTCAGAAAAGTGCAGTTTTCAGACAACGGTGGACACTGGACCGGCGCCGGCGGACACTGCCGACACTTTTGACATACGCACGCGTGCGGGGACACCTCCCCTACAACGCCACACTCTCGGATAAGCCCGAGAGGTGTAAAGAAAAGTGTGACGGACCGTCCAGTGAGGTCAGAGGTCAGAAAAGTGCCGTTTTCAGACAACAGTGGACACTGGACAGGCACCGGTGGACACTGCCGACACTTCTGACATACGCACGCGTGCGGGTACACCTCCCCTACAACGCCACACTCTCGGATAAGCCCGAGAGGTGTAAAGAAAAGTGTGGCGGACCGTCCAGTGAGGTCAGAGGTCAGAAAAGTGCAGTTTTCAGACAACGGTGGACACTGGACCGGCGCCGGCGGACACTGCCGACACTTCTGACATACGCACGCGTGCGGGGACACCTCCCCTACAACGCCAGACTCTCGGATAAGCCCGAGAGGTGTAAAGAAAAGTGTGGCGGACCGTCCAGTGAGGTCAGAGGTCAGAAAAGTGCAGTTTTCAGACAACGGTGGACACTGGACCGGCGCCGGCGGACACTGCCGACACTTCTGACATACGCACGCGTGCGGGGACACCTCCCCTACAACGCCACACTCTCGGATAAGCCCGAGAGATGTAAAAAAAAGTGTGGCGGACCGTCCAGTGAGGTCAGAGGTCAGAAAAGTGCAGTTTTCAGACAACGGTGGACACTGGACCGGCGCCGGCGGACACTGCCGACACTTCTGACATACGCACGCGTGCGGGGACACCTCCCCTACAACGCCACACTCTCGGATAAGCCCGAGAGGTGTAAAGAAAAGTGTGGCGGACCGTCCAGTGAGGTCAGAGGTCAGAAAAGTGCCGTTTTCAGACAACAGTGGACACTGGACAGGCACCGGTGGACACTGCCGACACTTCTGACATACGCACGCGTGCGGGGACACCTCCCCTACAACGCCACACTCTCGGATAAGCCCGAGAGGTGTAAAGAAAAGTGTGGCGGACCGTCCAGTGAGGTCAGAGGTCAGAAAAGTGCAGTTTTCAGACAACGGTGGACACTGGACCGGCGCCGGCGGACACTGCCGACACTTCTGACATACGCACGCGTGCGGGGACACCTCCCCTACAACGCCACACTCTCGGATAAGCCCGAGAGGTGTAAAGAAAAGTGTGGCGGACCGTCCAGTGAGGTCAGAGGTCAGAAAAGTGCAGTTTTCAGACAACGGTGGACACTGGACCGGCGCCGGCGGACACTGCCGACACTTCTGACATACGCACGCGTGCGGGGACACCTCCCCTACAACGCCAGACTCTCGGATAAGCCCGAGAGGTGTAAAGAAAAGTGTGGCGGACCGTCCAGTGAGGTCAGAGGTCAGAAAAGTGCCGTTTTCAGACAACAGTGGACACTGGACAGGCACCGGTGGACACTGCCGACACTTCTGACATACGCACGCGTGCGGGGACACCTCCCCTACAACGCCACACTCTCGGATAAGCCCGAGAGGTGTAAAGAAAAGTGTGGCGGACCGTCCAGTGAGGTCAGAGGTCAGAAAAGTGCAGTTTTCAGACAACGGTGGACACTGGACCGGCGCCGGCGGACACTGCCGACACTTCTGACATACGCACGCGTGCGGGGACACCTCCCCTACAACGCCACACTCTCGGATAAGCCCGAGAGGTGTAAAGAAAAGTGTGGCGGACCGTCCAGTGAGGTCAGAGGTCAGAAAAGTGCAGTTTTCAGACAACGGTGGACACTGGACCGGCGCCGGCGGACACTGCCGACACTTCTGACATACGCACGCGTGCGGGGACACCTCCCCTACAACGCCAGACTCTCGGATAAGCCCGAGAGGTGTAAAGAAAAGTGTGGCGGACCGTCCAGTGAGGTCAGAGGTCAGAAAAGTGCAGTTTTCAGACAACGGTGGACACTGGACCGGCGCCGGCGGACACTGCCGACACTTCTGACATACGCACGCGTGCGGGGACACCTCCCCTACAACGCCACACTCTCGGATAAGCCCGAGAGGTGTAAAGAAAAGTGTGGCGGACCGTCCAGTGAGGTCAGAGGTCAGAAAAGTGCCGTTTTCAGACAACGGTGGACACTGGACCGGCGCCGGCGGACACTGCCGACACTTCTGACATACGCACGCGTGCGGGGACACCTCCCCTACAACGCCACACTCTCGGATAAGCCCGAGAGGTGTAAAGAAAAGTTTGGCGGACCGTCCAGTGAGGTCAGAGGTCAGAAAAGTGCAGTTTTCAGACAACGGTGGACACTGGACCGGTGCCGGCGGACAATGCCGACACTTCTGACATACGCACGCGTGCGGGGACACCTCCCCTACAACGCCACACTCTCGGATAAGCCCGAGAGGTGTAAAAAAAAGTGTGGCGGACCGTCCAGTGAGGTCAGAGGTCAGAAAAGTGCCGTTTTCAGACAACAGTGGACACTGGACAAGCACCGGTGGACACTGCCGACACTTCTGACATACGCACGCGTGCGGGGACACCTCCCCTACAACGCCACACTCTCGGATAAGCCCGAGAGGTGTAAAGAAAAGTGTGGCGGACCGTCCAGTGAGGTCAGAGGTCAGAAAAGTGCAGTTTTCAGACAACGGTGGACACTGGACCGGCGCCGGCGCCGGCGGACACTGCCGACACTTCTGACATACGCACGCGTGCGGGGACACCTCCCCTACAACGCCAGACTCTCGGATAAGCCCGAGAGGTGTAAAGAAAAGTGTGGCGGACCGTCCAGTGAGGTCAGAGGTCAGAAAAGTGCAGTTTTCAGACAACGGTGGACACTGGACCGGCGCCGGCGGACACTGTCGACACTTCTGACATACGCACGCGTGCGGGGACACCTCCCCTTCAACGCCACACTCTCGGATAAGCCCGAGAGATGTAAAAAAAAGTGTGGCGGACCGTCCAGTGAGGTCAGAGGTCAGAAAAGTGCAGTTTTCAGACAACGGTGGACACTGGACCGGCGCCGGCGGACACTGCCGACACTTCTGACATACGCACGCGTGCGGGGACACCTCCCCTACAACGCCACACTCTCGGATAAGCCCGAGAGATGTAAGAAAAAGTGTGGCGGACCGTCCAGTGAGGTCAGAGGTCAGAAAAGTGCAGTTTTCAGACAACGGTGGACACTGGACCGGCGCCGGCGGACACTGCCGACACTTCTGACATACGCACGCGTGCGGGGACACCTCCCCTACAACGCCACACTCTCGGATAAGCCCGAGAGGTGTAAAAAAAAGTGTGGCGGACCGTCCAGTGAGGTCAGAGGTCAGAAAAGTGCCGTTTTCAGACAACAGTGGACACTGGACAGGCACCGGTGGACACTGCCGACACTTTTGACATACGCAAGCGTGCGGGGACACCTCCCCTACAACGCCACACTCTCGGATAAGCCCGAGAGGTGTAAAGAAAATTGTGGCGGACCGTCCAGTGAGGTCAGAGGTCAGAAAAGTGCAGTTTTCAGACAACGGTGGACACTGGACCGGCGCCGGCGGACAATGCCGACACTTCTGACATACGCACGCGTGCGGGGACACCTCCCCTACAACGCCAGACTCTCGGATGAGCCCGAGAGGTGTAAAGAAAAGTGTGGCGGACCGTCCAGTGAGGTCAGAGGTCAGAAAAGTGCAGTTTTCAGACAACAGTGGACACTGGACAGGCACCGGTGGACACTGCCGACACTTCTGACATACGCACGCGTGCGGGGACACCTCCCCTACAACGCCACACTCTCGGATAAGCCCGAGAGGTGTAAAGAAAAGTGTGGCGGACCGTCCAGTGAGGTCAGAGGTCAGAAAAGTGCAGTTTTCAGACAACGGTGGACACTGGACCGGCGCCGGCGGACACTGCCGACACTTCTGACATACGCACGCGTGCGGGGACACCTCCCCTACAACGCCACACTCTCGGATAAGCCCGAGAGGTGTAAAAAAAAGTGTGGCGGACCGTCCAGTGAGGTCAGAGGTCAGAAAAGTGCCGTTTTCAGACAACAGTGGACACTGGACAGGCACCGGTGGACACTGCCGACACTTCTGACATACGCACGCGTGCGGGGAAACCTCCCCTACAACGCCACACTCTCGGATAAGCCCGAGAGGTGTAAAGAAAAGTGTGGCGGACCGTCCAGTGAGGTCACAGGTCAGAAAAGTGCAGTTTTCAGACAACGGTGGACACTGGACCGGCGCCGGCGGACAATGCCGACACTTCTGACATACGCACGCGTGCGGGGACACCTCCCCTACAACGCCAGACTCTCGGATGAGCCCGAGAGGTGTAAAGAAAAGTGTGGCGGACCGTCCAGTGAGGTCAGAGGTCAGAAAAGTGCAGTTTTCAGACAACAGTGGACACTGGACAGGCACCGGTGGACACTGCCGACACTTCTGACATACGGACGCGTGCGGGGACACCTCCCCTACAACGCCACACTCTCGGATAAGCCCGAGAGGTGTAAAGAAAAGTGTGGCGGACCGTCCAGTGAGGTCAGAGGTCAGAAAAGTGCAGTTTTCAGACAACGGTGGACACTGGACCGGCGCCGGCGGACACTGCCGACACTTCTGACATACGCACGCGTGCGGGGACACCTCCCCTACAACGCCACACTCTCGGATAAGCCCGAGAGGTGTAAAGAAAAGTGTGGCGGACCGTCCAGTGAGGTCAGAGGTCAGAAAAGTGCCGTTTTCAGACAACAGTGGACACTGGACAGGCACCGGTGGACACTGCCGACACTTCTGACATACGCACGCGTGCGGGGACACCTCCCCTACAACGCCACACTCTCGGATAAGCCCGAGAGGTGTAAAGAAAAGTGTGGCGGACCGTCCAGTGAGGTCAGAGGTCAGAAAAGTGCAGTTTTCAGACAACGGTGGACACTGGACCGGCGCCGGCGGACAATGCCGACACTTCTGACATACGCACGCGTGCGGGGACACCTCCCCTACAACGCCAGACTCTCGGATAAGCCCGAGAGGTGTAAAGAAAAGTGTGGCGGACCGTCCAGTGAGGTCAGAGGTCAGAAAAGTGCAGTTTTCAGACAACGGTGGACACTGGACCGGCGCCGGCGGACACTGTCGACACTTCTGACATACGCACGCGTGCGGGGACACCTCCCCTTCAACGCCACACTCTCGGATAAGCCCGAGAGATGTAAAAAAAAGTGTGGCGGACCGTCCAGTGAGGTCAGAGGTCAGAAAAGTGCAGTTTTCAGACAACGGTGGACACTGGACCGGCGCCGGCGGACACTGCCGACACTTCTGACATACGCACGCGTGCGGGGACACCTCCCCTACAACGCCACACTCTCGGATAAGCCCGAGAGATGTAAAAAAAAGTGTGGCGGACCGTCCAGTGAGGTCAGAGGTCAGAAAAGTGCAGTTTTCAGACAACGGTGGACACTGGACCGGCGCCGGCGGACACTGCCGACACTTCTGACATACGCACGCGTGCGGGGACACCTCCCCTACAACGCCACACTCTCGGATAAGCCCGAGAGGTGTAAAAAAAAGTGTGGCGGACCGTCCAGTGAGGTCAGAGGTCAGAAAAGTGCCGTTTTCAGACAACAGTGGACACTGGACAGGCACCGGTGGACACTGCCGACACTTCTGACATACGCACGCGTGCGGGGACACCTCCCCTACAACGCCACACTCTCGGATAAGCCCGAGAGGTGTAAAGAAAAGTGTGGCGGACCGTCCAGTGAGGTCAGAGGTCAGAAAAGTGCAGTTTTCAGACAACGGTGGACACTGGACCGGCGCCGGCGGACAATGCCGACACTTCTGACATACGCACGCGTGCGGGGACACCTCCCCTACAACGCCAGACTCTCGGATGAGCCCGAGAGGTGTAAAGAAAAGTGTGGCGGACCGTCCAGTGAGGTCAGAGGTCAGAAAAGTGCAGTTTTCAGACAACAGTGGACACTGGACAGGCACCGGTGGACACTGCCGACACTTCTGACATACGCACGCGTGCGGGGACACCTCCCCTACAACGCCACACTCTCGGATAAGCCCGAGAGGTGTAAAGAAAAGTGTGGCGGACCGTCCAGTGAGGTCAGAGGTCCAGTGAGGTCAGAGGTCAGAAAAGTGCAGTTTTCAGTCAACGGTGGACACTGGACCGGCGCCGGCGGACACTGCCGACACTTCTGACATACGCACGCGTGCGGGGACACCTCCCCTACAACGCCACACTCTCGGATAAGCCCGAGAGGTGTAAAAAAAAGTGTGGCGGACCGTCCAGTGAGGTCAGAGGTCAGAAAAGTGCCGTTTTCAGACAACAGTGGACACTGGACAGGCACCGGTGGACACTGCCGACACTTCTGACATACGCACGCGTGCGGGGACACCTCCCCTACAACGCCACACTCTCGGATAAGCCCGAGAGGTGTAAAGAAAAGTGTGGCGGACCGTCCAGTGAGGTCACAGGTCAGAAAAGTGCAGTTTTCAGACAACGGTGGACACTGGACCGGCGCCGGCGGACAATGCTGACACTTCTGACATACGCACGCGTGCGGGGACACCTCCCCTACAACGCCAGACTCTCGGATGAGCCCGAGAGGTGTAAAGAAAAGTGTGGCGGACCGTCCAGTGAGGTCAGAGGTCAGAAAAGTGCAGTTTTCAGACAACAGTGGACACTGGACAGGCACCGGTGGACACTGCCGACACTTCTGACATACGGACGCGTGCGGGGACACCTCCCCTACAACGCCACACTCTCGGATAAGCCCGAGAGGTGTAAAGAAAAGTGTGGCGGACCGTCCAGTGAGGTCAGAGGTCAGAAAAGTGCAGTTTTCAGACAACGGTGGACACTGGACCGGCGCCGGCGGACACTGCCGACACTTCTGACATACGCACGCGTGCGGGGACACCTCCCCTACAACGCCACACTCTCGGATAAGCCCGAGAGGTGTAAAGAAAAGTGTGGCGGACCGTCCTGTGAGGTCAGAGGTCAGAAAAGTGCCGTTTTCAGACAACAGTGGACACTGGACAGGCACCGGTGGACACTGCCGACACTTCTGACATACGCACGCGTGCGGGGACACCTCCCCTACAACGCCACACTCTCGGATAAGCCCGAGAGGTGTAAAGAAAAGTGTGGCGGACCGTCCAGTGAGGTCAGAGGTCAGAAAAGTGCAGTTTTCAGACAACGGTGGACACTGGACCGGCGCCGGCGGACAATGCCGACACTTCTGACATACGCACGCGTGCGGGGACACCTCCCCTACAACGCCAGACTCTCGGATGAGCCCGAGAGGTGTAAAGAAAAGTGTGGCGGACCGTCCAGTGAGGTCAGAGGTCAGAAAAGTGCAGTTTTCAGACAACAGTGGACACTGGACAGGCACCGGTGGACACTGCCGACACTTCTGACATACGCACGCGTGCGGGGACACCTCCCCTACAACGCCACACTCTCGGATAAGCCCGAGAGGTGTAAAGAAAAGTGTGGCGGAACGTCCAGTGAGGTCAGAGGTCAGAAAAGTGCAGTTTTCAGACAACGGTGGACACTGGACCGGCGCCGGCGGACACTGCCGACACTTCTGACATACGCACGCGTGCGGGGACACCTCCCCTACAACGCCACACTCTCGGATAAGCCCGAGAGGTGTAAAAAAAAGTGTGGCGGACCGTCCAGTGAGGTCAGAGGTCAGAAAAGTGCCGTTTTCAGACAACAGTGGACACTGGACAGGCACCGGTGGACACTGCCGACACTTCTGACATACGCACGCGTGCGGGGACACCTCCCCTACAACGCCACACTCTCGGATAAGCCCGAGAGGTGTAAAGAAAAGTGTGGCGGACCGTCCAGTGAGGTCACAGGTCAGAAAAGTGCAGTTTTCAGACAACGGTGGACACTGGACCGGCGCCGGCGGACAATGCCGACACTTCTGACATACGCACGCGTGCGGGGACACCTCCCCTACAACGCCAGACTCTCGGATGAGCCCGAGAGGTGTAAAGAAAAGTGTGGCGGACCGTCCAGTGAGGTCAGAGGTCAGAAAAGTGCAGTTTTCAGACAACAGTGGACACTGGACAGGCACCGGTGGACACTGCCGACACTTCTGACATACGGACGCGTGCGGGGACACCTCCCCTACAACGCCACACTCTCGGATAAGCCCGAGAGGTGTAAAGAAAAGTGTGGCGGACCGTCCAGTGAGGTCAGAGGTCAGAAAAGTGCAGTTTTCAGACAACGGTGGACACTGGACCGGCGCCGGCGGACACTGCCGACACTTCTGACATACGCACGCGTGCGGGGACACCTCCCCTACAACGCCACACTCTCGGATAAGCCCGAGAGGTGTAAAGAAAAGTGTGGCGGACCGTCCAGTGAGGTCAGAGGTCAGAAAAGTGCCGTTTTCAGACAACAGTGGACACTGGACAGGCACCGGTGGACACTGCCGACACTTCTGACATACGGACGCGTGCGGGGACACCTCCCCTACAACGCCACACTCTCGGATAAGCCCGAGAGGTGTAAAGAAAAGTGTGGCGGACCGTCCAGTGAGGTCAGAGGTCAGAAAAGTGCAGTTTTCAGACAACGGTGGACACTGGACCGGCGCCGGCGGACACTGCCGACACTTCTGACATACGCACGCGTACGGGGACACCTCCCCTACAACGCCAGACTCTCGGATAAGCCCGAGAGGTGTAAAGAAAAGTGTGGCGGACCGTCCAGTGAGGTCAGAGGTCAGAAAAGTGCAGTTTTCAGACAACGGTGGACACTGGACCGGCGCCGGCGGACAATGCCGACACTTCTGACATACGCACGCGTGCGGGGACACCTCCCCTACAACGCCAGACTCTCGGATAAGCCCGAGAGGTGTAAAAAAAAGTGTGGCGGACCGTCCAGTGAGGTCAGAGGTCAGAAAAGTGCCGTTTTCAGACAACAGTGGACACTGGACAGGCACCGGTGGACACTGCCGACACTTCTGATATACGCACGCGTGCGGGGACACCTCCCCTACAACGCCACACTCTCGGATAAGCCCGAGAGGTGTAAAGAAAAGTGTGGCGGACCGTCCAGTGAGGTCAGAGGTCAGAAAAGTGCAGTTTTCAGACAACGGTGGACACTGGACCGGCGCCGGCGGACACTGCCGACACTTCTGACATACGCACGCGTGCGGGGACACCTCCCCTACAACGCCAGACTCTCGGATGAGCCCGAGAGGTGTAAAGAAAAGTGTGGCGGACCGTCCAGTGAGGTCAGAGGTCAGAAAAGTGCAGTTTTCAGACAACAGTGGACACTGGACAGGCACCGGTGGACACTGCCGACACTTCTGACATACGCACGCGTGCGGGGACACCTCCCCTACAACGCCACACTCTCGGATAAGCCCGAGAGGTGTAAAGAAAAGTGTGGCGGACCGTCCAGTGAGGTCACAGGTCAGAAAAGTGCAGTTTTCAGACAACGGTGGACACTGGACCGGCGCCGGCGGACAATGCCGACACTTCTGACATACGCACGCGTGCGGGGACACCTCCCCTACAACGCCAGACTCTCGGATGAGCCCGAGAGGTGTAAAGAAAAGTGTGGCGGACCGTCCAGTGAGGTCAGAGGTCAGAAAAGTGCAGTTTTCAGACAACAGTGGACACTGGACAGGCACCGGTGGACACTGCCGACACTTCTGACATACGGACGCGTGCGGGGACACCTCCCCTACAACGCCACACTCTCGGATAAGCCCGAGAGGTGTAAAGAAAAGTGTGGCGGACCGTCCAGTGAGGTCAGAGGTCAGAAAAGTGCAGTTTTCAGACAACGGTGGACACTGGACCGGCGCCGGCGGACACTGCCGACACTTCTGACATACGCACGCGTGCGGGGACACCTCCCCTACAACGCCACACTCTCGGATAAGCCCGAGAGGTGTAAAG
The DNA here is from genome assembly GCF_963280865.1 of Gymnoscopelus braueri. Classification (NCBI taxonomy): domain Eukaryota; kingdom Metazoa; phylum Chordata; class Actinopteri; order Myctophiformes; family Myctophidae; genus Gymnoscopelus; species Gymnoscopelus braueri. Next base: position 53,394,064 of record NC_137611.1, on the reverse strand, counting down.
AAAAGTGTGGCGGACCGTCCAGTGAGGTCAGAGGTCAGAAAAGTGCAGTTTTCAGACAACGGTGGACACTGGACCGGCGCCGGCGGACACTGCCGACACTTCTGACATACGCACGCGTGCGGGGACACCTCCCCTACAACGCCACACTCTCGGATAAGCCCGAGAGGTGTAAAGAAAAGTGTGGCGGACCGTCCAGTGAGGTCAGAGGTCAGAAAAGTGCCGTTTTCAGACAACAGTGGACACTGGACAGGCACCGGTGGACACTGCCGACACTTCTGACATACGGACGCGTGCGGGGACACCTCCCCTACAACGCCACACTCTCGGATAAGCCCGAGAGGTGTAAAGAAAAGTGTGGCGGACCGTCCAGTGAGGTCAGAGGTCAGAAAAGTGCAGTTTTCAGACAACGGTGGACACTGGACCGGCGCCGGCGGACACTGCCGACACTTCTGACATACGCACGCGTACGGGGACACCTCCCCTACAACGCCAGACTCTCGGATAAGCCCGAGAGGTGTAAAGAAAAGTGTGGCGGACCGTCCAGTGAGGTCAGAGGTCAGAAAAGTGCAGTTTTCAGACAACGGTGGACACTGGACCGGCGCCGGCGGACAATGCCGACACTTCTGACATACGCACGCGTGCGGGGACACCTCCCCTACAACGCCAGACTCTCGGATAAGCCCGAGAGGTGTAAAAAAAAGTGTGGCGGACCGTCCAGTGAGGTCAGAGGTCAGAAAAGTGCCGTTTTCAGACAACAGTGGACACTGGACAGGCACCGGTGGACACTGCCGACACTTCTGATATACGCACGCGTGCGGGGACACCTCCCCTACAACGCCACACTCTCGGATAAGCCCGAGAGGTGTAAAGAAAAGTGTGGCGGACCGTCCAGTGAGGTCAGAGGTCAGAAAAGTGCAGTTTTCAGACAACGGTGGACACTGGACCGGCGCCGGCGGACACTGCCGACACTTCTGACATACGCACGCGTGCGGGGACACCTCCCCTACAACGCCAGACTCTCGGATGAGCCCGAGAGGTGTAAAGAAAAGTGTGGCGGACCGTCCAGTGAGGTCAGAGGTCAGAAAAGTGCAGTTTTCAGACAACAGTGGACACTGGACAGGCACCGGTGGACACTGCCGACACTTCTGACATACGCACGCGTGCGGGGACACCTCCCCTACAACGCCACACTCTCGGATAAGCCCGAGAGGTGTAAAGAAAAGTGTGGCGGACCGTCCAGTGAGGTCAGAGGTCAGAAAAGTGCAGTTTTCAGACAACGGTGGACACTGGACCGGCGCCGGCGGACAATGCCGACACTTCTGACATACGCACGCGTGCGGGGACACCTCCCCTACAACGCCAGACTCTCGGATAAGCCCGAGAGGTGTAAAAAAAAGTGTGGCGGACCGTCCAGTGAGGTCAGAGGTCAGAAAAGTGCCGTTTTCAGACAACAGTGGACACTGGACAGGCACCGGTGGACACTGCCGACACTTCTGACATACGGACGCGTGCGGGGACACCTCCCCTACAACGCCACACTCTCGGATAAGCCCGAGAGGTGTAAAGAAAAGTGTGGCGGACCGTCCAGTGAGGTCAGAGGTCAGAAAAGTGCAGTTTTCAGACAACGGTGGACACTGGACCGGCGCCGGCGGACACTGCCGACACTTCTGACATACGCACGCGTGCGGGGACACCTCCCCTACAACGCCACACTCTCGGATAAGCCCGAGAGGTGTAAAGAAAAGTGTGGCGGACCGTCCAGTGAGGTCAGAGGTCAGAAAAGTGCCGTTTTCAGACAACAGTGGACACTGGACAGGCACCGGTGGACACTGCCGACACTTCTGACATACGGACGCGTGCGGGGACACCTCCCCTACAACGCCACACTCTCGGATAAGCCCGAGAGGTGTAAAGAAAAGTGTGGCGGACCGTCCAGTGAGGTCAGAGGTCAGAAAAGTGCAGTTTTCAGACAACGGTGGACACTGGACCGGCGCCGGCGGACACTGCCGACACTTCTGACATACGCACGCGTACGGGGACACCTCCCCTACAACGCCAGACTCTCGGATAAGCCCGAGAGGTGTAAAGAAAAGTGTGGCGGACCGTCCAGTGAGGTCAGAGGTCAGAAAAGTGCAGTTTTCAGACAACGGTGGACACTGGACCGGCGCCGGCGGACAATGCCGACACTTCTGACATACGCACGCGTGCGGGGACACCTCCCCTACAACGCCAGACTCTCGGATAAGCCCGAGAGGTGTAAAAAAAAGTGTGGCGGACCGTCCAGTGAGGTCAGAGGTCAGAAAAGTGCCGTTTTCAGACAACAGTGGACACTGGACAGGCACCGGTGGACACTGCCGACACTTCTGATATACGCACGCGTGCGGGGACACCTCCCCTACAACGCCACACTCTCGGATAAGCCCGAGAGGTGTAAAGAAAAGTGTGGCGGACCGTCCAGTGAGGTCAGAGGTCAGAAAAGTGCAGTTTTCAGACAACGGTGGACACTGGACCGGCGCCGGCGGACACTGCCGACACTTCTGACATACGCACGCGTGCGGGGACACCTCCCCTACAACGCCAGACTCTCGGATGAGCCCGAGAGGTGTAAAGAAAAGTGTGGCGGACCGTCCAGTGAGGTCAGAGGTCAGAAAAGTGCAGTTTTCAGACAACAGTGGACACTGGACAGGCACCGGTGGACACTGCCGACACTTCTGACATACGCACGCGTGCGGGGACACCTCCCCTACAACGCCACACTCTCGGATAAGCCCGAGAGGTGTAAAGAAAAGTGTGGCGGACCGTCCAGTGAGGTCACAGGTCAGAAAAGTGCAGTTTTCAGACAACGGTGGACACTGGACCGGCGCCGGCGGACAATGCCGACACTTCTGACATACGCACGCGTGCGGGGACACCTCCCCTACAACGCCAGACTCTCGGATGAGCCCGAGAGGTGTAAAGAAAAGTGTGGCGGACCGTCCAGTGAGGTCAGAGGTCAGAAAAGTGCAGTTTTCAGACAACAGTGGACACTGGACAGGCACCGGTGGACACTGCCGACACTTCTGACATACGGACGCGTGCGGGGACACCTCCCCTACAACGCCACACTCTCGGATAAGCCCGAGAGGTGTAAAGAAAAGTGTGGCGGACCGTCCAGTGAGGTCAGAGGTCAGAAAAGTGCAGTTTTCAGACAACGGTGGACACTGGACCGGCGCCGGCGGACACTGCCGACACTTCTGACATACGCACGCGTGCGGGGACACCTCCCCTACAACGCCACACTCTCGGATAAGCCCGAGAGGTGTAAAGAAAAGTGTGGCGGACCGTCCAGTGAGGTCAGAGGTCAGAAAAGTGCAGTTTTCAGACAACGGTGGACACTGGACCGGCGCCGGCGGACACTGCCGACACTTCTGACATACGCACGCGTGCGGGGACACCTCCCCTACAACGCCACACTCTCGGATAAGCCCGAGAGGTGTAAAGAAAAGTGTGGCGGACCGTCCAGTGAGGTCAGAGGTCAGAAAAGTGCCGTTTTCAGACAACAGTGGACACTGGACAGGCACCGGTGGACACTGCCGACACTTCTGACATACGGACGCGTGCGGGGACACCTCCCCTACAACGCCACACTCTCGGATAAGCCCGAGAGGTGTAAAGAAAAGTGTGGCGGACCGTCCAGTGAGGTCAGAGGTCAGAAAAGTGCAGTTTTCAGACAACGGTGGACACTGGACCGGCGCCGGCGGACACTGCCGACACTTCTGACATACGCACGCGTACGGGGACACCTCCCCTACAACGCCAGACTCTCGGATAAGCCCGAGAGGTGTAAAGAAAAGTGTGGCGGACCGTCCAGTGAGGTCAGAGGTCAGAAAAGTGCAGTTTTCAGACAACGGTGGACACTGGACCGGCGCCGGCGGACAATGCCGACACTTCTGACATACGCACGCGTGCGGGGACACCTCCCCTACAACGCCAGACTCTCGGATAAGCCCGAGAGGTGTAAAAAAAAGTGTGGCGGACCGTCCAGTGAGGTCAGAGGTCAGAAAAGTGCCGTTTTCAGACAACAGTGGACACTGGACAGGCACCGGTGGACACTGCCGACACTTCTGATATACGCACGCGTGCGGGGACACCTCCCCTACAACGCCACACTCTCGGATAAGCCCGAGAGGTGTAAAGAAAAGTGTGGCGGACCGTCCAGTGAGGTCAGAGGTCAGAAAAGTGCAGTTTTCAGACAACGGTGGACACTGGACCGGCGCCGGCGGACACTGCCGACACTTCTGACATACGCACGCGTGCGGGGACACCTCCCCTACAACGCCAGACTCTCGGATGAGCCCGAGAGGTGTAAAGAAAAGTGTGGCGGACCGTCCAGTGAGGTCAGAGGTCAGAAAAGTGCAGTTTTCAGACAACAGTGGACACTGGACAGGCACCGGTGGACACTGCCGACACTTCTGACATACGCACGCGTGCGGGGACACCTCCCCTACAACGCCACACTCTCGGATAAGCCCGAGAGGTGTAAAGAAAAGTGTGGCGGACCGTCCAGTGAGGTCAGAGGTCCAGTGAGGTCAGAGGTCAGAAAAGTGCAGTTTTCAGACAACGGTGGACACTGGACCGGCGCCGGCGGACACTGCCGACACTTCTGACATACGCACGCGTGCGGGGACACCTCCCCTACAACGCCACACTCTCGGATAAGCCCGAGAGGTGTAAAAAAAAGTGTGGCGGACCGTCCAGTGAGGTCAGAGGTCAGAAAAGTGCCGTTTTCAGACAACAGTGGACACTGGACAGGCACCGGTGGACACTGCCGACACTTCTGACATACGCACGCGTGCGGGGACACCTCCCCTACAACGCCACACTCTCGGATAAGCCCGAGAGGTGTAAAGAAAAGTGTGGCGGACCGTCCAGTGAGGTCACAGGTCAGAAAAGTGCAGTTTTCAGACAACGGTGGACACTGGACCGGCGCCGGCGGACAATGCCGACACTTCTGACATACGCACGCGTGCGGGGACACCTCCCCTACAACGCCAGACTCTCGGATGAGCCCGAGAGGTGTAAAGAAAAGTGTGGCGGACCGTCCAGTGAGGTCAGAGGTCAGAAAAGTGCAGTTTTCAGACAACAGTGGACACTGGACAGGCACCGGTGGACACTGCCGACACTTCTGACATACGGACGCGTGCGGGGACACCTCCCCTACAACGCCACACTCTCGGATAAGCCCGAGAGGTGTAAAGAAAAGTGTGGCGGACCGTCCAGTGAGGTCAGAGGTCAGAAAAGTGCAGTTTTCAGACAACGGTGGACACTGGACCGGCGCCGGCGGACACTGCCGACACTTCTGACATACGCACGCGTGCGGGGACACCTCCCCTACAACGCCACACTCTCGGATAAGCCCGAGAGGTGTAAAGAAAAGTGTGGCGGACCGTCCAGTGAGGTCAGAGGTCAGAAAAGTGCCGTTTTCAGACAACAGTGGACACTGGACAGGCACCGGTGGACACTGCCGACACTTCTGACATACGCACGCGTGCGGGGACACCTCCCCTACAACGCCACACTCTCGGATAAGCCCGAGAGGTGTAAAGAAAAGTGTGGCGGACCGTCCAGTGAGGTCAGAGGTCAGAAAAGTGCAGTTTTCAGACAACGGTGGACACTGGACCGGCGCCGGCGGACAATGCCGACACTTCTGACATACGCACGCGTGCGGGGACACCTCCCCTACAACGCCAGACTCTCGGATGAGCCCGAGAGGTGTAAAGAAAAGTGTGGCGGACCGTCCAGTGAGGTCAGAGGTCAGAAAAGTGCAGTTTTCAGACAACAGTGGACACTGGACAGGCACCGGTGGACACTGCCGACACTTCTGACATACGCACGCGTGCGGGGACACCTCCCCTACAACGCCACACTCTCGGATAAGCCCGAGAGGTGTAAAGAAAAGTGTGGCGGACCGTCCAGTGAGGTCAGAGGTCAGAAAAGTGCAGTTTTCAGACAACGGTGGACACTGGACCGGCGCCGGCGGACACTGCCGACACTTCTGACATACGCACGCGTGCGGGGACACCTCCGCTACAACGCCACACTCTCGGATAAGCCCGAGAGATGTAAAAAAAAGTGTGGCGGACCGTCCAGTGAGGTCAGAGGTCAGAAAAGTGCAGTTTTCAGACAACGGTGGACACTGGACCGGCGCCGGCGGACACTGCCGACACTTCTGACATACGCACGCGTGCGGGGACACCTCCCCTACAACGCCACACTCTCGGATAAGCCCGAGAGGTGTAAAAAAAAGTATGGCGGACCGTCCAGTGAGGTCAGAGGTCAGAAAAGTGCAGTTTTCAGACAACAGTGGACACTGGACAGGCACCGGTGGACACTGCCGACACTTCTGACATACGCACGCGTGCGGGGACACCTCCCCTACAACGCCACACTCTCGGATAAGCCCGAGAGATGTAAAAAAAAGTGTGGCGGACCGTCCAGTGAGGTCAGAAAAGTGCAGTTTTCAGACAACGGTGGACACTGGACCGGCGCCGGCGGACACTGCCGACACTTCTGACATACGCACGCGTGCGGGGACACCTCCCCTACAACGCCACACTCTCGGATAAGCCCGAGAGATGTAAAAAAAAGTGTGGCGGACCGTCCAGTGAGGTCAGAGGTCAGAAAAGTGCAGTTTTCAGACAACGGTGGACACTGGACCGGCGCCGGCGGACACTGCCGACACTTCTGACATACGCACGCGTGCGGGGACACCTCCCGTACAACGCCACACTCTCGGATAAGCCCGAGAGATGTAAAAAAAAGTGTGGCGGACCGTCCAGTGAGGTCAGAGGTCAGAAAAGTGCAGTTTTCAGACAACGGTGGACACTGGACCGGCGCCGGCGGACACTGCCGACACTTCTGACATACGCACGCGTGCGGGGACACCTCCCCTACAACGCCACACTCTCGGATAAGCCCGAGAGGTGTAATAAAAAGTATGGCGGACCGTCCAGTGAGGTCAGAGGTCAGAAAAGTGCAGTTTTCAGACAACAGTGGACACTGGACAGGCACCGGTGGACACTGCCGACACTTCTGACATACGCACGCGTGCGGGGACACCTCCCCTACAACGCCACACTCTCGGATAAGCCCGAGAGGTATAAAGAAAAGTGTGGCGGACCGTCCAGTGAGGTCAGAGGTCAGAAAAGTGCAGTTTTCAGACAACGGTGGACACTGGACCGGCGCCGGCGGACACTGCCGACACTTCTGACATACGCACGCGTGCGGGGACACCTCCCCTACAACGCCAGACTCTCGGATAAGCCCGAGAGGTGTAAAGAAAAGTGTGGCGGACCGTCCAGTGAGGTCAGAGGTCAGAAAAGTGCAGTTTTCAGACAACGGTGGACACTGGACCGGCGCCGGCGGACACTGCCGACACTTCTGACATACGCACGCGTGCGGGGACACCTCCCCTACAACGCCAGACTCTCGGATAAGCCCGAGAGGTGTAAAGAAAAGTGTGGCGGACCGTCCAGTGAGGTCAGAGGTCAGAAAGGTGCAGTTTTCAGACAACGGTGGACACTGGACCGGCGCCGGCGGACACTGCCGACACTTCTGACATACGCACGCGTGCGGGGACACCTCCCCTACAACGCCACACTCTCGGATAAGCCAGAGAGGTGTAAAAAAAAGTGTGGCGGACCGTCCAGTGAGGTCAGAGGTCAGAAAAGTGCAGTTTTCAGACAACGGTGGACACTGGACCGGCGCCGGCGGACACTGCCGACACTTCTGACATACGCACGCGTAAGGGGACACCTCCCCTACAACCCCACACTCTCGGATAAGCCCGAGAGATGTAAAAAAAAGTGTGGCGGACCGTCCAGTGAGGTCAGAGGTCAGAAAAGTGCAGTTTTCAGACAACGGTGGACACTGGACCGGCGCCGGCGGACACTGCCGACACTTCTGACATACGCACGCGTGCGGGGACACCTCCCCTACAACGCCACACTCTCGGATAAGCCCGAGAGGTGTAAAAAAAAGTATGGCGGACCGTCCAGTGAGGTCAGAGGTCAGAAAAGTGCAGTTTTCAGACAACAGTGGACACTGGACAGGCACCAGTGGACACTGCCGATACTTCTGACATACGCACGCGTGCGGGGACACCTCCCCTACAACGCCACACTCTCGGATAAGCCCGAGAGGTATAAAGAAAAGTGTGGCGGACCGTCCAGTGAGGTCAGAGGTCAGAAAAGTGCAGTTTTCAGACAACGGTGGACACTGGACCGGCGCCGGCGGACACTGCCGACACTTCTGACATACGCACGCGTGCGGGGACACCTCCCCTACAACGCCAGACTCTCGGATAAGCCCGAGAGGTGTAAAGAAAAGTGTGGCGGACCGTCCAGTGAGGTCAGAGGTCAGAAAGGTGCAGTTTTCAGACAACGGTGGACACTGGACCGGCGCCGGCGGACACTGCCGACACTTCTGACATACGCACGCGTGCGGGGACACCTCCCCTACAACGCCACACTCTCGGATAAGCCAGAGAGGTGTGAAGAAAAGTGTGGCGGACCGTCCAGTGAGGTCAGAGGTCAGAAAAGTGCAGTTTTCAGACAACGGTGGACACTGGACCGGCGCCGGCGGACACTGCCGACACTTCTGACATACGCACGCGTGCGGGGACACCTCCCCTACAACGCCAGACTCTCGGATGAGCCCGAGAGGTGTAAAGAAAAGTGTGGCGGACCGTCCAGTGAGGTCAGAGGTCAGAAAAGTGCAGTTTTCAGACAACAGTGGACACTGGACAGGCACCGGTGGACACTGCCGACACTTCTGACATACGCACGCGTGCGGGGACACCTCCCCTACAACGCCACACTCTCGGATAAGCCCGAGAGGTGTAAAGAAAAGTGTGGCGGACCGTCCAGTGAGGTCAGAGGTCAGAAAAGTGCAGTTTTCAGACAACGGTTGACACTGGACCGGCGCCGGCGGACACTGCCGACACTTCTGACATACGCACGCGTGCGGGGACACCTCCCCTACAACGCCACACTCTCGGATAAGCCCGAGAGGTGTAAAGAAAAGTGTGACGGACCGTCCAGTGAGGTCAGAGGTCAGAAAAGTGCCGTTTTCAGACAACAGTGGACACTGGACAGGCACCGGTGGACACTGCTGACACTTCTGACATACGCACGCGTGCGGGGACACCTCCCCTACAACGCCACACTCTCGGATAAGCCCGAGAGGTGTAAAGAAAAGTGTGGCGGACCGTCCAGTGAGGTCAGAGGTAAGAAAAGTGCAGTTTTCAGACAACGGTGGACACTGGACCGGCGCCGGCGGACACTGCCGACACTTCTGACATAGCAAGCGTGCGGGGACACCTCCCCTACAACGCCAGACTCTCGGATAAGCCCGAGAGGTGTAAAGAAAAGTGTGGCGGACCGTCCAGTGAGGTCAGAGGTCAGAAAAGTGCAGTTTTCAGACAACGGTGGACACTGGACCGGCGCCGGCGGACACTGCCGACACTTCTGACATACGCACGCGTGCGGGGACACCTCCCCTACAACGCCACACTCTCGGATAAGCCCGAGAGGTGTAAAGAAAAGTGTGGCGGACCGTCCAGTGAGGTCAGAGGTCAGAAAAGTGCAGTTTTCAGACAACGGTTGACACTGGACCGGCGCCGGCGGACACTGCCGACACTTCTGACATACGCACGCGTGCGGGGACACCTCCCCTACAACGCCACACTCTCGGATAAGCCCGAGAGGTGTAAAGAAAAGTGTGACGGACCGTCCAGTGAGGTCAGAGGTCAGAAAAGTGCCGTTTTCAGACAACAGTGGACACTGGACAGGCACCGGTGGACACTGCCGACACTTCTGACATACGCACGCGTGCGGGGACACCTCCCCTACAACGCCACACTCTCGGATAAGCCCGAGAGGTGTAAAGAAAAGTGTGGCGGACCGTCCAGTGAGGTCAGAGGTCAGAAAAGTGCAGTTTTCAGACAACGGTGGACACTGGACCGGCGCCGGCGGACACTGCCGACACTTCTGACATAGCACGCGTGCGGGGACACCTCCCCTACAACGCCAGACTCTCGGATAAGCCCGAGAGGTGTAAAGAAAAGTGTGGCGGACCGTCCAGTGAGGTCAGAGGTCAGAAAAGTGCAGTTTTCAGACAACGGTGGACACTGGACCGGCGCCGGCGGACACTGCCGACACTTCTGACATACGCACGCGTGCGGGGACACCTCCCCTACAACGCCACACTCTCGGATAAGCCCGAGAGATGTAAAAAAAAGTGTGGCGGACCGTCCAGTGAGGTCAGAGGTCAGAAAAGTGCAGTTTTCAGACAACGGTGGACACTGGACCGGCGCCGGCGGACACTGCCGACACTTCTGACATACGCACGCGTGCGGGGACACCTCCCCTACAACGCCAGACTCTCGGATAAGCCCAAGAGGTGTAAAGAAATGTGTGGCGGACCGTCCAGTGAGGTCAGAGGTCAGAAAAGTGCAGTTTTCAGACAACGGTGGACACTGGACCGGCGCCGGCGGACACTGCCGACACTTCTGACATACGCACGCGTGCGGGGACACCTCCCCTACAACGCCACACTCTCGGATAAGCCCGAGAGATGTAAAAAAAAGTGTGGCGGACCGTCCAGTGAGGTCAGAAAAGTGCAGTTTTCAGACAACGGTGGACACTGGACCGGCGCCGGCGGACACTGCCGACACTTCTGACATACGCACGCGTGCGGGGACACCTCCCCTACAACGCCAGACTCTCGGATAAGCCCGAGAGGTGTAAAAAAAAGTGTGGCGGACCGTCCAGTGAGGTCAGAGGTCAGAAAAGTGCCGTTTTCAGACAACAGTGGACACTGGACAGGCACCGGTGGACACTGCCGACACTTCTGATATACGCACGCGTGCGGGGACACCTCCCCTACAACGCCACACTCTCGGATAAGCCCGAGAGGTGTAAAGAAAAGTGTGGCGGACCGTCCAGTGAGGTCAGAGGTCAGAAAAGTGCAGTTTTCAGACAACGGTGGACACTGGACCGGCGCCGGCGGACACTGCCGACACTTCTGACATACGCACGCGTGCGGGGACACCTCCCCTACAACGCCAGACTCTCGGATGAGCCCGAGAGGTGTAAAGAAAAGTGTGGCGGACCGTCCAGTGAGGTCAGAGGTCAGAAAAGTGCAGTTTTCAGACAACAGTGGACACTGGACAGGCACCGGTGGACACTGCCGACACTTCTGACATACGCACGCGTGCGGGGACACCTCCCCTACAACGCCAAACTCTCGGATAAGCCCGAGAGGTGTAAAGAAAAGTGTGGCGGACCGTCCAGTGAGGTCAGAGGTCCAGTGAGGTCAGAGGTCAGAAAAGTGCAGTTTTCAGACAACGGTGGACACTGGACCGGCGCCGGCGGACACTGCCGACACTTCTGACATACGCACGCGTGCGGGGACACCTCCCCTACAACGCCACACTCTCGGATAAGCCCGAGAGGTGTAAAAAAAAGTGTGGCGGACCGTCCAGTGAGGTCAGAGGTCAGAAAAGTGCCGTTTTCAGACAACAGTGGACACTGGACAGGCACCGGTGGACACTGCCGACACTTCTGACATACGCACGCGTGCGGGGACACCTCCCCTACAACGCCACACTCTCGGATAAGCCCGAGAGGTGTAAAGAAAAGTGTGGCGGACCGTCCAGTGAGGTCACAGGTCAGAAAAGTGCAGTTTTCAGACAACGGTGGACACTGGACCGGCGCCGGCGGACAATGCCGACACTTCTGACATACGCACGCGTGCGGGGACACCTCCCCTACAACGCCAGACTCTCGGATGAGCCCGAGAGGTGTAAAGAAAAGTGTGGCGGACCGTCCAGTGAGGTCAGAGGTCAGAAAAGTGCAGTTTTCAGACAACAGTGGACACTGGACAGGCACCGGTGGACACTGCCGACACTTCTGACATACGGACGCGTGCGGGGACACCTCCCCTACAACGCCACACTCTCGGATAAGCCCGAGAGGTGTAAAGAAAAGTGTGGCGGACCGTCCAGTGAGGTCAGAGGTCAGAAAAGTGCAGTTTTCAGACAACGGTGGACACTGGACCGGCGCCGGCGGACACTGCCGACACTTCTGACATACGCACGCGTGCGGGGACACCTCCCCTACAACGCCACACTCTCGGATAAGCCCGAGAGGTGTAAAGAAAAGTGTGGCGGACCGTCCAGTGAGGTCAGAGGTCAGAAAAGTGCCGTTTTCAGACAACAGTGGACACTGGACAGGCACCGGTGGACACTGCCGACACTTCTGACATACGCACGCGTGCGGGGACACCTCCCCTACAACGCCACACTCTCGGATAAGCCCGAGAGGTGTAAAGAAAAGTGTGGCGGACCGTCCAGTGAGGTCAGAGGTCAGAAAAGTGCAGTTTTCAGACAACGGTGGACACTGGACCGGCGCCGGCGGACAATGCCGACACTTCTGACATACGCACGCGTGCGGGGACACCTCCCCTACAACGCCAGACTCTCGGATGAGCCCGAGAGGTGTAAAGAAAAGTGTGGCGGACCGTCCAGTGAGGTCAGAGGTCAGAAAAGTGCAGTTTTCAGACAACAGTGGACACTGGACAGGCACCGGTGGACACTGCCGACACTTCTGACATACGCACGCGTGCGGGGACACCTCCCCTACAACGCCACACTCTCGGATAAGCCCGAGAGGTGTAAAGAAAAGTGTGGCGGACCGTCCAGTGAGGTCAGAGGTCAGAAAAGTGCAGTTTTCAGACAACGGTGGACACTGGACCGGCGCCGGCGGACACTGCCGACACTTCTGACATACGCACGCGTGCGGGGACACCTCCGCTACAACGCCACACTCTCGGATAAGCCCGAGAGATGTAAAAAAAAGTGTGGCGGACCGTCCAGTGAGGTCAGAGGTCAGAAAAGTGCAGTTTTCAGACAACGGTGGACACTGGACCGGCGCCGGCGGACACTGCCGACACTTCTGACATACGCACGCGTGCGGGGACACCTCCCCTACAACGCCACACTCTCGGATAAGCCCGAGAGGTGTAAAAAAAAGTATGGCGGACCGTCCAGTGAGGTCAGAGGTCAGAAAAGTGCAGTTTTCAGACAACAGTGGACACTGGACAGGCACCGGTGGACACTGCCGACACTTCTGACATACGCACGCGTGCGGGGACACCTCCCCTACAACGCCACACTCTCGGATAAGCCCGAGAGATGTAAATAAAAGTGTGGCGGACCGTCCAGTGAGGTCAGAAAAGTGCAGTTTTCAGACAACGGTGGACACTGGACCGGCGCCGGCGGACACTGCCGACACTTCTGACATACGCACGCGTGCGGGGACACCTCCCCTACAACGCCACACTCTCGGATAAGCCCGAGAGATGTAAAAAAAAGTGTGGCGGACCGTCCAGTGAGGTCAGAGGTCAGAAAAGTGCAGTTTTCAGACAACGGTGGACACTGGACCGGCGCCGGCGGACACTGCCGACACTTCTGACATACGCACGCGTGCGGGGACACCTCCCCTACAACGCCACACTCTCGGATAAGCCCGAGAGATGTAAAAAAAAGTGTGGCGGACCGTCCAGTGAGGTCAGAGGTCAGAAAAGTGCAGTTTTCAGACAACGGTGGACACTGGACCGGCGCCGGCGGACACTGCCGACACTTCTGACATACGCACGCGTGCGGGGACACCTCCCCTACAACGCCACACTCTCGGATAAGCCCGAGAGGTGTAATAAAAAGTATGGCGGACCGTCCAGTGAGGTCAGAGGTCAGAAAAGTGCAGTTTTCAGACAACAGTGGACACTGGACAGGCACCGGTGGACACTGCCGACACTTCTGACATACGCACGCGTGCGGGGACACCTCCCCTACAACGCCACACTCTCGGATAAGCCCGAGAGGTATAAAGAAAAGTGTGGCGGACCGTCCAGTGAGGTCAGAGGTCAGAAAAGTGCAGTTTTCAGACAACGGTGGACACTGGACCGGCGCCGGCGGACACTGCCGACACTTCTGACATACGCACGCGTGCGGGGACACCTCCCCTACAACGCCAGACTCTCGGATAAGCCCGAGAGGTGTAAAGAAAAGTGTGGCGGACCGTCCAGTGAGGTCAGAGGTCAGAAAAGTGCAGTTTTCAGACAACGGTGGACACTGGACCGGCGCCGGCGGACACTGCCGACACTTCTGACATACGCACGCGTGCGGGGACACCTCCCCTACAACGCCAGACTCTCGGATAAGCCCGAGAGGTGTAAAGAAAAGTGTGGCGGACCGTCCAGTGAGGTCAGAGGTCAGAAAGGTGCAGTTTTCAGACAACGGTGGACACTGGACCGGCGCCGGCGGACACTGCCGACACTTCTGACATACGCACGCGTGCGGGGACACCTCCCCTACAACGCCACACTCTCGGATAAGCCAGAGAGGTGTAAAAAAAAGTGTGGCGGACCGTCCAGTGAGGTCAGAGGTCAGAAAAGTGCAGTTTTCAGACAACGGTGGACACTGGACCGGCGCCGGCGGACACTGCCGACACTTCTGACATACGCACGCGTGCGGGGACACCTCCCCTACAACCCCACACTCTCGGATAAGCCCGAGAGATGTAAAAAAAAGTGTGGCGGACCGTCCAGTGAGGTCAGAGGTCAGAAAAGTGCAGTTTTCAGACAACGGTGGACACTGGACCGGCGCCGGCGGACACTGCCGACACTTCTGACATACGCACGCGTGCGGGGACACCTCCCCTACAACGCCACACTCTCGGATAAGCCCGAGAGGTGTAAAAAAAAGTATGGCGGACCGTCCAGTGAGGTCAGAGGTCAGAAAAGTGCAGTTTTCAGACAACAGTGGACACTGGACAGGCACCGGTGGACACTGCCGATACTTCTGACATACGCACGCGTGCGGGGACACCTCCCCTACAACGCCACACTCTCGGATAAGCCCGAGAGGTATAAAGAAAAGTGTGGCGGACCGTCCAGTGAGGTCAGAGGTCAGAAAAGTGCAGTTTTCAGACAACGGTGGACACTGGACCGGCGCCGGCGGACACTGCCGACACTTCTGACATACGCACGCGTGCGGGGACACCTCCCCTACAACGCCAGACTCTCGGATAAGCCCGAGAGGTGTAAAGAAAAGTGTGGCGGACCGTCCAGTGAGGTCAGAGGTCAGAAAGGTGCAGTTTTCAGACAACGGTGGACATTGGACCGGCGCCGGCGGACACTGCCGACACTTCTGACATACGCACGCGTGCGGGGACACCTCCCCTACAACGCCACACTCTCGGATAAGCCAGAGAGGTGTGAAGAAAAGTGTGGCGGACCGTCCAGTGAGGTCAGAGGTCAGAAAAGTGCAGTTTTCAGACAACGGTGGACACTGGACCGGCGCCGGCGGACACTGCCGACACTTCTGACATACGCACGCGTGCGGGGACACCTCCCCTACAACGCCAGACTCTCGGATGAGCCCGAGAGGTGTAAAGAAAAGTGTGGCGGACCGTCCAGTGAGGTCAGAGGTCAGAAAAGTGCAGTTTTCAGACAACAGTGGACACTGGACAGGCACCGGTGGACACTGCCGACACTTCTGACATACGCACGCGTGCGGGGACACCTCCCCTACAACGCCACACTCTCGGATAAGCCCGAGAGGTGTAAAGAAAAGTGTGGCGGACCGTCCAGTGAGGTCAGAGGTCAGAAAAGTGCAGTTTTCAGACAACGGTTGACACTGGACCGGCGCCGGCGGACACTGCCGACACTTCTGACATACGCACGCGTGCGGGGACACCTCCCCTACAACGCCACACTCTCGGATAAGCCCGAGAGGTGTAAAGAAAAGTGTGACGGACCGTCCAGTGAGGTCAGAGGTCAGAAAAGTGCCGTTTTCAGACAACAGTGGACACTGGACAGGCACCGGTGGACACTGCCGACACTTCTGACATACGCACGCGTGCGGGGACACCTCCCCTACAACGCCACACTCTCGGATAAGCCCGAGAGGTGTAAAGAAAAGTGTGGCGGACCGTCCAGTGAGGTCAGAGGTCAGAAAAGTGCAGTTTTCAGACAACGGTGGACACTGGACCGGCGCCGGCGGACACTGCCGACACTTCTGACATAGCACGCGTGCGGGGACACCTCCCCTACAACGCCAGACTCTCGGATAAGCCCGAGAGGTGTAAAGAAAAGTGTGGCGGACCGTCCAGTGAGGTCAGAGGTCAGAAAAGTGCAGTTTTCAGACAACGGTGGACACTGGACCGGCGCCGGCGGACACTGCCGACACTTCTGACATACGCACGCGTGCGGGGACACCTCCCCTACAACGCCACACTCTCGGATAAGCCCGAGAGGTGTAAAGAAAAGTGTGGCGGACCGTCCAGTGAGGTCAGAGGTCAGAAAAGTGCAGTTTTCAGACAACGGTTGACACTGGACCGGCGCCGGCGGACACTGCCGACACTTCTGACATACGCACGCGTGCGGGGACACCTCCCCTACAACGCCACACTCTCGGATAAGCCCGAGAGGTGTAAAGAAAAGTGTGACGGACCGTCCAGTGAGGTCAGAGGTCAGAAAAGTGCCGTTTTCAGACAACAGTGGACACTGGACAGGCACCGGTGGACACTGCCGACACTTCTGACATACGCACGCGTGCGGGGACACCTCCCCTACAACGCCACACTCTCGGATAAGCCCGAGAGGTGTAAAGAAAAGTGTGGCGGACCGTCCAGTGAGGTCAGAGGTCAGAAAAGTGCAGTTTTCAGACAACGGTGGACACTGGACCGGCGCCGGCGGACACTGCCGACACTTCTGACATAGCACGCGTGCGGGGACACCTCCCCTACAACGCCAGACTCTCGGATAAGCCCGAGAGGTGTAAAGAAAAGTGTGGCGGACCGTCCAGTGAGGTCAGAGGTCAGAAAAGTGCAGTTTTCAGACAACGGTGGACACTGGACCGGCGCCGGCGGACACTGCCGACACTTCTGACATACGCACGCTTGCGGGGACACCTCCCCTACAACGCCACACTCTCGGATAAGCCAGAGAGATGTAAAAAAAAGTGTGGCGGACCGTCCAGTGAGGTCAGAGGTCAGAAAAGTGCAGTTTTCAGACAACGGTGGACACTGGACCGGCGCCGGCGGACACTGCCGACACTTCTGACATACGCACGCGTGCGGGGACACCTCCCCTACAACGCCAGACTCTCGGATAAGCCCAAGAGGTGTAAAGAAATGTGTGGCGGACCGTCCAGTGAGGTCAGAGGTCAGAAAAGTGCAGTTTTCAGACAACGGTGGACACTGGACCGGCGCCGGCGGACACTGCCGACACTTCTGACATACGCACGCGTGCGGGGACACCTCCCCTACAACGCCACACTCTCGGATAAGCCCGAGAGATGTAAAAAAAAGTGTGGCGGACCGTCCAGTGAGGTCAGAAAAGTGCAGTTTTCAGACAACGGTGGACACTGGACCGGCGCCGGCGGACACTGCCGACACTTCTGACATACGCACGCGTGCGGGGACACCTCCCCTACAACGCCACACTCTCGGATAAGCCCGAGAGATGTAAAAAAAAGTGTGGCGGACCGTCCAGTGAGGTCAGAGGTCAGAAAAGTGCAGTTTTCAGACAACGGTGGACACTGGACCGGCGCCGGCGGACACTGCCGACACTTCTGACATACGCACGCGTGCGGGGACACCTCCCCTACAACGCCACACTCTCGGATAAGCCCGAGAGGTGTAAAAAAAAGTGTGGCGGACCGTCCAGTGAGGTCAGAGGTCAGAAAAGTGCAGTTTTCAGACAACGGTGGACACTGGACCGGCGCCGGCGGACACTGCCGACACTTCTGACATACGCACGCGTGCGGGGACACCTCCCCTACAACGCCACACTCTTGGATAAGCCCGAGAGGTGTAAAGAAAAGTGTGGCGGACCGTCCAGTGAGGTCAGAGGTCAGAAAAGTGCCGTTTTCAGACAACAGTGGACACTGGACCGGCGCCGGCGGACACTGCCGACACTTCTGACATACGCACGCGTGCGGGGACACTTCCCCTACAACGCCACACTCTCGGATAAGCCCGAGAGGTGTAAAAAAAAGTGTGGCGGACCTTCCAGTGAGGTCAGAGGTCAGAAAAGTGCCGTTTTCAGACAACAGTGGACACTGGACAGGCACCGGTGGACACTGCCGACACTTCTGACATACCCACGCGTGCGGGGACACCTCCCCTACAACGCCACACTCTCGGATAAGCCCGAGAGGTGTAAAAAAAAGTGTGGCGGACCGTCCAGTGAGGTCAGAGGTCAGAAAAGTGCCGTTTTCAGACAACAGTGGACACTGGACCGGCGCCGGCGGACACTGCCGACACTTCTGACATACGCAAGCGTGCGGGGACACCTCCCCTACGACGCCACACTCTCGGATAAGCCCGAGAGGTGTAAAAAAAAGTGCGGCGGACCGTCCTGTGAGGTCAGAGGTCAGAAAAATGCCGTTTTCAGACAACAGTGGACACTGGACAGGCGCCGGCGTACACTGCCGACACTTCTGACATACGCACGCGTGCGGGGACACCTCCCCTACAACGCCACACTCTCGGATAAGCCCGAGAGGTGTAAAAAAAAGTGTGGCGGACCGTCCAGTGAGGTCAGAGGTCAGAAAAGTGCCGTTTTCAGACAACAGTGGACACTGGACAGGCGCCGGCGGACACTGCCGACACTTCTGACATACAAACGAGTGCGGGGACACCTCCCCTACAACGTCACACTCTCGGATAAGCCCGAGAGGTGTAAATAAAAGTGTGGCGGACCGTCCAGTGAGGTCAGAGGTCAGAAAAGTGCCGTTTTCAGACAACAGTGGACACTGGACCGGCGCCGGCGGACACTGCCGACACTTCTGACATACGCACGCGTGCGGGGACACCTCCCCTACAACGCCACACTCTCGGATAAGCCCGAGAGGTGTAAAAAAAAGTTTGGCGGACCGTCCTGTGAGGTCAGAGGTCAGAAAAGTGCCGTTTTCAGACAACAGTGGACACTGGACAGGCGCCGGCGGTCACTGCCGACACTTCTGACATACGCACGCGTGCGGGGACACCTCCCCTACAACGCCAAACTCTCGGATAAGCCCGAGAGGTGTAAAAAAAAGTGTGGCGGACCGTCCAGTGAGGTCAGAGGTCAGAAAAGTGCCGTTTTCAGACAACAGTGGACACTGGACAGGCACCGGTGGACACTGCCGACACTTCTGACATACGCACGCGTGCGGGGACACCTCCCCTACAACGCCAGACTCTCGGATAAGCCCGAGAGGTGTAAAGAAAAGTGTGGCGGACCGTCCAGTGAGGTCACAGGTCAGAAAAGTGCAGTTTTCAGACAACGGTGGACACTGGACCGGCGCCGGCGGACAATGCCGACACTTCTGACATACGCACGCGTGCGGGGACACCTCCCCTACAACGCCAGACTCTCGGATGAGCCCGAGAGGTGTAAAGAAAAGTGTGGCGGACCGTCCAGTGAGGTCAGAGGTCAGAAAAGTGCAGTTTTCAGACAACAGTGGACACTGGACAGGCACCGGCGTACACTGCCGACACTTCTGACATACGCACGCGTGCGGGGACACCTCCCCTACAACGCCACACTCTCGGATAAGCCCGAGAGGTGTAAAAAAAAGTGTGGCGGACCGTCCAGTGAGGTCAGAGGTCAGAAAAGTGCCGTTTTCAGACAACAGTGGACACTGGACAGGCGCCGGCGGACACTGCCGACACTTCTGACATACAAACGAGTGCGGGGACACCTCCCCTACAACGTCACACTCTCGGATAAGCCCGAGAGGTGTAAATAAAAGTGTGGCGGACCGTCCAGTGAGGTCAGAGGTCAGAAAAGTGCCGTTTTCAGACAACAGTGGACACTGGACCGGCGCCGGCGGACACTGCCGACACTTCTGACATACGCACGCGTGCGGGGACACCTCCCCTACAACGCCACACTCTCGGATAAGCCCGAGAGGTGTAAAAAAAAGTTTGGCGGACCGTCCTGTGAGGTCAGAGGTCAGAAAAGTGCAGTTTTCAGACAACAGTGGACACTGGACAGGCACCGGTGGACACTGCCGACACTTCTGACATACGGACGCGTGCGGGGACACCTCCCCTACAACGCCAAACTCTCGGATAAGCCCGAGAGGTGTAAAGAAAAGTGTGGCGGACCGTCCAGTGAGGTCAGAGGTCAGAAAAGTGCCGTTTTCAGACAACAGTGGACACTGGACAGGCACCGGTGGACACTGCCGACACTTCTGACATACGGACGCGTGCGGGGACACCTCCCCTACAACGCCACACTCTCGGATAAGCCCGAGAGGTGTAAAGAAAAGTGTGGCGGACCGTCCAGTGAGGTCAGAGGTCAGAAAAGTGCAGTTTTCAGACAACGGTGGACACTGGACCGGCGCCGGCGGACACTGCCGACACTTCTGACATACGCACGCGTGCGGGGACACCTCCCCTACAACGCCACACTCTCGGAAAAGCCCGAGAGGTGTAAAGAAAAGTGTGGCGGACCGTCCAGTGAGGTCAGAGGTCAGAAAAGTGCAGTTTTCAGACAACGGTGGACACTGGACCGGCGCCGGCGGACAATGCCGACACTTCTGACATACGCACGCGTGCGGGGACACCTCCCCTACAACGCCAGACTCTCGGATAAGCCCGAGAGGTGTAAAAAAAAGTGTGGCGGACCGTCCAGTGAGGTCAGAGGTCAGAAAAGTGCCGTTTTCAGACAACAGTGGACACTGGACAGGCACCGGTGGACACTGCCGACACTTCTGATATACGCACGCGTGCGGGGACACCTCCCCTACAACGCCACACTCTCGGATAAGCCCGAGAGGTGTAAAGAAAAGTGTGGCGGACCGTCCAGTGAGGTCAGAGGTCAGAAAAGTGCAGTTTTCAGACAACGGTGGACACTGGACCGGCGCCGGCGGACACTGCCGACACTTCTGACATACGCACGCGTGCGGGGACACCTCCCCTACAACGCCAGACTCTCGGATGAGCCCGAGAGGTGTAAAGAAAAGTGTGGCGGACCGTCCAGTGAGGTCAGAGGTCAGAAAAGTGCAGTTTTCAGACAACAGTGGACACTGGACAGGCACCGGTGGACACTGCCGACACTTCTGACATACGCACGCGTGCGGGGACACCTCCCCTACAACGCCACACTCTCGGATAAGCCCGAGAGGTGTAAAGAAAAGTGTGGCGGACCGTCCAGTGAGGTCAGAGGTCAGAAAAGTGCAGTTTTCAGACAACGGTTGACACTGGACCGGCGCCGGCGGACACTGCCGACACTTCTGACATACGCACGCGTGCGGGGACACCTCCCCTACAACGCCACACTCTCGGATAAGCCCGAGAGGT
This sequence comes from Gymnoscopelus braueri, assembly GCF_963280865.1. Taxonomy (NCBI): domain Eukaryota; kingdom Metazoa; phylum Chordata; class Actinopteri; order Myctophiformes; family Myctophidae; genus Gymnoscopelus; species Gymnoscopelus braueri. The sequence continues at coordinate 53,372,666 of NC_137611.1, read as the reverse complement.
GTAAAGAAAAGTGTGACGGACCGTCCAGTGAGGTCAGAGGTCAGAAAAGTGCCGTTTTCAGACAACAGTGGACACTGGACAGGCACCGGTGGACACTGCCGACACTTCTGACATACGCACGCGTGCGGGGACACCTCCCCTACAACGCCACACTCTCGGATAAGCCCGAGAGGTGTAAAGAAAAGTGTGGCGGACCGTCCAGTGAGGTCAGAGGTCAGAAAAGTGCAGTTTTCAGACAACGGTGGACACTGGACCGGCGCCGGCGGACACTGCCGACACTTCTGACATAGTACGCGTGCGGGGACACCTCCCCTACAACGCCAGACTCTCGGATAAGCCCGAGAGGTGTAAAGAAAAGTGTGGCGGACCGTCCAGTGAGGTCAGAGGTCAGAAAAGTGCAGTTTTCAGACAACGGTGGACACTGGACCGGCGCCGGCGGACAATGCCGACACTTCTGACATACGCACGCGTGCGGGGACACCTCCCCTACAACGCCACACTCTCGGATAAGCCCGAGAGATGTAAAAAAAAGTGTGGCGGACCGTCCAGTGAGGTCAGAGGTCAGAAAAGTGCAGTTTTCAGACAACGGTGGACACTGGACCGGCGCCGGCGGACAATGCCGACACTTCTGACATACGCACGCGTGCGGGGACACCTCCCCTACAACGCCAGACTCTCGGATGAGCCCGAGAGGTGTAAAGAAAAGTGTGGCGGACCGTCCAGTGAGGTCAGAGGTCAGAAAAGTGCAGTTTTCAGACAACAGTGGACACTGGACAGGCACCGGTGGACACTGCCGACACTTCTGACATACGGCACAGTGTGGCGGACCGTCCAGTGAGGTCAGAGGTCAGAAAAGTGCAGTTTTCAGACAACAGTGGACACTGGACAGGCACCGGTGGACACTGCCGACACTTCTGACATACGGCACAGTGTGGCGGACCGTCCAGTGAGGTCAGAGGTCAGAAAAGTGCAGTTTTCAGACAACAGTGGACACTGGACAGGCACCGGTGGACACTGCCGACACTTCTGACATACGGACGCGTGCGGGGACACCTCCCCTACAACGCCAAACTCTCGGATAAGCCCGAGAGGTGTAAAGAAAAGTGTGGCGGACCGTCCAGTGAGGTCAGAGGTCAGAAAAGTGCAGTTTTCAGACAACGGTGGACACTGGACCGGCGCCGGCGGACACTGCCGACACTTCTGACATACGCACGCGTGCGGGGACACCTCCCCTACAACGCCAGACTCTCGGATGAGCCCGAGAGGTGTAAAGAAAAGTGTGGCGGACCGTCCAGTGAGGTCAGAGGTCAGAAAAGTGCAGTTTTCAGACAACAGTGGACACTGGACAGGCACCGGTGGACACTGCCGACACTTCTGACATACGGCACAGTGTGGCGGACCGTCCAGTGAGGTCAGAGGTCAGAAAAGTGCAGTTTTCAGACAACAGTGGACACTGGACAGGCACCGGTGGACACTGCCGACACTTCTGACATACGGCACAGTGTGGCGGACCGTCCAGTGAGGTCAGAGGTCAGAAAAGTGCAGTTTTCAGACAACAGTGGACACTGGACAGGCACCGGTGGACACTGCCGACACTTCTGACATACGGACGCGTGCGGGGACACCTCCCCTACAACGCCAAACTCTCGGATAAGCCCGAGAGGTGTAAAGAAAAGTGTGGCGGACCGTCCAGTGAGGTCAGAGGTCAGAAAAGTGCAGTTTTCAGACAACGGTGGACACTGGACCGGCGCCGGCGGACACTGCCGACACTTCTGACATACGCACGCGTGCGGGGACACCTCCCCTACAACGCCAGACTCTCGGATGAGCCCGAGAGGTGTAAAGAAAAGTGTGGCGGACCGTCCAGTGAGGTCAGAGGTCAGAAAAGTGCAGTTTTCAGACAACAGTGGACACTGGACAGGCACCGGTGGACACTGCCGACACTTCTGACATACGCACGCGTGCGGGGACACCTCCCCTACAACGCCACACTCTCGGATAAGCCCGAGAGGTGTAAAGAAAAGTGTGGCGGACCGTCCAGTGAGGTCAGAGGTCAGAAAAGTGCAGTTTTCAGACAACGGTTGACACTGGACCGGCGCCGGCGGACACTGCCGACACTTCTGACATACGCACGCGTGCGGGGACACCTCCCCTACAACGCCACACTCTCGGATAAGCCCGAGAGGTGTAAAGAAAAGTGTGACGGACCGTCCAGTGAGGTCAGAGGTCAGAAAAGTGCCGTTTTCAGACAACAGTGGACACTGGACAGGCACCGGTGGACACTGCCGACACTTCTGACATACGCACGCGTGCGGGGACACCTCCCCTACAACGCCACACTCTCGGATAAGCCCGAGAGGTGTAAAGAAAAGTGTGGCGGACCGTCCAGTGAGGTCAGAGGTCAGAAAAGTGCAGTTTTCAGACAACGGTGGACACTGGACCGGCGCCGGCGGACACTGCCGACACTTCTGACATAGTACGCGTGCGGGGACACCTCCCCTACAACGCCAGACTCTCGGATAAGCCCGAGAGGTGTAAAGAAAAGTGTGGCGGACCGTCCAGTGAGGTCAGAGGTCAGAAAAGTGCAGTTTTCAGACAACGGTGGACACTGGACCGGCGCCGGCGGACACTGCCGACACTTCTGACATACGCACGCGTGCGGGGACACCTCCCCTACAACGCCACACTCTCGGATAAGCCCGAGAGATGTAAAAAAAAGTGTGGCGGACCGTCCAGTGAGGTCAGAGGTCAGAAAAGTGCAGTTTTCAGACAACGGTGGACACTGGACCGGCGCCGGCGGACAATGCCGACACTTCTGACATACGCACGCGTGCGGGGACACCTCCCCTACAACGCCAGACTCTCGGATGAGCCCGAGAGGTGTAAAGAAAAGTGTGGCGGACCGTCCAGTGAGGTCAGAGGTCAGAAAAGTGCAGTTTTCAGACAACAGTGGACACTGGACAGGCACCGGTGGACACTGCCGACACTTCTGACATACGGCACAGTGTGGCGGACCGTCCAGTGAGGTCAGAGGTCAGAAAAGTGCAGTTTTCAGACAACAGTGGACACTGGACAGGCACCGGTGGACACTGCCGACACTTCTGACATACGGCACAGTGTGGCGGACCGTCCAGTGAGGTCAGAGGTCAGAAAAGTGCAGTTTTCAGACAACAGTGGACACTGGACAGGCACCGGTGGACACTGCCGACACTTCTGACATACGGACGCGTGCGGGGACACCTCCCCTACAACGCCAAACTCTCGGATAAGCCCGAGAGGTGTAAAGAAAAGTGTGGCGGACCGTCCAGTGAGGTCAGAGGTCAGAAAAGTGCAGTTTTCAGACAACGGTGGACACTGGACCGGCGCCGGCGGACACTGCCGACACTTCTGACATACGCACGCGTGCGGGGACACCTCCCCTACAACGCCAGACTCTCGGATGAGCCCGAGAGGTGTAAAGAAAAGTGTGGCGGACCGTCCAGTGAGGTCAGAGGTCAGAAAAGTGCAGTTTTCAGACAACAGTGGACACTGGACAGGCACCGGTGGACACTGCCGACACTTCTGACATACGGCACAGTGTGGCGGACCGTCCAGTGAGGTCAGAGGTCAGAAAAGTGCAGTTTTCAGACAACAGTGGACACTGGACAGGCACCGGTGGACACTGCCGACACTTCTGACATACGGCACAGTGTGGCGGACCGTCCAGTGAGGTCAGAGGTCAGAAAAGTGCAGTTTTCAGACAACAGTGGACACTGGACAGGCACCGGTGGACACTGCCGACACTTCTGACATACGGACGCGTGCGGGGACACCTCCCCTACAACGCCAAACTCTCGGATAAGCCCGAGAGGTGTAAAGAAAAGTGTGGCGGACCGTCCAGTGAGGTCAGAGGTCAGAAAAGTGCAGTTTTCAGACAACGGTGGACACTGGACCGGCGCCGGCGGACACTGCCGACACTTCTGACATACGCACGCGTGCGGGGACACCTCCCCTACAACGCCAGACTCTCGGATGAGCCCGAGAGGTGTAAAGAAAAGTGTGGCGGACCGTCCAGTGAGGTCAGAGGTCAGAAAAGTGCAGTTTTCAGACAACAGTGGACACTGGACAGGCACCGGTGGACACTGCCGACACTTCTGACATACGCACGCGTGCGGGGACACCTCCCCTACAACGCCACACTCTCGGATAAGCCCGAGAGGTGTAAAGAAAAGTGTGGCGGACCGTCCAGTGAGGTCAGAGGTCAGAAAAGTGCAGTTTTCAGACAACGGTTGACACTGGACCGGCGCCGGCGGACACTGCCGACACTTCTGACATACGCACGCGTGCGGGGACACCTCCCCTACAACGCCACACTCTCGGATAAGCCCGAGAGGTGTAAAGAAAAGTGTGACGGACCGTCCAGTGAGGTCAGAGGTCAGAAAAGTGCCGTTTTCAGACAACAGTGGACACTGGACAGGCACCGGTGGACACTGCCGACACTTCTGACATACGCACGCGTGCGGGGACACCTCCCCTACAACGCCACACTCTCGGATAAGCCCGAGAGGTGTAAAGAAAAGTGTGGCGGACCGTCCAGTGAGGTCAGAGGTCAGAAAAGTGCAGTTTTCAGACAACGGTGGACACTGGACCGGCGCCGGCGGACACTGCCGACACTTCTGACATACGCACGCGTGCGGGGACACCTCCCCTACAACGCCACACTCTCGGATAAGCCCGAGAGATGTAAAAAAAAGTGTGGCGGACCGTCCAGTGAGGTCAGAGGTCAGAAAAGTGCAGTTTTCAGACAACGGTGGACACTGGACCGGCGCCGGCGGACAATGCCGACACTTCTGACATACGCACGCGTGCGGGGACACCTCCCCTACAACGCCAGACTCTCGGATGAGCCCGAGAGGTGTAAAGAAAAGTGTGGCGGACCGTCCAGTGAGGTCAGAGGTCAGAAAAGTGCAGTTTTCAGACAACAGTGGACACTGGACAGGCACCGGTGGACACTGCCGACACTTCTGACATACGGACGCGTGCGGGGACACCTCCCCTACAACGCCAAACTCTCGGATAAGCCCGAGAGGTGTAAAGAAAAGTGTGGCGGACCGTCCAGTGAGGTCAGAGGTCAGAAAAGTGCAGTTTTCAGACAACGGTGGACACTGGACCGGCGCCGGCGGACACTGCCGACACTTCTGACATACGCACGCGTGCGGGGACACCTCCCCTACAACGCCACACTCTCGGATAAGCCCGAGAGGTGTAAAGAAAAGTGTGGCGGACCGTCCAGTGAGGTCAGAGGTCAGAAAAGTGCAGTTTTCAGACAACGGTGGACACTGGACCGGCGCCGGCGGACAATGCCGACACTTCTGACATACGCACGCGTGCGGGGACACCTCCCCTACAACGCCAGACTCTCGGAGAAGCCCGAGAGGTGTAAAAAAAAGTGTGGCGGACCGTCCAGTGAGGTCAGAGGTCAGAAAAGTGCCGTTTTCAGACAACAGTGGACACTGGACAGGCACCGGTGGACACTGCCGACACTTCTGATATACGCACGCGTGCGGGGACACCTCCCCTACAACGCCACACTCTCGGATAAGCCCGAGAGGTGTAAAGAAAAGTGTGGCGGACCGTCCAGTGAGGTCAGAGGTCAGAAAAGTGCAGTTTTCAGACAACGGTGGACACTGGACCGGCGCCGGCGGACACTGCCGACACTTCTGACATACGCACGCGTGCGGGGACACCTCCCCTACAACGCCAGACTCTCGGATGAGCCCGAGAGGTGTAAAGAAAAGTGTGGCGGACCGTCCAGTGAGGTCAGAGGTCAGAAAAGTGCAGTTTTCAGACAACAGTGGACACTGGACAGGCACCGGTGGACACTGCCGACACTTCTGACATACGCACGCGTGCGGGGACACCTCCCCTACAACGCCACACTCTCGGATAAGCCCGAGAGGTGTAAAGAAAAGTGTGGCGGACCGTCCAGTGAGGTCAGAGGTCAGAAAAGTGCAGTTTTCAGACAACGGTTGACACTGGACCGGCGCCGGCGGACACTGCCGACACTTCTGACATACGCACGCGTGCGGGGACACCTCCCCTACAACGCCACACTCTCGGATAAGCCCGAGAGGTGTAAAGAAAAGTGTGACGGACCGTCCAGTGAGGTCAGAGGTCAGAAAAGTGCCGTTTTCAGACAACAGTGGACACTGGACAGGCACCGGTGGACACTGCCGACACTTCTGACATACGCACGCGTGCGGGGACACCTCCCCTACAACGCCACACTCTCGGATAAGCCCGAGAGGTGTAAAGAAAAGTGTGGCGGACCGTCCAGTGAGGTCAGAGGTCAGAAAAGTGCAGTTTTCAGACAACGGTGGACACTGGACCGGCGCCGGCGGACACTGCCGACACTTCTGACATAGCACGCGTGCGGGGACACCTCCCCTACAACGCCAGACTCTCGGATAAGCCCGAGAGGTGTAAAGAAAAGTGTGGCGGACCGTCCAGTGAGGTCAGAGGTCAGAAAAGTGCAGTTTTCAGACAACGGTGGACACTGGACCGGCGCCGGCGGACACTGCCGACACTTCTGACATACGCACGCGTGCGGGGACACCTCCCCTACAACGCCACACTCTCGGATAAGCCCGAGAGATGTAAAAAAAAGTGTGGCGGACCGTCCAGTGAGGTCAGAGGTCAGAAAAGTGCAGTTTTCAGACAACGGTGGACACTGGACCGGCGCCGGCGGACACTGCCGACACTTCTGACATACGCACGCGTGCGGGGACACCTCCCCTACAACGCCAGACTCTCGGATAAGCCCAAGAGGTGTAAAGAAAAGTGTGGCGGACCGTCCAGTGAGGTCAGAGGTCAGAAAAGTGCAGTTTTCAGACAACGGTGGACACTGGACCGGCGCCGGCGGACACTGCCGACACTTCTGACATACGCACGCGTGCGGGGACACCTCCCCTACAACGCCACACTCTCGGATAAGCCCGAGAGATGTAAAAAAAAGTGTGGCGGACCGTCCAGTGAGGTCAGAAAAGTGCAGTTTTCAGACAACGGTGGACACTGGACCGGCGCCGGCGGACACTGCCGACACTTCTGACATACGCACGCGTGCGGGGACACCTCCCCTACAACGCCACACTCTCGGATAAGCCCGAGAGATGTAAAAAAAAGTGTGGCGGACCGTCCAGTGAGGTCAGAGGTCAGAAAAGTGCAGTTTTCAGACAACGGTGGACACTGGACCGGCGCCGGCGGACACTGCCGACACTTCTGACATACGCACGCGTGCGGGGACACCTCCCCTACAACGCCACACTCTCGGATAAGCCCGAGAGGTGTAAAAAGAAGTGTGGCGGACCGTCCAGTGAGGTCAGAGGTCAGAAAAGTGCCGTTTTCAGACAACAGTGGACACTGGACAGGCACCGGTGGACACTTCTGACATACGCACGCGTGCGGGGACACCTCCCCTACAACGCCACACTCTCGGATAAGCCCGAGAGGTGTAAAGAAAAGTGTGGCGGACCGTCCAGTGAGGTCAGAGGTCAGAAAAGTGCAGTTTTCAGACAACGGTGGACACTGGACCGGCGCCGGCGGACAATGCCGACACTTCTGACATACGCACGCGTGCGGGGACACCTCCCCTACAACGCCACACTCTCGGATAAGCCCGAGAGGTGTAAAAAAAAGTGTGGCGGACCGTCCAGTGAGGTCAGAGGTCAGAAAAGTGCCGTTTTCAGACAACAGTGGACACTGGACAGGCACCGGTGGACACTGCCGACACTTCTGACATACGCACGCGTGCGGGGACACCTCCCCTACAACGCCACACTCTCGGATAAGCCCGAGAGGTGTAAAGAAAAGTGTGGCGGACCGTCCAGTGAGGTCAGAGGTCAGAAAAGTGCAGTTTTCATACAACGGTGGACACTGGACCGGCGCCGGCGGACAATGCCGACACTTCTGACATACGCACGCGTGCGGGGACACCTCCCCTACAACGCCAGACTCTCGGATAAGCCCGAGAGGTGTAAAGAAAAGTGTGGCGGACCGTCCAGTGAGGTCAGAGGTCAGAAAAGTGCAGTTTTCAGACAACGGTGGACACTGGACCTGCGCCGGCGGACACTGCCGACACTTCTGACATACGCACGCGTGCGGGGACACCTCCCCTTCAACGCCACACTCTCGGATAAGCCCGAGAGATGTAAAAAAAAGTGTGGCGGACCGTCCAGTGAGGTCAGAGGTCAGAAAAGTGCAGTTTTCAGACAACGGTGGACACTGGACCGGCGCCGGCGGACACTGCCGACACTTCTGACATACGCACGCGTGCGGGGACACCTCCCATACAACGCCACACTCTCGGATAAGCCCGAGAGATGTAAAAAAAAGTGTGGCGGACCGTCCAGTGAGGTCAGAGGTCAGAAAAGTGCAGTTTTCAGACAACGGTGGACACTGGACCGGCGCCGGCGGACACTGCCGACACTTCTGACATACGCACGCGTGCGGGGACACCTCCCCTACAACGCCAGACTCTCGGATGAGCCCGAGAGGTGTAAAGAAAAGTGTGGCGGACCGTCCAGTGAGGTCAGAGGTCAGAAAAGTGCAGTTTTCAGACAACAGTGGACACTGGACAGGCACCGGTGGACACTGCCGACACTTCTGACATACGCACGCGTGCGGGGACACCTCCCCTACAACGCCACACTCTCGGATAAGCCCGAGAGGTGTAAAGAAAAGTGTGGCGGACCGTCCAGTGAGGTCAGAGGTCAGAAAAGTGCAGTTTTCAGACAACGGTTGACACTGGACCGGCGCCGGCGGACACTGCCGACACTTCTGACATACGCACGCGTGCGGGGACACCTCCCCTACAACGCCACACTCTCGGATAAGCCCGAGAGGTGTAAAGAAAAGTGTGACGGACCGTCCAGTGAGGTCAGAGGTCAGAAAAGTGCCGTTTTCAGACAACAGTGGACACTGGACAGGCACCGGTGGACACTGCCGACACTTCTGACATACGCACGCGTGCGGGGACACCTCCCCTACAACGCCACACTCTCGGATAAGCCCGAGAGGTGTAAAGAAAAGTGTGGCGGACCGTCCAGTGAGGTCAGAGGTCAGAAAAGTGCAGTTTTCAGACAACGGTGGACACTGGACCGGCGCCGGCGGACACTGCCGACACTTCTGACATAGCACGCGTGCGGGGACACCTCCCCTACAACGCCAGACTCTCGGATAAGCCCGAGAGGTGTAAAGAAAAGTGTGGCGGACCGTCCAGTGAGGTCAGAGGTCAGAAAAGTGCAGTTTTCAGACAACGGTGGACACTGAACCGGCGCCGGCGGACACTGCCGACACTTCTGACATACGCACGCGTGCGGGGACACCTCCCCTACAACGCCACACTCTCGGATAAGCCCGAGAGATGTAAAAAAAAGTGTGGCGGACCGTCCAGTGAGGTCAGAGGTCAGAAAAGTGCAGTTTTCAGACAACGGTGGACACTGGACCGGCGCCGGCGGACACTGCCGACACTTCTGACATACGCACGCGTGCGGGGACACCTCCCCTACAACGCCAGACTCTCGGATAAGCCCAAGAGGTGTAAAGAAAAGTGTGGCGGACCGTCCAGTGAGGTCAGAGGTCAGAAAAGTGCAGTTTTCAGACAACGGTGGACACTGGACCGGCGCCGGCGGACACTGCCGACACTTCTGACATACGCACGCGTGCGGGGACACCTCCCCTACAACGCCACACTCTCGGATAAGCCCGAGAGATGTAAAAAAAAGTGTGGCGGACCGTCCAGTGAGGTCAGAAAAGTGCAGTTTTCAGACAACGGTGGACACTGGACCGGCGCCGGCGGACACTGCCGACACTTCTGACATACGCACGCGTGCGGGGACACCTCCCCTACAACGCCACACTCTCGGATAAGCCCGAGAGATGTAAAAAAAAGTGTGGCGGACCGTCCAGTGAGGTCAGAGGTCAGAAAAGTGCAGTTTTCAGACAACGGTGGACACTGGACCGGCGCCGGCGGACACTGCCGACACTTCTGACATACGCACGCGTGCGGGGACACCTCCCCTACAACGCCACACTCTCGGATAAGCCCGAGAGGTGTAAAAAAAAGTGTGGCGGACCGTCCAGTGAGGTCAGAGGTCAGAAAAGTGCCGTTTTCAGACAACAGTGGACACTGGACAGGCACCGGTGGACACTTCTGACATACGCACGCGTGCGGGGACACCTCCCCTACAACGCCACACTCTCGGATAAGCCCGAGAGGTGTAAAGAAAAGTGTGGCGGACCGTCCAGTGAGGTCAGAGGTCAGAAAAGTGCAGTTTTCAGACAACGGTGGACACTGGACCGGCGCCGGCGGACAATGCCGACACTTCTGACATACGCACGCGTGCGGGGACACCTCCCCTACAACGCCACACTCTCGGATAAGCCCGAGAGGTGTAAAAAAAAGTGTGGCGGACCGTCCAGTGAGGTCAGAGGTCAGAAAAGTGCCGTTTTCAGACAACAGTGGACACTGGACAGGCACCGGTGGACACTGCCGACACTTCTGACATACGCACGCGTGCGGGGACACCTCCCCTACAACGCCACACTCTCGGATAAGCCCGAGAGGTGTAAAGAAAAGTGTGGCGGACCGTCCAGTGAGGTCAGAGGTCAGAAAAGTGCAGTTTTCATACAACGGTGGACACTGGACCGGCGCCGGCGGACAATGCCGACACTTCTGACATACGCACGCGTGCGGGGACACCTCCCCTACAACGCCAGACTCTCGGATAAGCCCGAGAGGTGTAAAGAAAAGTGTGGCGGACCGTCCAGTGAGGTCAGAGGTCAGAAAAGTGCAGTTTTCAGACAACGGTGGACACTGGACCTGCGCCGGCGGACACTGCCGACACTTCTGACATACGCACGCGTGCGGGGACACCTCCCCTTCAACGCCACACTCTCGGATAAGCCCGAGAGATGTAAAAAAAAGTGTGGCGGACCGTCCAGTGAGGTCAGAGGTCAGAAAAGTGCAGTTTTCAGACAACGGTGGACACTGGACCGGCGCCGGCGGACACTGCCGACACTTCTGACATACGCACGCGTGCGGGGACACCTCCCATACAACGCCACACTCTCGGATAAGCCCGAGAGATGTAAAAAAAAGTGTGGCGGACCGTCCAGTGAGGTCAGAGGTCAGAAAAGTGCAGTTTTCAGACAACGGTGGACACTGGACCGGCGCCGGCGGACACTGCCGACACTTCTGACATACGCACGCGTGCGGGGACACCTCCCCTACAACGCCACACTCTCGGATAAGCCCGAGAGGTGTAAAGAAAAGTGTGGCGGACCGTCCAGTGAGGTCAGAGGTCAGAAAAGTGCAGTTTTCAGACAACGGTGGACACTGGACCGGCGCCGGCGGACACTGCCGACACTTCTGACATACGCACGCGTGCGGGGACACCTCCCCTACAACGCCAAACTCTCGGATAAGCCCGAGAGATGTAAAAAAAAGTGTGGCGGACCGTCCAGTGAGGTCAGAGGTCAGAAAAGTGCAGTTTTCAGGCAACGGTGGACACTGGACCGGCGCCGGCGGACACTGCCGACACTTCTGACATACGCACGCGTGCGGGGACACCTCCCCTACAACGCCACACTCTCGGATAAGCCCGAGAGGTGTAAAGAAAAGTGTGGCGGACCGTCCAGTGAGGTCAGAGGTCAGAAAAGTGCAGTTTTCAGACAACGGTGGACACTGGACCGGCGCCGGCGGACACTGCCGACACTTCTGACATACGCACGCGTGCGGGGACACCTCCCCTACAACGCCAGACTCTCGGTTAAGCCCGAGAGATGTAAAAAAAAGTGTGGCGGACCGTCCAGTGAGGTCAGAGGTCAGCAAAGTGCAGTTTTCAGACAACGGTGGACACTGGACCGGCGCCGGCGGACACTGCCGACACTTCTGACATACGCACGCGTGCGGGGACACCTCCCCTACAACGCCACACTCTCGGATAAGCCCGAGAGGTGTAAAAAAAAGTGTGGCGGACCGTCCAGTGAGGTCAGAGGTCAGAAAAGTGACGTTTTCAGACAACAGTGGACACTGGACAGGCACCGGTGGACACTGCCGACACTTCTGACATACGCACGCGTGCGGGGACACCTCCCCTACAACGCCACACTCTCGGATAAGCCCGAGAGGTGTAAAGAAAAGTGTGGCGGACCGTCCAGTGAGGTCAGAGGTCAGAAAAGTGCAGTTTTCAGACAACGGTGGACACTGGACCGGCGCCGGCGGACAATGCCGACACTTCTGACATACGCACGCGTGCGGGGACACCTCCCCTACAACGCCACACTCTCGGATAAGCCCGAGAGGTGTAAAGAAAAGTGTGGCGGACCGTCCAGTGAGGTCAGAGGTCAGAAAAGTGCAGTTTTCAGACAACGGTGGACACTGGACCGGCGCCGGCGGACACTGCCGACACTTCTGACATACGCACGCGTGCGGGGACACCTCCCCTACAACGCCACACTCTCGGATAAGCCCGAGAGGTGTAAAGAAAAGTGTGGCGGACCGTCCAGTGAGGTCAGAGGTCAGAAAAGTGCAGTTTTCAGACAACGGTGGACACTGGACCGGCGCCGGCGGACACTGCCGACACTTCTGACATACGCACGCGTGCGGGGACACCTCCCCTACAACGCCAGACTCTCGGATAAGCCCGAGAGGTGTAAAGAAAAGTGTGGCGGACCGTCCAGTGAGGTCAGAGGTCAGAAAAGTGCAGTTTTCAGACAACGGTGGACACTGGACCGGCGCCGGCGGACACTGCCGACACTTCTGACATACGCACGCGTGCGGGGACACCTCCCCTACAACGCCAAACTCTCGGATAAGCCCGAGAGATGTAAAAAAAAGTGTGGCGGACCGTCCAGTGAGGTCAGAGGTCAGAAAAGTGCAGTTTTCAGGCAACGGTGGACACTGGACCGGCGCCGGCGGACACTGCCGACACTTCTGACATACGCACGCGTGCGGGGACACCTCCCCTACAACGCCACACTCTCGGATAAGCCCGAGAGATGTAAAAAAAAGTGTGGCGGACCGTCCAGTGAGGTCAGAGGTCAGAAAAGTGCAGTTTTCAGACAACGGTGGACACTGGACCGGCGCCGGCGGACACTGCCGACACTTCTGACATACGCACGCGTGCGGGGACACCTCCCCTACAACGCCACACTCTCGGATAAGCCCGAGAGGTGTAAAAAAAAGTGTGGCGGACCGTCCAGTGAGGTCAGAGGTCAGAAAAGTGCCGTTTTCAGACAACGGTGGACACTGGACCGGCGCCGGCGGACACTGCCGACACTTCTGACATACGCACGCGTGAGGGGACACCTCCCCTACAACGCCACACTCTCGGATAAGCCCGAGAGGTGTAAAGAAAAGTGTGGCGGACCGTCCAGTGAGGTCAGAGGTCAGAAAAGTGCAGTTTTCAGACAACGGTGGACACTGGACCGGCGCCGGCGGACAATGCCGACACTTCTGACATACGCACGCGTGCGGGGACACCTCCCCTACAACGCCACACTCTCGGATAAGCCCTAGAGGTGTAAAGAAAAGTGTGGCGGACCGTCCAGTGAGGTCAGAGGTCAGAAAAGTGCAGTTTTCAGACAACGGTGGACACTGGACCGGCGCCGGCGGACACTGCCGACACTTCTGACATACGCACGCGTGCGGGGACACCTCCCCTACAACGCCACACTCTCGGATAAGCCCGAGAGGTGTAAAGAAAAGTGTGGCGGACCGTCCAGTGAGGTCAGAGGTCAGAAAAGTGCAGTTTTCAGACAACGGTGGACACTGGACCGGCGCCGGCGGACACTGCCGACACTTCTGACATACGCACGCGTGCGGGGACACCTCCCCTACAACGCCAAACTCTCGGATAAGCCCGAGAGATGTAAAAAAAAGTGTGGCGGACCGTCCAGTGAGGTCAGAGGTCAGAAAAGTGCAGTTTTCAGGCAACGGTGGACACTGGACCGGCGCCGGCGGACACTGCCGACACTTCTGACATACGCACGCGTGCGGGGACACCTCCCCTACAACGCCACACTCTCGGATAAGCCCGAGAGGTGTAAAGAAAAGTGTGGCGGACCGTCCAGTGAGGTCAGAGGTCAGAAAAGTGCAGTTTTCAGACAACGGTGGACACTGGACCGGCGCCGGCGGACACTGCCGACACTTCTGACATACGCACGCGTGCGGGGACACCTCCCCTACAACGCCAGACTCTCGGTTAAGCCCGAGAGATGTAAAAAAAAGTGTGGCGGACCGTCCAGTGAGGTCAGAGGTCAGCAAAGTGCAGTTTTCAGACAACGGTGGACACTGGACCGGCGCCGGCGGACACTGCCGACACTTCTGACATACGCACGCGTGCGGGGACACCTCCCCTACAACGCCACACTCTCGGATAAGCCCGAGAGGTGTAAAAAAAAGTGTGGCGGACCGTCCAGTGAGGTCAGAGGTCAGAAAAGTGACGTTTTCAGACAACAGTGGACACTGGACAGGCACCGGTGGACACTGCCGACACTTCTGACATACGCACGCGTGCGGGGACACCTCCCCTACAACGCCACACTCTCGGATAAGCCCGAGAGGTGTAAAGAAAAGTGTGGCGGACCGTCCAGTGAGGTCAGAGGTCAGAAAAGTGCAGTTTTCAGACAACGGTGGACACTGGACCGGCGCCGGCGGACAATGCCGACACTTCTGACATACGCACGCGTGCGGGGACACCTCCCCTACAACGCCACACTCTCGGATAAGCCCGAGAGATGTCAAAAAAAGTGTGGCGGACCGTCCAGTGAGGTCAGAGGTCAGAAAAGTGCAGTTTTCAGACAACGGTGGACACTGGACCGGCGCCGGCGGACACTGCCGACACTTCTGACATACGCACGCGTGCGGGGACACCTCCCCTACAACGCCACACTCTCGGATAAGCCCGAGAGGTGTAAAAAAAAGTGTGGCGGACCGTCCAGTGAGGTCAGAGGTCAGAAAAGTGCCGTTTTCAGACAACAGTGGACACTGGACAGGCACCGGTGGACACTTCTGACATACGCACGCGTGCGGGGACACCTCCCCTACAACGCCACACTCTCGGATAAGCCCGAGAGGTGTAAAGAAAAGTGTGGCGGACCGTCCAGTGAGGTCAGAGGTCAGAAAAGTGCAGTTTTCAGACAACGGTGGACACTGGACCGGCGCCGGCGGACAATGCCGACACTTCTGACATACGCACGCGTGCGGGGACACCTCCCCTACAACGCCACACTCTCGGATAAGCCCGAGAGGTGTAAAAAAAAGTGTGGCGGACCGTCCAGTGAGGTCAGAGGTCAGAAAAGTGCCGTTTTCAGACAACAGTGGACACTGGACAGGCACCGGTGGACACTGCCGACACTTCTGACATACGCACGCGTGCGGGGACACCTCCCCTACAACGCCACACTCTCGGATAAGCCCGAGAGGTGTAAAGAAAAGTGTGGCGGACCGTCCAGTGAGGTCAGAGGTCAGAAAAGTGCAGTTTTCATACAACGGTGGACACTGGACCGGCGCCGGCGGACAATGCCGACACTTCTGACATACGCACGCGTGCGGGGACACCTCCCCTACAACGCCAGACTCTCGGATAAGCCCGAGAGGTGTAAAGAAAAGTGTGGCGGACCGTCCAGTGAGGTCAGAGGTCAGAAAAGTGCAGTTTTCAGACAACGGTGGACACTGGACCTGCGCCGGCGGACACTGCCGACACTTCTGACATACGCACGCGTGCGGGGACACCTCCCCTTCAACGCCACACTCTCGGATAAGCCCGAGAGATGTAAAAAAAAGTGTGGCGGACCGTCCAGTGAGGTCAGAGGTCAGAAAAGTGCAGTTTTCAGACAACGGTGGACACTGGACCGGCGCCGGCGGACACTGCCGACACTTCTGACATACGCACGCGTGCGGGGACACCTCCCATACAACGCCACACTCTCGGATAAGCCCGAGAGATGTAAAAAAAAGTGTGGCGGACCGTCCAGTGAGGTCAGAGGTCAGAAAAGTGCAGTTTTCAGACAACGGTGGACACTGGACCGGCGCCGGCGGACACTGCCGACACTTCTGACATACGCACGCGTGCGGGGACACCTCCCCTACAACGCCACACTCTCGGATAAGCCCGAGAGGTGTAAAGAAAAGTGTGGCGGACCGTCCAGTGAGGTCAGAGGTCAGAAAAGTGCAGTTTTCAGACAACGGTGGACACTGGACCGGCGCCGGCGGACACTGCCGACACTTCTGACATACGCACGCGTGCGGGGACACCTCCCCTACAACGCCAAACTCTCGGATAAGCCCGAGAGATGTAAAAAAAAGTGTGGCGGACCGTCCAGTGAGGTCAGAGGTCAGAAAAGTGCAGTTTTCAGGCAACGGTGGACACTGGACCGGCGCCGGCGGACACTGCCGACACTTCTGACATACGCACGCGTGCGGGGACACCTCCCCTACAACGCCACACTCTCGGATAAGCCCGAGAGGTGTAAAGAAAAGTGTGGCGGACCGTCCAGTGAGGTCAGAGGTCAGAAAAGTGCAGTTTTCAGACAACGGTGGACACTGGACCGGCGCCGGCGGACACTGCCGACACTTCTGACATACGCACGCGTGCGGGGACACCTCCCCTACAACGCCAGACTCTCGGTTAAGCCCGAGAGATGTAAAAAAAAGTGTGGCGGACCGTCCAGTGAGGTCAGAGGTCAGCAAAGTGCAGTTTTCAGACAACGGTGGACACTGGACCGGCGCCGGCGGACACTGCCGACACTTCTGACATACGCACGCGTGCGGGGACACCTCCCCTACAACGCCACACTCTCGGATAAGCCCGAGAGGTGTAAAAAAAAGTGTGGCGGACCGTCCAGTGAGGTCAGAGGTCAGAAAAGTGACGTTTTCAGACAACAGTGGACACTGGACAGGCACCGGTGGACACTGCCGACACTTCTGACATACGCACGCGTGCGGGGACACCTCCCCTACAACGCCACACTCTCGGATAAGCCCGAGAGGTGTAAAGAAAAGTGTGGCGGACCGTCCAGTGAGGTCAGAGGTCAGAAAAGTGCAGTTTTCAGACAACGGTGGACACTGGACCGGCGCCGGCGGACAATGCCGACACTTCTGACATACGCACGCGTGCGGGGACACCTCCCCTACAACGCCACACTCTCGGATAAGCCCGAGAGGTGTAAAGAAAAGTGTGGCGGACCGTCCAGTGAGGTCAGAGGTCAGAAAAGTGCAGTTTTCAGACAACGGTGGACACTGGACCGGCGCCGGCGGACACTGCCGACACTTCTGACATACGCACGCGTGCGGGGACACCTCCCCTACAACGCCACACTCTCGGATAAGCCCGAGAGGTGTAAAGAAAAGTGTGGCGGACCGTCCAGTGAGGTCAGAGGTCAGAAAAGTGCAGTTTTCAGACAACGGTGGACACTGGACCGGCGCCGGCGGACACTGCCGACACTTCTGACATACGCACGCGTGCGGGGACACCTCCCCTACAACGCCAGACTCTCGGATAAGCCCGAGAGGTGTAAAGAAAAGTGTGGCGGACCGTCCAGTGAGGTCAGAGGTCAGAAAAGTGCAGTTTTCAGACAACGGTGGACACTGGACCGGCGCCGGCGGACACTGCCGACACTTCTGACATACGCACGCGTGCGGGGACACCTCCCCTACAACGCCAAACTCTCGGATAAGCCCGAGAGATGTAAAAAAAAGTGTGGCGGACCGTCCAGTGAGGTCAGAGGTCAGAAAAGTGCAGTTTTCAGGCAACGGTGGACACTGGACCGGCGCCGGCGGACACTGCCGACACTTCTGACATACGCACGCGTGCGGGGACACCTCCCCTACAACGCCACACTCTCGGATAAGCCCGAGAGATGTAAAAAAAAGTGTGGCGGACCGTCCAGTGAGGTCAGAGGTCAGAAAAGTGCAGTTTTCAGACAACGGTGGACACTGGACCGGCGCCGGCGGACACTGCCGACACTTCTGACATACGCACGCGTGCGGGGACACCTCCCCTACAACGCCACACTCTCGGATAAGCCCGAGAGGTGTAAAAAAAAGTGTGGCGGACCGTCCAGTGAGGTCAGAGGTCAGAAAAGTGCCGTTTTCAGACAACGGTGGACACTGGACCGGCGCCGGCGGACACTGCCGACACTTCTGACATACGCACGCGTGAGGGGACACCTCCCCTACAACGCCACACTCTCGGATAAGCCCGAGAGGTGTAAAGAAAAGTGTGGCGGACCGTCCAGTGAGGTCAGAGGTCAGAAAAGTGCAGTTTTCAGACAACGGTGGACACTGGACCGGCGCCGGCGGACAATGACGACACTTCTGACATACGCACGCGTGCGGGGACACCTCCCCTACAACGCCACACTCTCGGATAAGCCCTAGAGGTGTAAAGAAAAGTGTGGCGGACCGTCCAGTGAGGTCAGAGGTCAGAAAAGTGCAGTTTTCAGACAACGGTGGACACTGGACCGGCGCCGGCGGACACTGCCGACACTTCTGACATACGCACGCGTGCGGGGACACCTCCCCTACAACGCCACACTCTCGGATAAGCCCGAGAGGTGTAAAGAAAAGTGTGGCGGACCGTCCAGTGAGGTCAGAGGTCAGAAAAGTGCAGTTTTCAGACAACGGTGGACACTGGACCGGCGCCGGCGGACACTGCCGACACTTCTGACATACGCACGCGTGCGGGGACACCTCCCCTACAACGCCAAACTCTCGGATAAGCCCGAGAGATGTAAAAAAAAGTGTGGCGGACCGTCCAGTGAGGTCAGAGGTCAGAAAAGTGCAGTTTTCAGGCAACGGTGGACACTGGACCGGCGCCGGCGGACACTGCCGACACTTCTGACATACGCACGCGTGCGGGGACACCTCCCCTACAACGCCACACTCTCGGATAAGCCCGAGAGGTGTAAAGAAAAGTGTGGCGGACCGTCCAGTGAGGTCAGAGGTCAGAAAAGTGCAGTTTTCAGACAACGGTGGACACTGGACCGGCGCCGGCGGACACTGCCGACACTTCTGACATACGCACGCGTGCGGGGACACCTCCCCTACAACGCCAGACTCTCGGTTAAGCCCGAGAGATGTAAAAAAAAGTGTGGCGGACCGTCCAGTGAGGTCAGAGGTCAGCAAAGTGCAGTTTTCAGACAACGGTGGACACTGGACCGGCGCCGGCGGACACTGCCGACACTTCTGACATACGCACGCGTGCGGGGACACCTTCCCTACAACGCCACACTCTCGGATAAGCCCGAGAGGTGTAAAAAAAAGTGTGGCGGACCGTCCAGTGAGGTCAGAGGTCAGAAAAGTGACGTTTTCAGACAACAGTGGACACTGGACAGGCACCGGTGGACACTGCCGACACTTCTGACATACGCACGCGTGCGGGGACACCTCCCCTACAACGCCACACTCTCGGATAAGCCCGAGAGGTGTAAAGAAAAGTGTGGCGGACCGTCCAGTGAGGTCAGAGGTCAGAAAAGTGCAGTTTTCAGACAACGGTGGACACTGGACCGGCGCCGGCGGACAATGCCGACACTTCTGACATACGCACGCGTGCGGGGACACCTCCCCTACAACGCCACACTCTCGGATAAGCCCGAGAGGTGTAAAGAAAAGTGTGGCGGACCGTCCAGTGAGGTCAGAGGTCAGAAAAGTGCAGTTTTCAGACAACGGTGGACACTGGACCGGCGCCGGCGGACACTGCCGACACTTCTGACATACGCACGCGTGCGGGGACACCTCCCCTACAACGCCACACTCTCGGATAAGCCCGAGAGGTGTAAAGAAAAGTGTGGCGGACCGTCCAGTGAGGTCAGAGGTCAGAAAAGTGCAGTTTTCAGACAACGGTGGACACTGGACCGGCGCCGGCGGACACTGCCGACACTTCTGACATACGCACGCGTGCGGGGACACCTCCCCTACAACGCCAGACTCTCGGATAAGCCCGAGAGGTGTAAAGAAAAGTGTGGCGGACCGTCCAGTGAGGTCAGAGGTCAGAAAAGTGCAGTTTTCAGACAACGGTGGACACTGGACCGGCGCCGGCGGACACTGCCGACACTTCTGACATACGCACGCGTGCGGGGACACCTCCCCTACAACGCCAAACTCTCGGATAAGAGAGATGTAAAAAAAAGTGTGGCGGACCGTCCAGTGAGGTCAGAGGTCAGAAAAGTGCAGTTTTCAGGCAACGGTGGACACTGGACCGGCGCCGGCGGACACTGCCGACACTTCTGACATACGCACGCGTGCGGGGACACCTCCCCTACAACGCCACACTCTCGGATAAGCCCGAGAGATGTAAAAAAAAGTGTGGCGGACCGTCCAGTGAGGTCAGAGGTCAGAAAAGTGCAGTTTTCAGACAACGGTGGACACTGGACCGGCGCCGGCGGACACTGCCGACACTTCTGACATACGCACGCGTGCGGGGACACCTCCCCTACAACGCCACACTCTCGGATAAGCCCGAGAGGTGTAAAAAAAAGTGTGGCGGACCGTCCAGTGAGGTCAGAGGTCAGAAAAGTGCCGTTTTCAGACAACGGTGGACACTGGACCGGCGCCGGCGGACACTGCCGACACTTCTGACATACGCACGCGTGCGGGGACACCTCCCCTACAACGCCACACTCTCGGATAAGCCCGAGAGGTGTAAAGAAAAGTGTGGCGGACCGTCCAGTGAGGTCAGAGGTCAGAAAAGTGCAGTTTTCAGACAACGGTGGACACTGGACCGGCGCCGGCGGACAATGCCGACACTTCTGACATACGCACGCGTGCGGGGACACCTCCCCTACAACGCCACACTCTCGGATAAGCCCGAGAGGTGTAAAGAAAAGTGTGGCGGACCGTCCAGTGAGGTCAGAGGTCAGAAAAGTGCAGTTTTCAGACAACGGTGGACACTGGACCGGCGCCGGCGGACACTGCCGACACTTCTGACATACGCACGCGTGCGGGGACACCTCCCCTACAACGCCACACTCTCGGATAAGCCCGAGAGGTGTAAAGAAAAGTGTGGCGGACCGTCCAGTGAGGTCAGAGGTCAGAAAAGTGCAGTTTTCAGACAACGGTGGACACTGGACCGGCGCCGGCGGACACTGCCGACACTTCTGACATACGCACGCGTGCGGGGACACCTCCCCTACAACGCCAGACTCTCGGATAAGCCCGAGAGGTGTAAAGAAAAGTGTGGCGGACCGTCCAGTGAGGTCAGAGGTCAGAAAAGTGCAGTTTTCAGACAACGGTGGACACTGGACCGGCGCCGGCGGACACTGCCGACACTTCTGACATACGCACGCGTGCGGGGACACCTCCCCTACAACGCCAAACTCTCGGATAAGCCCGAGAGATGTAAAAAAAAGTGTGGCGGACCGTCCAGTGAGGTCAGAGGTCAGAAAAGTGCAGTTTTCAGGCAACGGTGGACACTGGACCGGCGCCGGCGGACACTGCCGACACTTCTGACATACGCACGCGTGCGGGGACACCTCCCTTACAACGCCACACTCTCGGATAAGCCCGAGAGGTGTAAAGAAAAGTGTGGCGGACCGTCCAGTGAGGTCAGAGGTCAGAAAAGTGCCGTTTTCAGACAACGGTGGACACTGGACCGGCGCCGGCGGACACTGCCGACACTTCTGACATACGCACGCGTGCGGGGACACCTCCCCTACAACGCCACACTCTCGGATAAGCCCGAGAGGTGTAAAGAAAAGTGTGGCGGACCGTCCAGTGAGGTCAGAGGTCAGAAAAGTGCAGTTTTCAGACAACGGTGGACACTGGACCGGCGCCGGCGGACACTGCCGACACTTCTGACATACGCACGCGTGCGGGGACACCTCCCCTACAACGCCAGACTCTCGGTTAAGCCCGAGAGATGTAAAAAAAAGTGTGGCGGACCGTCCAGTGAGGTCAGAGGTCAGCAAAGTGCAGTTTTCAGACAACGGTGGACACTGGACCGGCGCCGGCGGACACTGCCGACACTTCTGACATACGCACGCGTGCGGGGACACCTCCCCTACAACGCCACACTCTCGGATAAGCCCGAAAGGTGTAAAGAAAAGTGTGGCGGACCGTCCAGTGAGGTCAGAGGTCAGAAAAGTGCCGTTTTCAGACAACGGTGGACACTGGACCGGCGCCGGCGGACACTGCCGACACTTCTGACATACGCACGCGTGCGGGGACACCTCCCCTACAACGCCACACTCTCGGATAAGCCCGAGAGGTGTAAAGAAAAGTGTGGCGGACCGTCCAGTGAGGTCAGAGGTCAGAAAAGTGCAGTTTTCAGACAACGGTGGACACTGGACCGGCGCCGGCGGACACTGCCGACACTTCTGACATACGCACGCGTGCGGGGACACCTCCCCTACAACGCCAGACTCTCGGTTAAGCCCGAGAGATGTAAAAAAAAGTGTGGCGGACCGTCCAGTGAGGTCAGAGGTCAGCAAAGTGCAGTTTTCAGACAACGGTGGACACTGGACCGGCGCCGGCGGAAACTGCCGACACTTCTGACATACGCACGCGTGCGGGGACACCTCCCCTACAACGCCACACTCTCGGATAAGCCCGAGAGGTGTAAAAAAAAGTGTGGCGGACCGTCCAGTGAGGTCAGAGGTCAGAAAAGTGACGTTTTCAGACAACAGTGGACACTGGACAGGCACCGGTGGACACTGCCGACACTTCTGACATACGCACGCGTGCGGGGACACCTCCCCTACAACGCCACACTCTCGGATAAGCCCGAGAGGTGTAAAGAAAAGTGTGGCGGACCGTCCAGTGAGGTCAGAGGTCAGAAAAGTGCAGTTTTCAGACAACGGTGGACACTGGACCGGCGCCGGCGGACACTGCCGACACTTCTGACATACGCACGCGTGCGGGGACACCTCCCCTACAACGCCAGACTCTCGGATAAGCCCGAGAGGTGTAAAGAAAAGTGTGGCGGACCGTCCAGTGAGGTCAGAGGTCAGAAAAGTGCAGTTTTCAGACAAAGGTGGACACTGGACCGGCGCCGGCGGACACTTCCGACACTTCTGACATACGCACGCGTGCGGGGACACCTCCCCTACAACGCCACACTCTCGGATAAGCCCGAGAGGTGTAAAGAAAAGTGTGGCGGACCGTCCAGTGAGGTCAGAGGTCAGAAAAGTGCCGTTTTCAGACAACGGTGGACACTGGACCGGCGCCGGCGGACACTGCCGACACTTCTGACATACGCACGCGTGCGGGGACACCTCCCCTACAACGCCACACTCTCGGATAAGCCCGAGAGGTGTAAAGAAAAGTGTGGCGGACCGTCCAGTGAGGTCAGAGGTCAGAAAAGTGCAGTTTTCAGACAACGGTGGACACTGGACCGGCGCCGGCGGACAATGCCGACACTTCTGACATACGCACGCGTGCGGGGACACCTCCCCTACAACGCCACACTCTCGGATAAGCCCGAGAGGTGTAAAGAAAAGTGTGGCGGACCGTCCAGTGAGGTCAGAGGTCAGAAAAGTGCAGTTTTCAGACAACGGTGGACACTGGACCGGCGCCGGCGGACACTGCCGACACTTCTGACATACGCACGCGTGCGGGGACACCTCCCCTACAACGCCAGACTCTCGGATAAGCCCGAGAGGTGTAAAGAAAAGTGTGGCGGACCGTCCAGTGAGGTCAGAGGTCAGAAAAGTGCAGTTTTCAGACAACGGTGGACACTGGACCGGCGCCGGCGGACACTGCCGACACTTCTGACATACGCACGCGTGCGGGGACACCTCCCCTACAACGCCAGACTCTCGGATAAGCCCGAGAGGTGTAAAGAAAAGTGTGGCGGACCGTCCAGTGAGGTCAGAGGTCAGAAAAGTGCAGTTTTCAGACAACGGTGGACACTGGACCGGCGCCGGCGGACACTGCCGACACTTTTGACATACGCACGCGTGCGGGGACACCTCCCCTACAACGCCACACTCTCGGATAAGCCCGAGAGGTGTAAAGAAAAGTGTGGCGGACCGTCCAGTGAGGTCAGAGGTCAGAAAAGTGCCGTTTTCAGACAACGGTGGACACTGGACCGGCGCCGGCGGACACTGCCGACACTTCTGACATACGCACGCGTGCGGGGACACCTCCCCTACAACGCCACACTCTCGGATAAGCCCGAGAGGTGTAAAGAAAAGTGTGGCGGACCGTCCAGTGAGGTCAGAGGTCAGAAAAGTGCAGTTTTCAGACAACGGTGGACACTGGACCGGCGCCGGCGGACACTGCCGACACTTTTGACATACGCACGCGTGCGGGGACACCTCCCCTACAACGCCACACTCTCGGATAAGCCCGAGAGGTGTAAAGAAAAGTGTGGCGGACCGTCCAGTGAGGTCAGAGGTCAGAAAAGTGCCGTTTTCAGACAACGGTGGACACTGGACCGGCGCCGGCGGACACTGCCGACACTTCTGACATACGCACGCGTGCGGGGACACCTCCCCTACAACGCCACACTCTCGGATAAGCCCGAGAGGTGTAAAGAAAAGTGTGGCGGACCGTCCAGTGAGGTCAGAGGTCAGAAAAGTGCAGTTTTCAGACAACGGTGGACACTGGACCGGCGCCGGCGGACACTGCCGACACTTCTGACATACGCACGCGTGCGGGGACACCTCCCCTACAACGCCAGACTCTCGGATAAGCCCGAGAGGTGTAAAGAAAAGTGTGGCGGACCGTCCAGTGAGGTCAGAGGTCAGAAAAGTGCAGTTTTCAGACAAAGGTGGACACTGGACCGGCGCCGGCGGACACTTCCGACACTTCTGACATACGCACGCGTGCGGGGACACCTCCCCTACAACGCCACACTCTCGGATAAGCCCGAGAGGTGTAAAGAAAAGTGTGGCGGACCGTCCAGTGAGGTCAGAGGTCAGAAAAGTGCCGTTTTCAGACAACGGTGGACACTGGACCGGCGCCGGCGGACACTGCCGACACTTCTGACATACGCACGCGTGCGGGGACACCTCCCCTACAACGCCACACTCTCGGATAAGCCCGAGAGGTGTAAAGAAAAGTGTGGCGGACCGTCCAGTGAGGTCAGAGGTCAGAAAAGTGCAGTTTTCAGACAACGGTGGACACTGGACCGGCGCCGGCGGACAATGCCGACACTTCTGACATACGCACGCGTGCGGGGACACCTCCCCTACAACGCCACACTCTCGGATAAGCCCGAGAGGTGTAAAGAAAAGTGTGGCGGACCGTCCAGTGAGGTCAGAGGTCAGAAAAGTGCAGTTTTCAGACAACGGTGGACACTGGACCGGCGCCGGCGGACACTGCCGACACTTCTGACATACGCACGCGTGCGGGGACACCTCCCCTACAACGCCAGACTCTCGGATAAGCCCGAGAGGTGTAAAGAAAAGTGTGGCGGACCGTCCAGTGAGGTCAGAGGTCAGAAAAGTGCAGTTTTCAGACAACGGTGGACACTGGACCGGCGCCGGCGGACACTGCCGACACTTCTGACATACGCACGCGTGCGGGGACACCTCCCCTACAACGCCAGACTCTCGGATAAGCCCGAGAGGTGTAAAGAAAAGTGTGGCGGACCGTCCAGTGAGGTCAGAGGTCAGAAAAGTGCAGTTTTCAGACAACGGTGGACACTGGACCGGCGCCGGCGGACACTGCCGACACTTCTGACATACGCACGCGTGCGGGGACACCTCCCCTACAACGCCACACTCTCGGATAAGCCCGAGAGGTGTAAAGAAAAGTGTGGCGGACCGTCCAGTGAGGTCAGAGGTCAGAAAAGTGCCGTTTTCAGACAACGGTGGACACTGGACCGGCGCCGGCGGACACTGCCGACACTTCTGACATACGCACGCGTGCGGGGACACCTCCCCTACAACGCCACACTCTCGGATAAGCCCGAGAGGTGTAAAGAAAAGTGTGGCGGACCGTCCAGTGAGGTCAGAGGTCAGAAAAGTGCAGTTTTCAGACAACGGTGGACACTGGACCGGCGCCGGCGGACACTGCCGACACTTCTGACATACGCACGCGTGCGGGGACACCTCCCCTACAACGCCAGACTCTCGGTTAAGCCCGAGAGATGTAAAAAAAAGTGTGGCGGACCGTCCAGTGAGGTCAGAGGTCAGCAAAGTGCAGTTTTCAGACAACGGTGGACACTGGACCGGCGCCGGCGGACACTGCCGACACTTCTGACATACGCACGCGTGCGGGGACACCTCCCCTACAACGCCACACTCTCGGATAAGCCCGAGAGGTGTAAAAAAAAGTGTGGCGGACCGTCCAGTGAGGTCAGAGGTCAGAAAAGTGACGTTTTCAGACAACAGTGGACACTGGACAGGCACCGGTGGACACTGCCGACACTTCTGACATACGCACGCGTGCGGGGACACCTCCCCTACAACGCCACACTCTCGGATAAGCCCGAGAGGTGTAAAGAAAAGTGTGGCGGACCGTCCAGTGAGGTCAGAGGTCAGAAAAGTGCAGTTTTCAGACAACGGTGGACACTGGACCGGCGCCGGCGGACAATGCCGACACTTCTGACATACGCACGCGTGCGGGGACACCTCCCCTACAACGCCACACTCTCGGATAAGCCCGAGAGGTGTAAAGAAAAGTGTGGCGGACCGTCCAGTGAGGTCAGAGGTCAGAAAAGTGCAGTTTTCAGACAACGGTGGACACTGGACCGGCGCCGGCGGACACTGCCGACACTTCTGACATACGCACGCGTGCGGGGACACCTCCCCTACAACGCCACACTCTCGGATAAGCCCGAGAGGTGTAAAGAAAAGTGTGGCGGACCGTCCAGTGAGGTCAGAGGTCAGAAAAGTGCAGTTTTCAGACAACGGTGGACACTGGACCGGCGCCGGCGGACACTGCCGACACTTCTGACATACGCACGCGTGCGGGGACACCTCCCCTACAACGCCAGACTCTCGGATAAGCCCGAGAGGTTTAAAGAAAAGTGTGGCGGACCGTCCAGTGAGGTCAGAGGTCAGAAAAGTGCAGTTTTCAGACAACGGTGGACACTGGACCGGCGCCGGCGGACACTGCCGACACTTCTGACATACGCACGCGTGCGGGGACACCTCCCCTACAACGCCAAACTCTCGGATAAGCCCGAGAGATGTAAAAAAAAGTGTGGCGGACCGTCCAGTGAGGTCAGAGGTCAGAAAAGTGCAGTTTTCAGGCAACGGTGGACACTGGACCGGCGCCGGCGGACACTGCCGACACTTCTGACATACGCACGCGTGCGGGGACACCTCCCCTACAACGCCACACTCTCGGATAAGCCCGAGAGATGTAAAAAAAAGTGTGGCGGACCGTCCAGTGAGGTCAGAGGTCAGAAAAGTGCAGTTTTCAGACAACGGTGGACACTGGACCGGCGCCGGCGGACACTGCCGACACTTCTGACATACGCACGCGTGCGGGGACACCTCCCCTACAACGCCACACTCTCGGATAAGCCCGAGAGGTGTAAAGAAAAGTGTGGCGGACCGTCCAGTGAGGTCAGAGGTCAGAAAAGTGCAGTTTTCAGACAACGGTGGACACTGGACCGGCGCCGGCGGACACTGCCGACACTTCTGACATACGCACGCGTGCGGGGACACCTCCCCTACAACGCCAGACTCTCGGTTAAGCCCGAGAGATGTAAAAAAAAGTGTGGCGGACCGTCCAGTGAGGTCAGAGGTCAGCAAAGTGCAGTTTTCAGACAACGGTGGACACTGGACCGGCGCCGGCGGACACTGCCGACACTTCTGACATACGCACGCGTGCGGGGACACCTCCCCTACAACGCCACACTCTCGGATAAGCCCGAGAGGTGTAAAAAAAAGTGTGGCGGACCGTCCAGTGAGGTCAGAGGTCAGAAAAGTGACGTTTTCAGACAACAGTGGACACTGGACAGGCACCGGTGGACACTGCCGACACTTCTGACATACGCACGCGTGCGGGGACACCTCCCCTACAACGCCACACTCTCGGATAAGCCCGAGAGGTGTAAAGAAAAGTGTGGCGGACCGTCCAGTGAGGTCAGAGGTCAGAAAAGTGCAGTTTTCAGACAACGGTGGACACTGGACCGGCGCCGGCGGACACTGCCGACACTTCTGACATACGCACGCGTGCGGGGACACCTCCCCTACAACGCCAGACTCTCGGTTAAGCCCGAGAGATGTAAAAAAAAGTGTGGCGGACCGTCCAGTGAGGTCAGAGGTCAGCAAAGTGCAGTTTTCAGACAACGGTGGACACTGGACCGGCGCCGGCGGACACTGCCGACACTTCTGACATACGCACGCGTGCGGGGACACCTCCCCTACAACGCCACACTCTCGGATAAGCCCGAGAGGTGTAAAAAAAAGTGTGGCGGACCGTCCAGTGAGGTCAGAGGTCAGAAAAGTGACGTTTTCAGACAACAGTGGACACTGGACAGGCACCGGTGGACACTGCCGACACTTCTGACATACGCACGCGTGCGGGGACACCTCCCCTACAACGCCACACTCTCGGATAAGCCCGAGAGGTGTAAAGAAAAGTGTGGCGGACCGTCCAGTGAGGTCAGAGGTCAGAAAAGTGCAGTTTTCAGACAACGGTGGACACTGGACCGGCGCCGGCGGACAATGCCGACACTTCTGACATACGCACGCGTGCGGGGACACCTCCCCTACAACGCCACACTCTCGGATAAGCCCGAGAGGTGTAAAGAAAAGTGTGGCGGACCGTCCAGTGAGGTCAGAGGTCAGAAAAGTGCAGTTTTCAGACAACGGTGGACACTGGACCGGCGCCGGCGGACACTGCCGACACTTCTGACATACGCACGCGTGCGGGGACACCTCCCCTACAACGCCACACTCTCGGATAAGCCCGAGAGGTGTAAAGAAAAGTGTGGCGGACCGTCCAGTGAGGTCAGAGGTCAGAAAAGTGCAGTTTTCAGACAACGGTGGACACTGGACCGGCGCCGGCGGACACTGCCGACACTTCTGACATACGCACGCGTGCGGGGACACCTCCCCTACAACGCCAGACTCTCGGATAAGCCCGAGAGGTTTAAAGAAAAGTGTGGCGGACCGTCCAGTGAGGTCAGAGGTCAGAAAAGTGCAGTTTTCAGACAACGGTGGACACTGGACCGGCGCCGGCGGACACTGCCGACACTTCTGACATACGCACGCGTGCGGGGACACCTCCCCTACAACGCCAAACTCTCGGATAAGCCCGAGAGATGTAAAAAAAAGTGTGGCGGACCGTCCAGTGAGGTCAGAGGTCAGAAAAGTGCAGTTTTCAGGCAACGGTGGACACTGGACCGGCGCCGGCGGACACTGCCGACACTTCTGACATACGCACGCGTGCGGGGACACCTCCCCTACAACGCCACACTCTCGGATAAGCCCGAGAGATGTAAAAAAAAGTGTGGCGGACCGTCCAGTGAGGTCAGAGGTCAGAAAAGTGCAGTTTTCAGACAACGGTGGACACTGGACCGGCGCCGGCGGACACTGCCGACACTTCTGACATACGCACGCGTGCGGGGACACCTCCCCTACAACGCCACACTCTCGGATAAGCCCGAGAGGTGTAAAGAAAAGTGTGGCGGACCGTCCAGTGAGGTCAGAGGTCAGAAAAGTGCAGTTTTCAGACAACGGTGGACACTGGACCGGCGCCGGCGGACACTGCCGACACTTCTGACATACGCACGCGTGCGGGGACACCTCCCCTACAACGCCAGACTCTCGGTTAAGCCCGAGAGATGTAAAAAAAAGTGTGGCGGACCGTCCAGTGAGGTCAGAGGTCAGCAAAGTGCAGTTTTCAGACAACGGTGGACACTGGACCGGCGCCGGCGGACACTGCCGACACTTCTGACATACGCACGCGTGCGGGGACACCTCCCCTACAACGCCACACTCTCGGATAAGCCCGAGAGGTGTAAAAAAAAGTGTGGCGGACCGTCCAGTGAGGTCAGAGGTCAGAAAAGTGACGTTTTCAGACAACAGTGGACACTGGACAGGCACCGGTGGACACTGCCGACACTTCTGACATACGCACGCGTGCGGGGACACCTCCCCTACAACGCCACACTCTCGGATAAGCCCGAGAGGTGTAAAGAAAAGTGTGGCGGACCGTCCAGTGAGGTCAGAGGTCAGAAAAGTGCAGTTTTCAGACAACGGTGGACACTGGACCGGCGCCGGCGGACAATGCCGACACTTCTGACATACGCACGCGTGCGGGGACACCTCCCCTACAACGCCACACTCTCGGATAAGCCCGAGAGGTGTAAAGAAAAGTGTGGCGGACCGTCCAGTGAGGTCAGAGGTCAGAAAAGTGCAGTTTTCAGACAACGGTGGACACTGGACCGGCGCCGGCGGACACTGCCGACACTTCTGACATACGCACGCGTGCGGGGACACCTCCCCTACAACGCCACACTCTCGGATAAGCCCGAGAGGTGTAAAGAAAAGTGTGGCGGACCGTCCAGTGAGGTCAGAGGTCAGAAAAGTGCAGTTTTCAGACAACGGTGGACACTGGACCGGCGCCGGCGGACACTGCCGACACTTCTGACATACGCACGCGTGCGGGGACACCTCCCCTACAACGCCAGACTCTCGGATAAGCCCGAGAGGTTTAAAGAAAAGTGTGGCGGACCGTCCAGTGAGGTCAGAGGTCAGAAAAGTGCAGTTTTCAGACAACGGTGGACACTGGACCGGCGCCGGCGGACACTGCCGACACTTCTGACATACGCACGCGTGCGGGGACACCTCCCCTACAACGCCAAACTCTCGGATAAGCCCGAGAGATGTAAAAAAAAGTGTGGCGGACCGTCCAGTGAGGTCAGAGGTCAGAAAAGTGCAGTTTTCAGGCAACGGTGGACACTGGACCGGCGCCGGCGGACACTGCCGACACTTCTGACATACGCACGCGTGCGGGGACACCTCCCCTACAACGCCACACTCTCGGATAAGCCCGAGAGATGTAAAAAAAAGTGTGGCGGACCGTCCAGTGAGGTCAGAGGTCAGAAAAGTGCAGTTTTCAGACAACGGTGGACACTGGACCGGCGCCGGCGGACACTGCCGACACTTCTGACATACGCACGCGTGCGGGGACACCTCCCCTACAACGCCACACTCTCGGATAAGCCCGAGAGGTGTAAAAAAAAGTGTGGCGGACCGTCCAGTGAGGTCAGAGGTCAGAAAAGTGCCGTTTTCAGACAACGGTGGACACTGGACCGGCGCCGGCGGACACTGCCGACACTTCTGACATACGCACGCGTGCGGGGACACCTCCCCTACAACGCCACACTCTCGGATAAGCCCGAGAGGTGTAAAGAAAAGTGTGGCGGACCGTCCAGTGAGGTCAGAGGTCAGAAAAGTGCAGTTTTCAGACAACGGTGGACACTGGACCGGCGCCGGCGGACAATGCCGACACTTCTGACATACGCACGCGTGCGGGGACACCTCCCCTACAACGCCACACTCTCGGATAAGCCCGAGAGGTGTAAAGAAAAGTGTGGCGGACCGTCCAGTGAGGTCAGAGGTCAGAAAAGTGCAGTTTTCAGACAACGGTGGACACTGGACCGGCGCCGGCGGACACTGCCGACACTTCTGACATACGCACGCGTGCGGGGACACCTCCCCTACAACGCCACACTCTCGGATAAGCCCGAGAGGTGTAAAGAAAAGTGTGGCGGACCGTCCAGTGAGGTCAGAGGTCAGAAAAGTGCAGTTTTCAGACAACGGTGGACACTGGACCGGCGCCGGCGGACACTGCCGACACTTCTGACATACGCACGCGTGCGGGGACACCTCCCCTACAACGCCAGACTCTCGGATAAGCCCGAGAGGTGTAAAGAAAAGTGTGGCGGACCGTCCAGTGAGGTCAGAGGTCAGAAAAGTGCAGTTTTCAGACAACGGTGGACACTGGACCGGCGCCGGCGGACACTGCCGACACTTCTGACATACGCACGCGTGCGGGGACACCTCCCCTACAACGCCACACTCTCGGATAAGCCCGAGAGATGTAAAAAAAAGTGTGGCGGACCGTCCAGTGAGGTCAGAGGTCAGAAAAGTGCAGTTTTCAGGCAACGGTGGACACTGGACCGGCGCCGGCGGACACTGCCGACACTTCTGACATACGCACGCGTGCGGGGACACCTCCCCTACAACGCCACACTCTCGGATAAGCCCGAGAGGTGTAAAGAAAAGTGTGGCGGACCGTCCAGTGAGGTCAGAGGTCAGAAAAGTGCCGTTTTCAGACAACGGTGGACACTGGACCGGCGCCGGCGGACACTGCCGACACTTCTGACATACGCACGCGTGCGGGGACACCTCCCCTACAACGCCACACTCTCGGATAAGCCCGAGAGGTGTAAAGAAAAGTGTGGCGGACCGTCCAGTGAGGTCAGAGGTCAGAAAAGTGCAGTTTTCAGACAACGGTGGACACTGGACCGGCGCCGGCGGACACTGCCGACACTTCTGACATACGCACGCGTGCGGGGACACCTCCCCTACAACGCCAGACTCTCGGTTAAGCCCGAGAGATGTAAAAAAAAGTGTGGCGGACCGTCCAGTGAGGTCAGAGGTCAGCAAAGTGCAGTTTTCAGACAACGGTGGACACTGGACCGGCGCCGGCGGACACTGCCGACACTTCTGACATACGCACGCGTGCGGGGACACCTCCCCTACAACGCCACACTCTCGGATAAGCCCGAGAGGTGTAAAAAAAAGTGTGGCGGACCGTCCAGTGAGGTCAGAGGTCAGAAAAGTGACGTTTTCAGACAACAGTGGACACTGGACAGGCACCGGTGGACACTGCCGACACTTCTGAAATACGCACGCGTGCGGGGACACCTCCCCTACAACGCCACACTCTCGGATAAGCCCGAGAGGTGTAAAGAAAAGTGTGGCGGACCGTCCAGTGAGGTCAGAGGTCAGAAAAGTGCAGTTTTCAGACAAAGGTGGACACTGGACCGGCGCCGGCGGACACTTCCGACACTTCTGACATACGCACGCGTGCGGGGACACCTCCCCTACAACGCCACACTCTCGGATAAGCCCGAGAGGTGTAAAGAAAAGTGTGGCGGACCGTCCAGTGAGGTCAGAGGTCAGAAAAGTGCCGTTTTCAGACAACGGTGGACACTGGACCGGCGCCGGCGGACACTGCCGACACTTCTGACATACGCACGCGTGCGGGGACACCTCCCCTACAACGCCACACTCTCGGATAAGCCCGAAAGGTGTAAAGAAAAGTGTGGCGGACCGTCCAGTGAGGTCAGAGGTCAGAAAAGTGCCGTTTTCAGACAACGGTGGACACTGGACCGGCGCCGGCGGACACTGCCGACACTTCTGACATACGCACGCGTGCGGGGACACCTCCCCTACAACGCCACACTCTCGGATAAGCCCGAGAGGTGTAAAGAAAAGTGTGGCGGACCGTCCAGTGAGGTCAGAGGTCAGAAAAGTGCAGTTTTCAGACAACGGTGGACACTGGACCGGCGCCGGCGGACACTGCCGACACTTCTGACATACGCACGCGTGCGGGGACACCTCCCCTACAACGCCAGACTCTCGGTTAAGCCCGAGAGATGTAAAAAAAAGTGTGGCGGACCGTCCAGTGAGGTCAGAGGTCAGAAAAGTGACGTTTTCAGACAACAGTGGACACTGGACAGGCACCGGTGGACACTGCCGACACTTCTGACATACGCACGCGTGCGGGGACACCTCCCCTACAACGCCACACTCTCGGATAAGCCCGAGAGATGTAAAAGAAAGTGTGGCGGACCGTCCAGTGAGGTCAGAGGTCAGAAAAGTGCAGTTTTCAGACAACGGTGGACACTGGACCGGCGCCGGCGGACACTGCCGACACTTCTGACATACGCACGCGTGCGGGGACACCTCCCCTACAACACCAGACTCTCGGATAAGCCCGAGAGGTGTAAAGAAAAGTGTGGCGGACCGTCCAGTGAGGTCAGAGGTCAGAAAAGTGCAGTCTTCAGACAACGGTGGACACTGGACCTGCGCCGGCGGACACTGCCGACACTTCTGACATACGCACGCGTGCGGGGACACCTCCCCTTCAACGCCACACTCTCGGATAAGCCCGAGAGATGTAAAAAAAAGTGTGGCGGACCGTCCAGTGAGGTCAGAGGTCAGAAAAGTGCAGTTTTCAGACAACGGTGGACACTGGACCGGCGCCGGCGGACACTGCCGACACTTCTGACATACGCACACGTGCGGGGACACCTCCCCTACAACGCCACACTCTCGGATAAGCCCGAGAGATGTAAAAAAAAGTGTGGCGGACCGTCCAGTGAGGTCAGAGGTCAGAAAAGTGCAGTTTTCAGACAACGGTGGACACTGGACCGGCGCCGGCGGACACTGCCGACACTTCTGACATACGCACGCGTGCGGGGACACCTCCCCTACAACGCCACACTCTCGGATAAGCCCGAGAGGTGTAAAGAAAAGTGTGGCGGACCGTCCAGTGAGGTCAGAGGTCAGAAAAGTGCAGTTTTCAGACAACGGTGGACACTGGACCGGCGCCGGCGGACACTGCCGACACTTCTGACATACGCACGCGTGCGGGGACACCTCCCCTACAACGCCAGACTCTCGGATAAGCCCGAGAGGTGTAAAGAAAAGTGTGGCGGACCGTCCAGTGAGGTCAGAGGTCAGAAAAGTGCAGTTTTCAGACAACGGTGGACACTGGACCGGCGCCAGCGGACAATGCCGACACTTCTGACATACGCACGCGTGCGGGGACACCTCCCCTACAACGCCAGACTCTCGGATAAGCCCGAGAGGTGTAAAAAAAAGTGTGGCGGACCGTCCAGTGAGGTCAGAGGTCAGAAAAGTGCCGTTTTCAGACAACAGTGGACACTGGACAGGCACCGGTGGACACTGCCGACACTTCTGACATACGCACGCGTGCGGGGACACCTCCCCTACAACGCCACACTCTCGGATAAGCCCGAGAGGTGTAAAGAAAAGTGTGGCGGACCGTCCAGTGAGGTCAGAGGTCAGAAAAGTGCAGTTTTCAGACAACGGTGGACACTGGACCGGCGCCGGCGGACACTGCCGACACTTCTGACATACGCACGCGTGCGGGGACACCTCCCCTACAACGCCAGACTCTCGGATAAGCCCGAGAGGTGTAAAGAAAAGTGTGGCGGACCGTCCAGTGAGGTCAGAGGAAAGAAAAGTGCAGTTTTCAGACAACGGTGGACACTGGACCGGCGCCGGCGGACACTGCCGACACTTCTGACATACGCACGCGTGCGGGGACACCTCCCCTACAACGCCAGACTCTCGGATAAGCCCGAGAGGTGTAAAAAAAAGTGTGGCGGACCGTCCAGTGAGGTCAGAGGTCAGAAAAGTGCCGTTTTCAGACAACAGTGGACACTGGACAGGCACCGGTGGACACTGCCGACACTTCTGACATACGCACGCGTGCGGGGACACCTCCCCTACAACGCCACACTCTCGGATAAGCCCGAGAGGTGTAAAGAAAAGTGTGGCGGACCGTCCAGTGAGGTCAGAGGTCAGAAAAGTGCAGTTTTCAGACAACGGTGGACACTGGACCGGCGCCGGCGGACACTGCCGACACTTCTGACATACGCACGCGTGCGGGGACACCTCCCCTACAACGCCAGACTCTCGGATAAGCCCGAGAGGTGTAAAGAAAAGTGTGGCGGACCGTCCAGTGAGGTCAGAGGAAAGAAAAGTGCAGTTTTCAGACAACGGTGGACACTGGACCGGCGCCGGCGGACACTGCCGACACTTCTGACATACGCACGCGTGCGGGGACACCTCCCCTACAACGCCACACTCTCGGATAAGCCCGAGAGATGTAAAAAAAAGTGTGGCGGACCGTCCAGTGAGGTCAGAGGTCAGAAAAGTGCAGTTTTCAGACAACGGTGGACACTGGACCGGCGCCGGCGGACACTGCCGACACTTCTGACATACGCACGCGTGCGGGGACACCTCCCCTACAACGCCACACTCTCGGATAAGCCCGAGAGATGTAAAAAAAAGTGTGGCGGACACCTCTCGGATAAGCCCGAGAGGTGTAAAAAAAAGTGTGGCGGACCGTCCAGTGAGGTCAGAGGTCAGAAAAGTGCAGTTTTCAGACAACGGTGGACACTGGACCGGCGCCGGCGGACAATGCCGACACTTCTGACATACGCACGCGTGCGGGGACACCTCCCCTACAACGCCAGACTCTCGGATAAGCCCGAGAGGTGTAAAAAAAAGTGTGGCGGACCGTCCAGTGAGGTCAGAGGTCAGAAAAGTGCCGTTTTCAGACAACAGTGGACACTGGACAGGCACCGGTGGACACTGCCGACACTTCTGACATACGCACGCGTGCGGGGACACCTCCCCTACAACGCCACACTCTCGGATAAGCCCGAGAGGTGTAAAGAAAAGTGTGGCGGACCGTCCAGTGAGGTCAGAGGTCAGAAAAGTGCAGTTTTCAGACAACGGTGGACACTGGACCGGCGCCGGCGGACACTGCCGACACTTCTGACATACGCACGCGTGCGGGGACACCTCCCCTACAACGCCAGACTCTCGGATAAGCCCGAGAGGTGTAAAGAAAAGTGTGGCGGACCGTCCAGTGAGGTCAGAGGAAAGAAAAGTGCAGTTTTCAGACAACGGTGGACACTGGACCGGCGCCGGCGGACACTGCCGACACTTCTGACATACGCACGCGTGCGGGGACACCTCCCCTACAACGCCACACTCTCGGATAAGCCCGAGAGATGTAAAAAAAAGTGTGGCGGACCGTCCAGTGAGGTCAGAGGTCAGAAAAGTGCAGTTTTCAGATAACGGTGGACACTGGACCGGCGCCGGCGGACACTGCTGACACTTCTGACATACGCACGCGTGCGGGGACACCTCCCCTACAACGCCACACTCTCGGATAAGCCCGAGAGATGTAAAAAAAAGTGTGGCGGACACCTCTCGGATAAGCCCGAGAGGTGTAAAAAAAAGTGTGGCGGACCGTCCAGTGAGGTCAGAGGTCAGAAAAGTGCCGTTTTCAGACAACAGTGGACACTGGACAGGCACCGGTGGACACTGCCGACACTTCTGACATACGCACGCGTGCGGGGACACCTCCCCTACAACGCCACACTCTCGGATAAGCCCGAGAGGTGTAAAGAAAAGTGTGGCGGACCGTCCAGTGAGGTCAGAGGTCAGAAAAGTGCAGTTTTCAGACAACGGTGGACACTGGACCGGCGCCGGCGGACACTGCCGACACTTCTGACATACGCACGCGTGCGGGGACACCTCCCCTACAACGCCAGACTCTCGGATAAGCCCGAGAGGTGTAAAGAAAAGTGTGGCGGACCGTCCAGTGAGGTCAGAGGTCAGAAAAGTGCAGTTTTCAGACAACGGTGGACACTGGACCGGCGCCGGCGGACACTGCCGACACTTCTGACATACGCACGCGTGCGGGGACACCTCCCCTACAACGCCACACTCTCGGATAAGCCCGAGAGGTGTAAAGAAAAGTGTGGCGGACCGTCCAGTGAGGTCAGAGGTCAGAAAAGTGCAGTTTTTCAGACAACGGTGGACACTGGACCGGCGCCGGCGGACACTGCCGACACTTCTGACATACGCACGCGTGCGGGGACACCTCCCCTACAACGCCACACTCTCGGATAAGCCCGAGAGGTGTAAAAAAAAGTGTGGCGGACCGTCCAGTGAGGTCAGAGGTCAGAAAAGTGCCGTTTTCAGACAACGGTGGACACTGGACCGGCGCCGGCGGACACTGCCGACACTTCTGACATACGCACGCGTGCGGGGACACCTCCCCTACAACGCCAGACTCTCGGATAAGCCCGAGAGGTGTAAAAAAAAGTGTGGCGGACCGTCCAGTGAGGTCAGAGGTCAGAAAAGTGCAGTTTTCAGACAACGGTGGACACTGGACCGGCGCCGGCGGACACTGCCGACACTTCTGACATACGCACGCGATGGGGACACCTCCCCTACAACGCCACACTCTCGGATAAGCCCGAGAGATGTAAAAAAAAGTGTGGCGGACCGTCCAGTGAGGTCAGAGGTCAGAAAAGTGCAGTTTTCAGACAACGGTGGACACTGGACCGGCGCCGGCGGACACTGCCGACACTTCTGACATACGCACGCGTGCGGGGACACCTCCCCTACAACGCCACACTCTCGGATAAGCCCGAGAGGTGTAAAGAAAAGTGTGGCGGACCGTCAACGCCACACTCTCGGATAAGCCCGAGAGGTGTAAAGAAAAGTGTGGCGGACCGTCCAGTGAGGTCAGAGGTCAGAAAAGTGCAGTTTTCAGACAACGGTGGACACTGGACCGGCGCCGGCGGACACTGCCGACACTTCTGACATACGCACGCGTGCGGGGACACCTCCCCTACAACGCCAGACTCTCGGATAAGCCCGAGAGGTGTAAAGAAAAGTGTGGCGGACCGTCCAGTGAGGTCAGAGGTCAGAAAAGTGCAGTTTTCAGACAACGGTGGACACTGGACCGGCGCCGGCGGACAATGCCGACACTTCTGACATACGCACGCGTGCGGGGACACCTCCCCTACAACGCCAGACTCTCGGATAAGCCCGAGAGGTGTAAAAAAAAGTGTGGCGGACCGTCCAGTGAGGTCAGAGGTCAGAAAAGTGCCGTTTTCAGACAACAGTGGACACTGGACAGGCACCGGTGGACACTGCCGACACTTCTGACATACGCACGCGTGCGGGGACACCTCCCCTACAACGCCACACTCTCGGATAAGCCCGAGAGGTGTAAAGAAAAGTGTGGCGGACCGTCCAGTGAGGTCAGAGGTCAGAAAAGTGCAGTTTTCAGACAACGGTGGACACTGGACCGGCGCCGGCGGACACTGCCGACACTTCTGACATACGCACGCGTGCGGGGACACCTCCCCTACAACGCCAGACTCTCGGATAAGCCCGAGAGGTGTAAAGAAAAGTGTGGCGGACCGTCCAGTGAGGTCAGAGGAAAGAAAAGTGCAGTTTTCAGACAACGGTGGACACTGGACCGGCGCCGGCGGACACTGCCGACACTTCTGACATACGCACGCGTGCGGGGACACCTCCCCTACAACGCCAGACTCTCGGATAAGCCCGAGAGGTGTAAAAAAAAGTGTGGCGGACCGTCCAGTGAGGTCAGAGGTCAGAAAAGTGCCGTTTTCAGACAACAGTGGACACTGGACAGGCACCGGTGGACACTGCCGACACTTCTGACATACGCACGCGTGCGGGGACACCTCCCCTACAACGCCACACTCTCGGATAAGCCCGAGAGGTGTAAAGAAAAGTGTGGCGGACCGTCCAGTGAGGTCAGAGGTCAGAAAAGTGCAGTTTTCAGACAACGGTGGACACTGGACCGGCGCCGGCGGACACTGCCGACACTTCTGACATACGCACGCGTGCGGGGACACCTCCCCTACAACGCCAGACTCTCGGATAAGCCCGAGAGGTGTAAAGAAAAGTGTGGCGGACCGTCCAGTGAGGTCAGAGGAAAGAAAAGTGCAGTTTTCAGACAACGGTGGACACTGGACCGGCGCCGGCGGACACTGCCGACACTTCTGACATACGCACGCGTGCGGGGACACCTCCCCTACAACGCCACACTCTCGGATAAGCCCGAGAGATGTAAAAAAAAGTGTGGCGGACCGTCCAGTGAGGTCAGAGGTCAGAAAAGTGCAGTTTTCAGACAACGGTGGACACTGGACCGGCGCCGGCGGACACTGCCGACACTTCTGACATACGCACGCGTGCGGGGACACCTCCCCTACAACGCCACACTCTCGGATAAGCCCGAGAGATGTAAAAAAAAGTGTGGCGGACACCTCTCGGATAAGCCCGAGAGGTGTAAAAAAAAGTGTGGCGGACCGTCCAGTGAGGTCAGAGGTCAGAAAAGTGCAGTTTTCAGACAACGGTGGACACTGGACCGGCGCCGGCGGACAATGCCGACACTTCTGACATACGCACGCGTGCGGGGACACCTCCCCTACAACGCCAGACTCTCGGATAAGCCCGAGAGGTGTAAAAAAAAGTGTGGCGGACCGTCCAGTGAGGTCAGAGGTCAGAAAAGTGCCGTTTTCAGACAACAGTGGACACTGGACAGGCACCGGTGGACACTGCCGACACTTCTGACATACGCACGCGTGCGGGGACACCTCCCCTACAACGCCACACTCTCGGATAAGCCCGAGAGGTGTAAAGAAAAGTGTGGCGGACCGTCCAGTGAGGTCAGAGGTCAGAAAAGTGCAGTTTTCAGACAACGGTGGACACTGGACCGGCGCCGGCGGACACTGCCGACACTTCTGACATACGCACGCGTGCGGGGACACCTCCCCTACAACGCCACACTCTCGGATAAGCCCGAGAGATGTAAAAAAAAGTGTGGCGGACCGTCCAGTGAGGTCAGAGGTCAGAAAAGTGCAGTTTTCAGACAACGGTGGACACTGGACCGGCGCCGGCGGACACTGCCGACACTTCTGACATACGCACGCGTGCGGGGACACCTCCCCTACAACGCCACACTCTCGGATAAGCCCGAGAGGTGTAAAGAAAAGTGTGGCGGACCGTCCAGTGAGGTCAGAGGTCAGAAAAGTGCAGTTTTCAGACAACGGTGGACACTGGACCGGCGCCGGCGGACACTGCCGACACTTCTGACATACGCACGCGTGCGGGGACACCTCCCCTACAACGCCAGACTCTCGGATAAGCCCGAGAGGTGTAAAGAAAAGTGTGGCGGACCGTCCAGTGAGGTCAGAGGTCAGAAAAGTGCAGTTTTCAGACAACGGTGGACACTGGACCGGCGCCGGCGGACACTGCCGACACTTCTGACATACGCACGCGTGCGGGGACACCTCCCCTACAACGCCACAGTCTCGGATAAGCCCGAGAGGTGTAAAGAAAAGTGTGGCGGACCGTCCAGTGAGGTCAGAGGTCAGAAAAGTGCAGTTTTCAGACAACGGTGGACACTGGACCGGCGCCGGCGGACACTGCCGACACTTCTGACATACGCACGCGTGCGGGGACAACTCCCCTACAACGCCACACTCTCGGATAAGCCCGAGAGGTGTAAAAAAAAGTGTGGCGGACCGTCCAGTGAGGTCAGAGGTCAGAAAAGTGCCGTTTTCAGACAACAGTGGACACTGGACAGGCACCTCCCCTACTGCCGACACTTCTGACATACGCATGCGTGCGGGGACACCTCCCCTACAACGCCAGACTCTCGGATAAGCCCGAAAGGTGTAAAGAAAAGTGTGGCGGACCGTCCAGTGAGGTCAGAGGTCAGAAAAGTGCAGTTTTCAGATAACGGTGGACACTGGACCGGTGCCGGCGGACACTGCCGACACTTCTGACATGCGCATGCGTGCGGGGACACCTCCCCTACAACGCCACACTCTCGGATAAGCCAGAGAGATGTAAAAAAAAGTGTGGCGGACCGTCCAGTGAGGTCAGAGGTCAGAAAAGTGCAGTTTTCAGACAACGGTGGACACTGGACCGGCGCCGGCGGACACTGCCGACACTTCTGACATACGCACGCGTGCGGGGACACCTCCCCTACAACGCCACACTCTCGGATAAGCCCGAGAGGTGTAAAAAAAAGTGTGGCGGACCGTCCAGTGAGGTCAGAGGTCAGAAAAGTGCCGTTTTCAGACAACAGTGGACACTGGACAGGCACCGGTGGACACTGCCGACACTTCTGACATACGCACGCGTGCGGGGACACCTCCCCTACAACGCCACACTCTCGGATAAGCCCGAGAGATGTAAAAAAAAGTGTG
This sequence comes from Gymnoscopelus braueri, assembly GCF_963280865.1. Taxonomy (NCBI): domain Eukaryota; kingdom Metazoa; phylum Chordata; class Actinopteri; order Myctophiformes; family Myctophidae; genus Gymnoscopelus; species Gymnoscopelus braueri. The sequence goes on along the minus strand of NC_137611.1, from coordinate 53,330,898 downwards.
GCGGACCGTCCAGTGAGGTCAGAGGTCAGAAAAGTGCAGTTTTCAGACAACGGTGGACACTGGACCGGCGCCGGCGGACACTGCCGACACTTCTGACATACGCACGCGTGCGGGGACACCTCCCCTACAACGCCACACTTTCGGATAAGCCCGAGAGGTGTAAAGAAAAGTGTGGCGGACCGTCCAGTGAGGTCAGAGGTCAGAAAAGTGCCGTTTTCAGACAACAGTGGACACTGGACAGGCACCGGTGGACATTGCCGACACTTCTGACATACGCACGCGTGCGGGGACACCTCCCCTACAACGCCACACTCTCGGATAAGCCCGAGAGGTGTAAAGAAAAGTGTGGCGGACCGTCCAGTGAGGTCAGAGGTCAGAAAAGTGCAGTTTTCAGACAACGGTGGACACTGGACCGGCGCCGGCGGACACTGCCGACACTTCTGACATACGCACGCGTGCGGGGACACCTCCCCTACAACGCCACACTCTCGGATAAGCCCGAGAGGTGTAAAGAAAAGTGTGGCGGACCGTCCAGTGAGGTCAGAGGTCAGAAAAGTGCAGTTTTCAGACAACGGTGGACACTGGACCGGCGCCGGCGGACACTGCCGACACTTCTGACATACGCACGCGTGCGGGGACACCTCCCCTACAACGCCACACTCTCGGATAAGCCCGAGAGGTGTAAAGAAAAGTGTGGCGGACCGTCCAGTGAGGTCAGAGGTCAGAAAAGTGCAGTTTTCAGACAACGGTGGACACTGGACCGGCGCCGGCGGACACTGCCGACACTTCTGACATACGCACGCGTGCGGGGACACCTCCCCTACAACGCCACACTCTCGGATAAGCCCGAGAGATGTAAAAAAAAGTGTGGCGGACCGTCCAGTGAGGTCAGAGGTCAGAAAAGTGCAGTTTTCAGACAACGGTGGACACTGGACCGGCGCCGGCGGACACTGCCGACACTTCTGACATACGCACGCGTGCGGGGACACCTCCCCTACAACGCCACACTCTCGGATAAGCCCGAGAGGTGTAAAGAAAAGTGTGGCGGACCGTCCAGTGAGGTCAGAGGTCAGAAAAGTGCAGTTTTCAGACAACGGTGGACACTGGACCGGCGCCGGCGGACACTGCCGACACTTCTGACATACGCACGCGTGCGGGGACACCTCCCCTACAACGCCAGACTCTCGGATAAGCCCGAGAGGTGTAAAGAAAAGTGTGGCGGACCGTCCAGTGAGGTCAGAGGTCAGAAAAGTGCAGTTTTCAGACAACGGTGGACACTGGACCGGCGCCGGCGGACACTGCCGACACTTCTGACATACGCACGCGTGCGGGGACACCTCCCCTACAACGCCACAGTCTCGGATAAGCCCGAGAGGTGTAAAGAAAAGTGTGGCGGACCGTCCAGTGAGGTCAGAGGTCAGAAAAGTGCAGTTTTCAGACAACGGTGGACACTGGACCGGCGCCGGCGGACACTGCCGACACTTCTGACATACGCACGCGTGCGGGGACACCTCCCCTACAACGCCACACTCTCGGATAAGCCCGAGAGATGTAAAAAAAAGTGTGGCGGACCGTCCAGTGAGGTCAGAGGTCAGAAAAGTGCAGTTTTCAGACAACGGTGGACACTGGACCGGCACCTCCCCTACTGCCGACACTTCTGACATACGCACGCGTGCGGGGACACCTCCCCTACAACGCCAGACTCTCGGATAAGCCCGAAAGGTGTAAAGAAAAGTGTGGCGGACCGTCCAGTGAGGTCAGAGGTCAGAAAAGTGCAGTTTTCAGATAACGGTGGACACTGGACCGGTGCCGGCGGACACTGCCGACACTTCTGACATGCGCATGCGTGCGGGGACACCTCCCCTACAACGCCACACTCTCGGATAAGCCAGAGAGATGTAAAAAAAAGTGTGGCGGACCGTCCAGTGAGGTCAGAGGTCAGAAAAGTGCAGTTTTCAGACAACGGTGGACACTGGACCGGCGCCGGCGGACACTGCCGACACTTCTGACATACGCACGCGTGCGGGGACACCTCCCCTACAACGCCACACTCTCGGATAAGCCCGAGAGGTGTAAAAAAAAGTGTGGCGGACCGTCCAGTGAGGTCAGAGGTCAGAAAAGTGCCGTTTTCAGACAACAGTGGACACTGGACAGGCACCGGTGGACACTGCCAACACTTCTGACATACGCACGCGTGCGGGGACACCTCCCCTACAACGCCACACTCTCGGATAAGACCGAGAGATGTAAAAAAAAGTGTGGCGGACCGTCCAGTGAGGTCAGAGGTCAGAAAAGTGCAGTTTTCAGACAACGGTGGACACTGGACCGGCGCCGGCGGACACTGCCGACACTTCTGACATACGCACGCGTGCGGGGACACCTCCCCTACAACGCCACACTCTCGGATAAGCCCGAGAGATGTAAAAAAAAGTGTGGCGGACCGTCCAGTGAGGTCAGAGGTCAGAAAAGTGCAGTTTTCAGACAACGGTGGACACTGGACCGGCGCCGGCGGACACTGCCGACACTTCTGACATACGCAAGCGTGCGGGGGGACCTCCCCTACAACGCCAGACTCTCGGATAAGCCCGAGAGGTGTAAAAAAAAGTGTGGCGGACCGTCCAGTGAGGTCAGAGGTCAGAAAAGTGCCGTTTTCAGACAACAGTGGACACTGGACAGGCACCGGTGGACACTGCCGACACTTCTGACATACGCACGCGTGCGGGGACACCTCCCCTACAACGCCACACTCTCGGATAAGCCCGAGAGATGTAAAAAAAAGTGTGGCGGACCGTCCAGTGAGGTCAGAGGTCAGAAAAGTGCAGTTTTCAGACAACGGTGGACACTGGACCGGCGCCGGCGGACACTGCCGACACTTCTGACATACGCACGCGTGCGGGGACACCTCCCCTACAACGCCACACTTTCGGATAAGCCCGAGAGGTGTAAAGAAAAGTGTGGCGGACCGTCCAGTGAGGTCAGAGGTCAGAAAAGTGCCGTTTTCAGACAACAGTGGACACTGGACAGGCACCGGTGGACACTGCCGACACTTCTGACATACGCACGCGTGCGGGGACACCTCCCCTACAACGCCACACTCTCGGATAAGCCCGAGAGATGTAAAAAAAAGTGTGGCGGACCGTCCAGTGAGGTCAGAGGTCAGAAAAGTGCAGTTTTCAGACAACGGTGGACACTGGACCGGCGCCGGCGGACACTGCCGACACTTCTGACATACGCACGCGTGCGGGGACACCTCCCCTACAACGCCAGACTCTCGGATAAGCCCGAGAGGTGTAAAGAAAAGTGTGGCGGACCGTCCAGTGAGGTCAGAGGTCAGAAAGGTGCAGTTTTCAGACAACGGTGGACACTGGACCGGCGCCGGCGGACACTGCCGACACTTCTGACATACGCACGCGTGCGGGGACACCTCCCCTACAACGCCACACTCTCGGATAAGCCAGAGAGGTGTGAAGAAAAGTGTGGCGGACCGTCCAGTGAGGTCAGAGGTCAGAAAAGTGCAGTTTTCAGACAACGGTGGACACTGGACCGGCGCCGGCGGACACTGCCGACACTTCTGACATACGCACGCGTGCGGGGACACCTCCCCTACAACGCCACACTCTCGGATAAGCCCGAGAGATGTAAAAAAATGTGTGGCGGACCGTCCAGTGAGGTCAGAAAAGTGCAGTTTTCAGACAACGGTGGACACTGGACCGGCGCCGGCGGACACTGCCGACACTTCTGACATACGCACGCGTGCGGGGACACCTCCCCTACAACGCCACACTCTCGGATAAGCCCGAGAGATGTCAAAAAAAGTGTGGCGGACCGTCCAGTGAGGTCAGAGGTCAGAAAAGTGCAGTTTTCAGACAACGGTGGACACTGGACCGGCGCCGGCGGACACTGCCGACACTTCTGACATACGCACGCGTGCGGGGACACCTCCCCTACAACGCCACACTCTCGGATAAGCCCGAGAGATGTAAAAAAAAGTGTGGCGGACCGTCCAGTGAGGTCAGAGGTCAGAAAAGTGCAGTTTTCAGACAACGGTGGACACTGGACCGGCGCCGGCGGACACTGCCGACACTTCTGACATACGCACGCGTGCGGGGACACCTCCCCTACAACGCCACACTCTCGGATAAGCCCGAGAGATGTAAAAAAAAGTGTGGCGGACCGTCCAGTGAGGTCAGAGGTCAGAAAAGTGCAGTTTTCAGACAACGGTGGACACTGGACCGGCGCCGGCGGACACTGCCGACACTTCGACATACGCACGCGTGCGGGGACACCTCCCCTACAACGCCACAGTCTCGGATAAGCCCGAGAGGTGTAAAAAAAAGTGTGGCGGACCGTCCAGTGAGGTCAGAGGTCAGAAAAGTGCCGTTTTCAGACAACAGTGGACACTGGACAGGCGCCGGTGGACACTGCCGACACTTCTGACATACGCACGCGTGCGGGGACACCTCCCCTACAACGCCGCACTCTCGGATAAGCCCGAGAGGTGTAAAGAAAAGTGTGGCGGACCGTCCAGTGAGGTTGGAGGTCAGAAAAGTGCAGTTTTCAGACAACGGTGGACACTGGACCGGCGCCGGCGGACACTGCCGCCACTTCTGACATACGCACGCGTGCGGGGACACCTCCCCTACAACGCCACACTCTCGGATAAGCCCGAGAGGTATAAAGAAAAGTGTGGCGGACCGTCCAGTGAGGTCAGAGGTCAGAAAAGTGCAGTTTTCAGACAACGGTGGACACTGGACCGGCGCCGGCGGACACTGCCGACACTTCTGACATACGCATGCGTGCGGGGACACCTCCCCTACAACGCCAGACTCTCGGATAAGCCAGAGAGGTGTGAAGAAAAGTGTGGCGGACCGTCCAGTGAGGTCAGAGGTCAGAAAAGTGCAGTTTTCAGACAACGGTGGACACTGGACCGGCGCCGGCGGACACTGCCGACACTTCTGACATACGCACGCGTGCGGGGACACCTCCCCTACAACGCCACACTCTCGGATAAGCCCGAGAGATGTAAAAAAAAGTGTGGCGGACCGTCCAGTGAGGTCAGAGGTCAGAAAAGTGCAGTTTTCAGACAGCGGTGGACACTGGACCGGCGCCGGCGGACACTGCCGACACTTCTGACATACGCACGTGTGCGGGGACACCTCCCCTACAACGCCACACTCTCGGATAAGCCCGAGAGATGTAAAAAAAAGTGTGGCGGACCGTCCAGTGAGGTCAGAGGTCAGAAAAGTGCAGTTTTCAGACAACGGTGGACACTGGACCGGCGCCGGCGGACACTGCCGACACTTCTGACATACGCACGCGTGCGGGGACACCTCCCCTACAACGCCACACTCTCGGATAAGCCCGAGAGGTGTAAAAAAAAGTATGGCGGACCGTCCAGTGAGGTCAGAGGTCAGAAAAGTGCAGTTTTCAGACAACAGTGGACACTGGACAGGCACCGGTGGACACTGCCGACACTTCTGACATACGCACGCGTGCGGGGACACCTCCCCTACAACGCCACACTCTCGGATAAGCCCGAGAGGTATAAAGAAAAGTGTGGCGGACCGTCCAGTGAGGTCAGAGGTCAGAAAAGTGCAGTTTTCAGACAACGGTGGACACTGGACCGGCGCCGGCGGACACTGCCGACACTTCTGACATACGCACGCGTGCGGGGACACCTCCCCTACAACGCCACACTCTCGGATAAGCCCGAGAGATGTAAAAAAAAGTGTGGCGGACCGTCCAGTGAGGTCAGAAAAGTGCAGTTTTCAGACAACGGTGGACACTGGACCGGCGCCGGCGGACACTGCCGACACTTCTGACATACGCACGCGTGCGGGGACACCTCCCCTACAACGCCACACTCTCGGATAAGCCCGAGAGATGTAAAAAAAAGTGTGGCGGACCGTCCAGTGAGGTCAGAGGTCAGAAAAGTGCAGTTTTCAGACAACGGTGGACACTGGACCGGCGCCGGCGGACACTGCCGACACTTTCTGACATACGCACGCGTGCGGGGACACCTCCCCTACAACGCCACACTCTCGGATAAGCCCGAGAGATGTAAAAAAAAGTGTGGCGGACCGTCCAGTGAGGTCAGAAAAGTGCAGTTTTCAGACAACGGTGGACACTGGACCGGCGCCGGCGGACACTGCCGACACTTCTGACATACGCACGCGTGCGGGGACACCTCCCCTACAACGCCACACTCTCGGATAAGCCCGAGAGATGTAAAAAAAAGTGTGGCGGACCGTCCAGTGAGGTCAGAGGTCAGAAAAGTGCAGTTTTCAGACAACGGTGGACACTGGACCGGCGCCGGCGGACACTGCCGACACTTCTGACATACGCACGCGTGCGGGGACACCTCCCCTACAACGCCACACTCTCGGATAAGCCCGAGAGATGTAAAAAAAAGTGTGGCGGACCGTCCAGTGAGGTCAGAGGTCAGAAAAGTGCAGTTTTCAGACAACGGTGGACACTGGACCGGCGCCGGCGGACACTGCCGACACTTCTGACATACGCACGCGTGCGGGGACACCTCCCCTACAACGCCACACTCTCGGATAAGCCCGAGAGATGTAAAAAAAAGTGTGGCGGACCGTCCAGTGAGGTCAGAGGTCAGAAAAGTGCAGTTTTCAGACAACGGTGGACACTGGACCGGCGCCGGCGGACACTGCCGACACTTCGACATACGCACGCGTGCGGGGACACCTCCCCTACAACGCCACAGTCTCGGATAAGCCCGAGAGGTGTAAAAAAAAGTGTGGCGGACCGTCCAGTGAGGTCAGAGGTCAGAAAAGTGCCGTTTTCAGACAACAGTGGACACTGGACAGGCGCCGGTGGACACTGCCGACACTTCTGACATACGCACGCGTGCGGGGACACCTCCCCTACAACGCCACACTCTCGGATAAGCCCGAGAGGTATAAAGAAAAGTGTGGCGGACCGTCCAGTGAGGTCAGAGGTCAGAAAAGTGCAGTTTTCAGACAACGGTGGACACTGGACCGGCGCCGGCGGACACTGCCGACACTTCTGACATACGCATGCGTGCGGGGACACCTCCCCTACAACGCCAGACTCTCGGATAAGCCAGAGAGGTGTGAAGAAAAGTGTGGCGGACCGTCCAGTGAGGTCAGAGGTCAGAAAAGTGCAGTTTTCAGACAACGGTGGACACTGGACCGGCGCCGGCGGACACTGCCGACACTTCTGACATACGCACGCGTGCGGGGACACCTCCCCTACAACGCCACACTCTCGGATAAGCCCGAGAGATGTAAAAAAAAGTGTGGCGGACCGTCCAGTGAGGTCAGAGGTCAGAAAAGTGCAGTTTTCAGACAGCGGTGGACACTGGACCGGCGCCGGCGGACACTGCCGACACTTCTGACATACGCACGTGTGCGGGGACACCTCCCCTACAACGCCACACTCTCGGATAAGCCCGAGAGATGTAAAAAAAAGTGTGGCGGACCGTCCAGTGAGGTCAGAGGTCAGAAAAGTGCAGTTTTCAGACAACGGTGGACACTGGACCGGCGCCGGCGGACACTGCCGACACTTCTGACATACGCACGCGTGCGGGGACACCTCCCCTACAACGCCACACTCTCGGATAAGCCCGAGAGGTGTAAAAAAAAGTATGGCGGACCGTCCAGTGAGGTCAGAGTTCAGAAAAGTGCAGTTTTCAGACAACAGTGGACACTGGACAGGCACCGGTGGACACTGCCGACACTTCTGACATACGCACGCGTGCGGGGACACCTCCCCTACAACGCCACACTCTCGGATAAGCCCGAGAGGTATAAAGAAAAGTGTGGCGGACCGTCCAGTGAGGTCAGAGGTCAGAAAAGTGCAGTTTTCAGACAACGGTGGACACTGGACCGGCGCCGGCGGACACTGCCGACACTTCTGACATACGCACGCGTGCGGGGACACCTCCCCTACAACGCCACACTCTCGGATAAGCCCGAGAGATGTAAAAAAAAGTGTGGCGGACCGTCCAGTGAGGTCAGAAAAGTGCAGTTTTCAGACAACGGTGGACACTGGACCGGCGCCGGCGGACACTGCCGACACTTCTGACATACGCACGCGTGCGGGGACACCTCCCCTACAACGCCACACTCTCGGATAAGCCCGAGAGATGTAAAAAAAAGTGTGGCGGACCGTCCAGTGAGGTCAGAGGTCAGAAAAGTGCAGTTTTCAGACAACGGTGGACACTGGACCGGCGCCGGCGGACACTGCCGACACTTTCTGACATACGCACGCGTGCGGGGACACCTCCCCTACAACGCCACACTCTCGGATAAGCCCGAGAGATGTAAAAAAAAGTGTGGCGGACCGTCCAGTGAGGTCAGAAAAGTGCAGTTTTCAGACAACGGTGGACACTGGACCGGCGCCGGCGGACACTGCCGACACTTCTGACATACGCACGCGTGCGGGGACACCTCCCCTACAACGCCACACTCTCGGATAAGCCCGAGAGATGTAAAAAAAAGTGTGGCGGACCGTCCAGTGAGGTCAGAGGTCAGAAAAGTGCAGTTTTCAGACAACGGTGGACACTGGACCGGCGCCGGCGGACACTGCCGACACTTCTGACATACGCACGCGTGCGGGGACACCTCCCCTACAACGCCACACTCTCGGATAAGCCCGAGAGATGTAAAAAAAAGTGTGGCGGACCGTCCAGTGAGGTCAGAGGTCAGAAAAGTGCAGTTTTCAGACAACGGTGGACACTGGACCGGCGCCGGCGGACACTGCCGACACTTCTGACATACGCACGCGTGCGGGGACACCTCCCCTACAACGCCACACTCTCGGATAAGCCCGAGAGATGTAAAAAAAAGTGTGGCGGACCGTCCAGTGAGGTCAGAGGTCAGAAAAGTGCAGTTTTCAGACAACGGTGGACACTGGACCGGCGCCGGCGGACACTGCCGACACTTCGACATACGCACGCGTGCGGGGACACCTCCCCTACAACGCCACAGTCTCGGATAAGCCCGAGAGGTGTAAAAAAAAGTGTGGCGGACCGTCCAGTGAGGTCAGAGGTCAGAAAAGTGCCGTTTTCAGACAACAGTGGACACTGGACAGGCGCCGGTGGACACTGCCGACACTTCTGACATACGCACGCGTGCGGGGACACCTCCCCTACAACGCCGCACTCTCGGATAAGCCCGAGAGGTGTAAAGAAAAGTGTGGCGGACCGTCCAGTGAGGTCAGAGGTCAGAAAAGTGCAGTTTTCAGACAACGGTGGACACTGGACCGGCGCCGGCGGACACTGCCGACACTTTTGACATACGCACGCGTGCGGGGACACCTCCCCTACAACGCCAGACTCTCGGATAAGCCCGAGAGGTGTAAAGAAAAGTGTGGCGGACCGTCCAGTGAGGTCAGAGGTCAGAAAAGTGCAGTTTTCAGACAACGGTGGACACTGGACCGGCGCCGGCGGACACTGCCGACACTTCTGACATACGCATGCGTGCGGGGACACCTCCCCTACAACGCCAGACTCTCGGATAAGCCAGAGAGGTGTAAAGAAAAGTGTGGCGGACCGTCCAGTGAGGTCAGAGGTCAGAAAAGTGCAGTTTTCAGACAACGGTGGACACTGGACCGGCGCCGGCGGACACTGCCGACACTTCTGACATACGCACGCGTGCGGGGACACCTCCCCTACAACGCCAGACTCTCGGATAAGCCCGAGAGGTGTAAAGAAAAGTGTGGCGGACCGTCCAGTGAGGTCAGAGGTCAGAAAAGTGCAGTTTTCAGACAACGGTGGACACTGGACCGGCGCCGGCGGACACTGCCGACACTTCTGACATACGCACGCGTGCGGGGACACCTCCCCTACAACGCCACACTCTCGGATAAGCCCGAGAGATGTAAAAAAAAGTGTGGCGGACCGTCCAGTGAGGTCAGAGGTCAGAAAAGTGCAGTTTTCAGACAACGGTGGACACTGGACCGGCGCCGGCGGACACTGCCGACACTTCTGACATACGCACGCGTGCGGGGACACCTCCCCTACAACGCCACACTCTCGGATAAGCCCGAGAGATGTAAAAAAAAGTGTGGCGGACCGTCCAGTGAGGTCAGAGGTCAGAAAAGTGCAGTTTTCAGACAACGGTGGACACTGGACCGGCGCCGGCGGACACTGCCGACACTTTCTGACATACGCACGCGTGCGGGGACACCTCCCCTACAACGCCACACTCTCGGATAAGCCCGAGAGATGTAAAAAAAAGTGTGGCGGACCGTCCAGTGAGGTCAGAAAAGTGCAGTTTTCAGACAACGGTGGACACTGGACCGGCGCCGGCGGACACTGCCGACACTTCTGACATACGCACGCGTGCGGGGACACCTCCCCTACAACGCCACACTCTCGGATAAGCCCGAGAGATGTAAAAAAAAGTGTGGCGGACCGTCCAGTGAGGTCAGAGGTCAGAAAAGTGCAGTTTTCAGACAACGGTGGACACTGGACCGGCGCCGGCGGACACTGCCGACACTTCTGACATACGCACGCGTGCGGGGACACCTCCCCTACAACGCCACACTCTCGGATAAGCCCGAGAGATGTAAAAAAAAGTGTGGCGGACCGTCCAGTGAGGTCAGAGGTCAGAAAAGTGCAGTTTTCAGACAACGGTGGACACTGGACCGGCGCCGGCGGACACTGCCGACACTTCTGACATACGCACGCGTGCGGGGACACCTCCCCTACAACGCCACACTCTCGGATAAGCCCGAGATATGTAAAAAAAAGTGTGGCGGACCGTCCAGTGAGGTCAGAGGTCAGAAAAGTGCAGTTTTCAGACAACGGTGGACACTGGACCGGCGCCGGCGGACACTGCCGACACTTCTGACATACGCACGCGTGCGGGGACACCTCCCCTACAACGCCACACTCTCGGATAAGCCCGAGAGGTGTAAAAAAAAGTATGGCGGACCGTCCAGTGAGGTCAGAGGTCAGAAAAGTGCAGTTTTCAGACAACAGTGGACACTGGACAGGCACCGGTGGACACTGCCGACACTTCTGACATACGCACGCGTGCGGGGACACCTCCCCTACAACGCCACACTCTCGGATAAGCCCGAGAGGTATAAAGAAAAGTGTGGCGGACCGTCCAGTGAGGTCAGAGGTCAGAAAAGTGCAGTTTTCAGACAACGGTGGACACTGGACCGGCGCCGGCGGACACTGCCGACACTTCTGACATACGCACGCGTGCGGGGACACCTCCCCTACAACGCCACACTCTCGGATAAGCCCGAGAGATGTAAAAAAAAGTGTGGCGGACCGTCCAGTGAGGTCAGAGGTCAGAAAAGTGCAGTTTTCAGACAACGGTGGACACTGGACCGGCGCCGGCGGACACTGCCGACACTTCTGACATACGCACGCGTGCGGGGACACCTCCCCTACAACGCCACACTCTCGGATAAGCCCGAGAGGTGTAAAAAAAAGTATGGCGGACCGTCCAGTGAGGTCAGAGGTCAGAAAAGTGCAGTTTTCAGACAACAGTGGACACTGGACAGGCACCGGTGGACACTGCCGACACTTCTGACATACGCACGCGTGCGGGGACACCTCCCCTACAACGCCACATTCTCGGATAAGCCCGAGAGGTATAAAGAAAAGTGTGGCGGACCGTCCAGTGAGGTCAGAGGTCAGAAAAGTGCAGTTTTCAGACAACGGTGGACACTGGACCGGCGCCGGCGGACACTGCCGACACTTCTGACATACGCACGCGTGCGGGGACACCTCCCCTACAACGCCACACTCTCGGATAAGCCCGAGAGATGTAAAAAAAAGTGTGGCGGACCGTCCAGTGAGGTCAGAAAAGTGCAGTTTTCAGACAACGGTGGACACTGGACCGGCGCCGGCGGACACTGCCGACACTTCTGACATACGCACGCGTGCGGGGACACCTCCCCTACAACGCCACACTCTCGGATAAGCCCGAGAGATGTAAAAAAAAGTGTGGCGGACCGTCCAGTGAGGTCAGAGGTCAGAAAAGTGCAGTTTTCAGACAACGGTGGACACTGGACCGGCGCCGGCGGACACTGCCGACACTTTCTGACATACGCACGCGTGCGGGGACACCTCCCCTACAACGCCACACTCTCGGATAAGCCCGAGAGATGTAAAAAAAAGTGTGGCGGACCGTCCAGTGAGGTCAGAAAAGTGCAGTTTTCAGACAACGGTGGACACTGGACCGGCACCGGCGGACACTGCCGACACTTCTGACATACGCACGCGTGCGGGGACACCTCCCCTACAACGCCACACTCTCGGATAAGCCCGAGAGATGTAAAAAAAAGTGTGGCGGACCGTCCAGTGAGGTCAGAGGTCAGAAAAGTGCAGTTTTCAGACAACGGTGGACACTGGACCGGCGCCGGCGGACACTGCCGACACTTCTGACATACGCACGCGTGCGGGGACACCTCCCCTACAACACCACACTCTCGGATAAGCCCGAGAGATGTAAAAAAAAGTGTGGCGGACCGTCCAGTGAGGTCAGAGGTCAGAAAAGTGCAGTTTTCAGACAACGGTGGACACTGGACCGGCGCCGGCGGACACTGCCGACACTTCTGACATACGCACGCGTGCGGGGACACCTCCCCTACAACGCCACACTCTCGGATAAGCCCGAGAGATGTAAAAAAAAGTGTGGCGGACCGTCCAGTGAGGTCAGAGGTCAGAAAAGTGCAGTTTTCAGACAACGGTGGACACTGGACCGGCGCCGGCGGACACTGCCGACACTTCGACATACGCACGCGTGCGGGGACACCTCCCCTACAACGCCACAGTCTCGGATAAGCCCGAGAGGTGTAAAAAAAAGTGTGGCGGACCGTCCAGTGAGGTCAGAGGTCAGAAAAGTGCCGTTTTCAGACAACAGTGGACACTGGACAGGCGCCGGTGGACACTGCCGACACTTCTGACATACGCACGCGTGCGGGGACACCTCCCCTACAACGCCGCACTCTCGGATAAGCCCGAGAGGTGTAAAGAAAAGTGTGGCGGACCGTCCAGTGAGGTCAGAGGTCAGAAAAGTGCAGTTTTCAGACAACGGTGGACACTGGACCGGCGCCGGCGGACACTGCCGACACTTCTGACATACGCACGCGTGCGGGGACACCTCCCCTACAACGCCAGACTCTCGGATAAGCCCGAGAGGTGTAAAGAAAAGTGTGGCGGACCGTCCAGTGAGGTCAGAGGTCAGAAAAGTGCAGTTTTCAGACAACGGTGGACACTGGACCGGCGCCGGCGGACACTGCCGACACTTCTGACATACGCATGCGTGCGGGGACACCTCCCCTACAACGCCAGACTCTCGGATAAGCCAGAGAGGTGTAAAGAAAAGTGTGGCGGACCGTCCAGTGAGGTCAGAGGTCAGAAAAGTGCAGTTTTCAGACAACGGTGGACACTGGACCGGCGCCGGCGGACACTGCCGACACTTCTGACATACGCACGCGTGCGGGGACACCTCCCCTACAACGCCAGACTCTCGGATAAGCCCGAGAGGTGTAAAGAAAAGTGTGGCGGACCGTCCAGTGAGGTCAGAGGTCAGAAAAGTGCAGTTTTCAGACAACGGTGGACACTGGACCGGCGCCGGCGGACACTGCCGACACTTCTGACATACGCACGCGTGCGGGGACACCTCCCCTACAACGCCACACTCTCGGATAAGCCCGAGAGATGTAAAAAAAAGTGTGGCGGACCGTCCAGTGAGGTCAGAGGTCAGAAAAGTGCAGTTTTCAGACAACGGTGGACACTGGACCGGCGCCGGCGGACACTGCCGACACTTCTGACATACGCACGCGTGCGGGGACACCTCCCCTACAACGCCACACTCTCGGATAAGCCCGAGAGATGTAAAAAAAAGTGTGGCGGACCGTCCAGTGAGGTCAGAGGTCAGAAAAGTGCAGTTTTCAGACAACGGTGGACACTGGACCGGCGCCGGCGGACACTGCCGACACTTCTGACATACGCACGCGTGCGGGGACACCTCCCCTACAACGCCACACTCTCGGATAAGCCCGAGAGATGTAAAAAAAAGTGTGGCGGACCGTCCAGTGAGGTCAGAGGTCAGAAAAGTGCAGTTTTCAGACAACGGTGGACACTGGACAGGCACCGGTGGACACTGCCGACACTTCTGACATACGCACGCGTGCGGGGACACCTCCCCTACAACGCCAGACTCTCGGATAAGCCCGAGAGGTGTAAAGAAAAGTGTGGCGGACCGTCCAGTGAGGTCAGAGGTCAGAAAAGTGCAGTTTTCAGACAACGGTGGACACTGGACCGGCGCCGGCGGACACTGCCGACACTTCTGACATACGCACGCGTGCGGGGACACCTCCCCTACAACGCCACACTCTCGGATAAGCCCGAGAGATGTAAAAAAAAGTGTGGCGGACCGTCCAGTGAGGTCAGAGGTCAGAAAAGTGCAGTTTTCAGACAACGGTGGACACTGGACCGGCGCCGGCGGACACTGCCGACACTTCTGACATACGCACGCGTGCGGGGACACCTCCCCTACAACGCCAAACTCTCGGATAAGCCCGAGAGATGTAAAAAAAAGTGTGGCGGACCGTCCAGTGAGGTCAGAGGTCAGAAAAGTGCAGTTTTCAGACAACGGTGGACACTGGACCGGCGCCGGCGGACACTGCCGACACTTCTGACATACGCACGCGTGCGGGTACACCTCCCCTACAACGCCACACTCTCGGATAAGCCCGAGAGGTGTAAAAAAAAGTATGGCGGACCGTCCAGTGAGGTCAGAGGTCAGAAAAGTGCAGTTTTCAGACAACAGTGGACACTGGACAGGCACCGGTGGACACTGCCGACACTTCTGACATACGCACGCGTGCGGGGACACCTCCCCTACAACGCCACACTCTCGGATAAGCCCGAGAGATGTAAAAAAAAGTGTGGCGGACCGTCCAGTGAGGTCAGAAAAGTGCAGTTTTCAGACAACGGTGGACACTGGACCGGCGCCGGCGGACACTGCCGACACTTCTGACATACGCACGCGTGCGGGGACACCTCCCCTACAACGCCACACTCTCGGATAAGCCCGAGAGATGTAAAAAAAAGTGTGGCGGACCGTCCAGTGAGGTCAGAGGTCAGAAAAGTGCAGTTTTCAGACAACGGTGGACACTGGACCGGCGCCGGCGGACACTGCCGACACTTCTGACATACGCACGCGTGCGGGGACACCTCCCCTACAACGCCACACTCTCGGATAAGCCCGAGAGATGTAAAAAAAAGTGTGGCGGACCGTCCAGTGAGGTCAGAGGTCAGAAAAGTGCAGTTTTCAGACAACGGTGGACACTGGACCGGCGCCGGCGGACACTGCCGACACTTCTGACATACGCACGCGTGCGGGGACACCTCCCCTACAACGCCACACTCTCGGATAAGCCCGAGAGGTGTAAAAAAAAGTATGGCGGACCGTCCAGTGAGGTCAGAGGTCAGAAAAGTGCAGTTTTCAGACAACAGTGGACACTGGACAGGCACCGGTGGACACTGCCGACACTTCTGACATACGCACGCGTGCGGGGACACCTCCCCTACAACGCCACACTCTCGGATAAGCCCGAGAGATGTAAAAAAAAGTGTGGCGGACCGTCCAGTGAGGTCAGAAAAGTGCAGTTTTCAGACAACGGTGGACACTGGACCGGCGCCGGCGGACACTGCCGACACTTCTGACATACGCACGCGTGCGGGGACACCTCCCCTACAACGCCACACTCTCGGATAAGCCCGAGAGATGTAAAAAAAAGTGTGGCGGACCGTCCAGTGAGGTCAGAGGTCAGAAAAGTGCAGTTTTCAGACAACGGTGGACACTGGACCGGCGCCGGCGGACACTGCCGACACTTCTGACATACGCACGCGTGCGGGGACACCTCCCCTACAACGCCACACTCTCGGATAAGCCCGAGAGATGTAAAAAAAAGTGTGGCGGACCGTCCAGTGAGGTCAGAGGTCAGAAAAGTGCAGTTTTCAGACAACGGTGGACACTGGACCGGCGCCGGCGGACACTGCCGACACTTCTGACATACGCACGCGTGCGGGGACACCTCCCCTACAACGCCACACTCTCGGATAAGCCCGAGAGATGTAAAAAAAAGTGTGGCGGACCGTCCAGTGAGGTCAGAGGTCAGAAAAGTGCAGTTTTCAGACAACGGTGGACACTGGACCGGCGCCGGCGGACACTGCCGACACTTCTGACATACGCACGCGTGCGGGGACACCTCCCCTACAACGCCAGACTCTCGGATAAGCCCGAGAGGTGTAAAGAAAAGTGTGGCGGACCGTCCAGTGAGGTCAGAGGTCAGAAAAGTGCAGTTTTCAGACAACGGTGGACACTGGACCGGCGCCGGCGGACACTGCCGACACTTCTGACATACGCACGCGTGCGGGGACACCTCCCCTACAACGCCAGACTCTCGGATAAGCCCGAGAGGTGTAAAGAAAAGTGTGGCGGACCGTCCAGTGAGGTCAGAGGTCAGAAAAGTGCAGTTTTCAGACAACGGTGGACACTGGACCGGCGCCGGCGGACACTGCCGACACTTCTGACATACGCACGCGTGCGGGGACACCTCCCCTACAACGCCACACTCTCGGATAAGCCCGAGAGATGTAAAAAAAAGTGTGGCGGACCGTCCAGTGAGGTCAGAAAAGTGCAGTTTTCAGACAACGGTGGACACTGGACCGGCGCCGGCGGACACTGCCGACACTTCTGACATACGCACGCGTGCGGGGACACCTCCCCTACAACGCCACACTCTCGGATAAGCCCGAGAGATGTAAAAAAAAGTGTGGCGGACCGTCCAGTGAGGTCAGAGGTCAGAAAAGTGCAGTTTTCAGACAACGGTGGACACTGGACCGGCGCCGGCGGACACTGCCGACACTTCTGACATACGCACGCGTGCGGGGACACCTCCCCTACAACGCCACACTCTCGGATAAGCCCGAGAGATGTAAAAAAAAGTGTGGCGGACCGTCCAGTGAGGTCAGAGGTCAGAAAAGTGCAGTTTTCAGACAACGGTGGACACTGGACCGGCGCCGGCGGACACTGCCGACACTTCTGACATACGCACGCGTGCGGGGACACCTCCCCTACAACGCCACACTCTCGGATAAGCCCGAGAGGTGTAAAAAAAAGTATGGCGGACCGTCCAGTGAGGTCAGAGGTCAGAAAAGTGCAGTTTTCAGACAACAGTGGACACTGGACAGGCACCGGTGGACACTGCCGACACTTCTGACATACGCACGCGTGCGGGGACACCTCCCCTACAACGCCACACTCTCGGATAAGCCCGAGAGATGTAAAAAAAAGTGTGGCGGACCGTCCAGTGAGGTCAGAAAAGTGCAGTTTTCAGACAACGGTGGACACTGGACCGGCGCCGGCGGACACTGCCGACACTTCTGACATACGCACGCGTGCGGGGACACCTCCCCTACAACGCCACACTCTCGGATAAGCCCGAGAGATGTAAAAAAAAGTGTGGCGGACCGTCCAGTGAGGTCAGAGGTCAGAAAAGTGCAGTTTTCAGACAACGGTGGACACTGGACCGGCGCCGGCGGACACTGCCGACACTTCTGACATACGCACGCGTGCGGGGACACCTCCCCTACAACGCCACACTCTCGGATAAGCCCGAGAGATGTAAAAAAAAGTGTGGCGGACCGTCCAGTGAGGTCAGAGGTCAGAAAAGTGCAGTTTTCAGACAACGGTGGACACTGGACCGGCGCCGGCGGACACTGCCGACACTTCTGACATACGCACGCGTGCGGGAACACCTCCCCTACAACGCCACACTCTCGGATAAGCCCGAGAGGTATAAAGAAAAGTGTGGCGGACCGTCCAGTGAGGTCAGAGGTCAGAAAAGTGCAGTTTTCAGACAACGGTGGACACTGGACCGGCGCCGGCGGACACTGCCGACACTTCTGACATACGCACGCGTGCGGGGACACCTCCCCTACAACGCCAGACTCTCGGATAAGCCCGAGAGGTGTAAAGAAAAGTGTGGCGGACCGTCCAGTGAGGTCAGAGGTCAGAAAAGTGCAGTTTTCAGACAACGGTGGACACTGGACCGGCGCCGGCGGACACTGCCGACACTTCTGACATACGCACGCGTGCGGGGACACCTCCCCTACAACGCCACACTCTCGGATAAGCCCGAGAGATGTAAAAAAAAGTGTGGCGGACCGTCCAGTGAGGTCAGAAAAGTGCAGTTTTCAGACAACGGTGGACACTGGACCGGCGCCGGCGGACACTGCCGACACTTCTGACATACGCACGCGTGCGGGGACACCTCCCCTACAACGCCACACTCTCGGATAAGCCCGAGAGATGTAAAAAAAAGTGTGGCGGACCGTCCAGTGAGGTCAGAGGTCAGAAAAGTGCAGTTTTCAGACAACGGTGGACACTGGACCGGCGCCGGCGGACACTGCCGACACTTCTGACATACGCACGCGTGCGGGGACACCTCCCCTACAACGCCACACTCTCGGATAAGCCCGAGAGATGTAAAAAAAAGTGTGGCGGACCGTCCAGTGAGGTCAGAGGTCAGAAAAGTGCAGTTTTCAGACAACGGTGGACACTGGACCGGCGCCGGCGGACACTGCCGACACTTCTGACATACGCACGCGTGCGGGGACACCTCCCCTACAACGCCACACTCTCGGATAAGCCCGAGAGGTATAAAGAAAAGTGTGGCGGACCGTCCAGTGAGGTCAGAGGTCAGAAAAGTGCAGTTTTCAGACAACGGTGGACACTGGACCGGCGCCGGCGGACACTGCCGACACTTCTGACATACGCACGCGTGCGGGGACACCTCCCCTACAACGCCAGACTCTCGGATAAGCCCGAGAGGTGTAAAGAAAAGTGTGGCGGACCGTCCAGTGAGGTCAGAGGTCAGAAAAGTGCAGTTTTCAGACAACGGTGGACACTGGACCGGCGCCGGCGGACACTGCCGACACTTCTGACATACGCACGCGTGCGGGGACACCTCCCCTACAACGCCACACTCTCGGATAAGCCCGAGAGATGTAAAAAAAAGTGTGGCGGACCGTCCAGTGAGGTCAGAAAAGTGCAGTTTTCAGACAACGGTGGACACTGGACCGGCGCCGGCGGACACTGCCGACACTTCTGACATACGCACGCGTGCGGGGACACCTCCCCTACAACGCCACACTCTCGGATAAGCCCGAGAGATGTAAAAAAAAGTGTGGCGGACCGTCCAGTGAGGTCAGAGGTCAGAAAAGTGCAGTTTTCAGACAACGGTGGACACTGGACCGGCGCCGGCGGACACTGCCGACACTTCTGACATACGCACGCGTGCGGGGACACCTCCCCTACAACGCCAAACTCTCGGATAAGCCCGAGAGATGTAAAAAAAAGTGTGGCGGACCGTCCAGTGAGGTCAGAGGTCAGAAAAGTGCAGTTTTCAGACAACGGTGGACACTGGACCGGCGCCGGCGGACACTGCCGACACTTCTGACATACGCACGCGTGCGGGGACACCTCCCCTACAACGCCACACTCTCGGATAAGCCCGAGAGATGTAAAAAAAAGTGTGGCGGACCGTCCAGTGAGGTCAGAAAAGTGCAGTTTTCAGACAACGGTGGACACTGGACCGGCGCCGGCGGACACTGCCGACACTTCTGACATACGCACGCGTAAGGGGACACCTCCCCTACAACCCCACACTCTCGGATAAGCCCGAGAGATGTAAAAAAAAAGTGTGGCGGACCGTCCAGTGAGGTCAGAGGTCAGAAAAGTGCAGTTTTCAGACAACGGTGGACACTGGACCGGCGCCGGCGGACACTGCCGACACTTCTGACATACGCACGCGTGCGGGGACACCTCCCCTACAACGCCACACTCTCGGATAAGCCCGAGAGATGTAAAAAAAAGTATGGCGGACCGTCCAGTGAGGTCAGAGGTCAGAAAAGTGCAGTTTTCAGACAACAGTGGACACTGGACAGGCACCGGTGGACACTGCCGACACTTCTGACATACGCACGCGTGCGGGGACACCTCCCCTACAACGCCACACTCTCGGATAAGCCCGAGAGGTATAAAGAAAAGTGTGGCGGACCGTCCAGTGAGGTCAGAGGTCAGAAAAGTGCAGTTTTCAGACAACGGTGGACACTGGACCGGCGCCGGCGGACACTGCCGACACTTCTGACATACGCACGCGTGCGGGGACACCTCCCCTACAACGCCACACTCTCGGATAAGCCCGAGAAATGTAAAAAAAAGTGTGGCGGACCGTCCAGTGAGGTCAGAGGTCAGAAAAGTGCAGTTTTCAGACAACGGTGGACACTGGACCGGCGCCGGCGGACACTGCCGACACTTCTGACATACGCACGCGTGCGGGGACACCTCCCCTACAACGCCACACTCTCGGATAAGCCCGAGAGATGTAAAAAAAAAGTGTGGCGGACCGTCCAGTGAGGTCAGAGGTCAGAAAAGTGCAGTTTTCAGACAACGGTGGACACTGGACCGGCGCCGGCGGACACTGCCGACACTTCTGACATACGCACGCGTGCGGGGACACCTCCCCTACAACGCCACACTCTCGGATAAGCCCGAGAGGTGTAAAGAAAAGTGTGGCGGACCGTCCAGTGAGGTCAGAGGTCAGAAAAGTGCAGTTTTCAGACAACGGTGGACACTGGACCGGCGCCGGCGGACACTGCCGACACTTCTGACATACGCACGCGTGCGGGGACACCTCCCCTACAACGCCAGACTCTCGGATAAGCCCGAGAGGTGTAAAGAAAAGTGTGGCGGACCGTCCAGTGAGGTCAGAGGTCAGAAAAGTGCAGTTTTCAGACAACGGTGGACACTGGACCGGCGCCGGCGGACACTGCCGACACTTCTGACATACGCACGCGTGCGGGGACACCTCCCCTACAACGCCACACTCTCGGATAAGCCCGAGAGATGTAAAAAAAAGTGTGGCGGACCGTCCAGTGAGGTCAGAAAAGTGCAGTTTTCAGACAACGGTGGACACTGGACCGGCGCCGGCGGACACTGCCGACACTTCTGACATACGCACGCGTGCGGGGACACCTCCCCTACAACGCCACACTCTCGGATAAGCCCGAGAGATGTAAAAAAAAGTGTGGCGGACCGTCCAGTGAGGTCAGAGGTCAGAAAAGTGCAGTTTTCAGACAACGGTGGACACTGGACCGGCGCCGGCGGACACTGCCGACACTTCTGACATACGCACGCGTGCGGGGACACCTCCCCTACAACGCCACACTCTCGGATAAGCCCGAGAGATGTAAAAAAAAGTGTGGCGGACCGTCCAGTGAGGTCAGAGGTCAGAAAAGTGCAGTTTTCAGACAACGGTGGACACTGGACCGGCGCCGGCGGACACTGCCGACACTTCTGACATACGCACGCGTAAGGGGACACCTCCCCTACAACCCCACACTCTCGGATAAGCCCGAGAGATGTAAAAAAAAAGTGTGGCGGACCGTCCAGTGAGGTCAGAGGTCAGAAAAGTGCAGTTTTCAGACAACGGTGGACACTGGACCGGCGCCGGCGGACACTGCCGACACTTCTGACATACGCACGCGTGCGGGGACACCTCCCCTACAACGCCACACTCTCGGATAAGCCCGAGAGATGTAAAAAAAAGTATGGCGGACCGTCCAGTGAGGTCAGAGGTCAGAAAAGTGCAGTTTTCAGACAACAGTGGACACTGGACAGGCACCGGTGGACACTGCCGACACTTCTGACATACGCACGCGTGCGGGGACACCTCCCCTACAACGCCACACTCTCGGATAAGCCCGAGAGGTATAAAGAAAAGTGTGGCGGACCGTCCAGTGAGGTCAGAGGTCAGAAAAGTGCAGTTTTCAGACAACGGTGGACACTGGACCGGCGCCGGCGGACACTGCCGACACTTCTGACATACGCACGCGTGCGGGGACACCTCCCCTACAACGCCACACTCTCGGATAAGCCCGAGAAATGTAAAAAAAAGTGTGGCGGACCGTCCAGTGAGGTCAGAGGTCAGAAAAGTGCAGTTTTCAGACAACGGTGGACACTGGACCGGCGCCGGCGGACACTGCCGACACTTCTGACATACGCACGCGTGCGGGGACACCTCCCCTACAACGCCACACTCTCGGATAAGCCCGAGAGATGTAAAAAAAAGTGTGGCGGACCGTCCAGTGAGGTCAGAGGTCAGAAAAGTGCAGTTTTCAGACAACGGTGGACACTGGACCGGCGCCGGCGGACACTGCCGACACTTCTGACATACGCACGCGTGCGGGGACACCTCCCCTACAACGCCACACTCTCGGATAAGCCCGAGAGGTGTAAAGAAAAGTGTGGCGGACCGTCCAGTGAGGTCAGAGGTCAGAAAAGTGCAGTTTTCAGACAACGGTGGACACTGGACCGGCGCTGGCGGACACTGCCGACACTTCTGACATACGCACGCGTGCGGGGACACCTCCCCTACAACGCCAGACTCTCGGATAAGCCCGAGAGGTGTAAAGAAAAGTGTGGCGGACCGTCCAGTGAGGTCAGAGGTCAGAAAAGTGCAGTTTTCAGACAACGGTGGACACTGGACCGGCGCCGGCGGACACTGCCGACACTTCTGACATACGCACGCGTGCGGGGACACCTCCCCTGACAACGCCACACTCTCGGATAAGCCCGAGAGATGTAAAAAAAAGTGTGGCGGACCGTCCAGTGAGGTCAGAAAAGTGCAGTTTCAGACAACGGTGGACACTGGACCGGCGCCGGCGGACACTGCCGACACTTCTGACATACGCACGCGTGCGGGGACACCTCCCCTACAACGCCACACTCTCGGATAAGCCCGAGAGATGTAAAAAAAAGTGTGGCGGACCGTCCAGTGAGGTCAGAGGTCAGAAAAGTGCAGTTTTCAGACAACGGTGGACACTGGACCGGCGCCGGCGGACACTGCCGACACTTCTGACATACGCACGCGTGCGGGGACACCTCCCCTACAACGCCACACTCTCGGATAAGCCCGAGAGATGTAAAAAAAGTGTGGCGGACCGTCCAGTGAGGTCAGAGGTCAGAAAAGTGCAGTTTTCAGACAACGGTGGACACTGGACCGGCGCCGGCGGACACTGCCGACACTTCTGACATACGCACGCGTGCGGGGACACCTCCCCTACAACGCCACACTCTCGGATAAGCCCGAGAGATGTAAAAAAAAGTGTGGCGGACCGTCCAGTGAGGTCAGAAAAGTGCAGTTTTCAGACAACGGTGGACATTGGACCGGCGCCGGCGGACACTGCCGACACTTCTGACATACGCACGCGTAAGGGGACACCTCCCCTACAACCCCACACTCTCGGATAAGCCCGAGAGATGTAAAAAAAAGTGTGGCGGACCGTCCAGTGAGGTCAGAGGTCAGAAAAGTGCAGTTTTCAGACAACGGTGGACACTGGACCGGCGCCGGCGGACACTGCCGACACTTCTGACATACGCACGCGTGCGGGGACACCTCCCCTACAACGCCACACTCTCGGATAAGCCCGAGAGGTGTAAAGAAAAGTGTGGCGGACCGTCCAGTGAGGTCAGAGGTCAGAAAAGTGCAGTTTTCAGACAACGGTGGACACTGGACCGGCGCCGGCGGACACTGCCGACACTTCTGACATACGCACGCGTGCGGGGACACCTCCCCTACAACGCCAGACTCTCGGATAAGCCCGAGAGGTGTAAAGAAAAGTGTGGCGGACCGTCCAGTGAGGTCAGAGGTCAGAAAAGTGCAGTTTTCAGACAACGGTGGACACTGGACCGGCGCCGGCGGACACTGCCGACACTTCTGACATACGCACGCGTGCGGGGACACCTCCCCTACAACGCCACACTCTCGGATAAGCCCGAGAGATGTAAAAAAAAGTGTGGCGGACCGTCCAGTGAGGTCAGAGGTCAGAAAAGTGCAGTTTTCAGACAACGGTGGACACTGGACCGGCGCCGGCGGACACTGCCGACACTTCTGACATACGCACGCGTGCGGGGACACCTCCCCTACAACGCCAGACTCTCGGATAAGCCCGAGAGGTGTAAAGAAAAGTGTGGCGGACCGTCCAGTGAGGTCAGAGGTCAGAAAAGTGCAGTTTTCAGACAACGGTGGACACTGGACCGGCGCCGGCGGACACTGCCGACACTTCTGACATACGCACGCGTGCGGGGACACCTCCCCTACAACGCCAGACTCTCGGATAAGCCCGAGAGGTGTAAAGAAAAGTGTGGCGGACCGTCCAGTGAGGTCAGAGGTCAGAAAGGTGCAGTTTTCAGACAACGGTGGACACTGGACCGGCGCCGGCGGACACTGCCGACACTTCTGACATACGCACGCGTGCGGGGACACCTCCCCTACAACGCCACACTCTCGGATAAGCCAGAGAGGTGTGAAGAAAAGTGTGGCGGACCGTCCAGTGAGGTCAGAGGTCAGAAAAGTGCAGTTTTCAGACAACGGTGGACACTGGACCGGCGCCGGCGGACACTGCCGACACTTCTGACATACGCATGCGTGCGGGGACACCTCCCCTACAACGCCAGACTCTCGGATAAGCCAGAGAGGTGTGAAGAAAAGTGTGGCGGACCGTCCAGTGAGGTCAGAGGTCAGAAAAGTGCAGTTTTCAGACAACGGTGGACACTGGACCGGCGCCGGCGGACACTGCCGACACTTCTGACATACGCACGCGTGCGGGGACACCTCCCCTACAACGCCACACTCTCGGATAAGCCCGAGAGATGTAAAAAAAAGTGTGGCGGACCGTCCAGTGAGGTCAGAAAAGTGCAGTTTTCAGACAACGGTGGACACTGGACCGGCGCCGGCGGACACTGCCGACACTTCTGACATACGCACGCGTGCGGGGACACCTCCCCTACAACGCCACACTCTCGGATAAGCCCGAGAGATGTAAAAAAAAGTGTGGCGGACCGTCCAGTGAGGTCAGAGGTCAGAAAAGTGCAGTTTTCAGACAACGGTGGACACTGGACCGGCGCCGGCGGACACTGCCGACACTTCTGACATACGCACGCGTGCGGGGACACCTCCCCTACAACGCCACACTCTCGGATAAGCCCGAGAGATGTAAAAAAAAGTGTGGCGGACCGTCCAGTGAGGTCAGAGGTCAGAAAAGTGCAGTTTTCAGACAACGGTGGACACTGGACCGGCGCCGGCGGACACTGCCGACACTTCTGACATACGCACGCGTGCGGGGACACCTCCCCTACAACGCCACACTCTCGGATAAGCCCGAGAGATGTAAAAAAAAGTGTGGCGGACCGTCCAGTGAGGTCAGAAAAGTGCAGTTTTCAGACAACGGTGGACATTGGACCGGCGCCGGCGGACACTGCCGACACTTCTGACATACGCACGCGTAAGGGGACACCTCCCCTACAACCCCACACTCTCGGATAAGCCCGAGAGATGTAAAAAAAAGTGTGGCGGACCGTCCAGTGAGGTCAGAGGTCAGAAAAGTGCAGTTTTCAGACAACGGTGGACACTGGACCGGCGCCGGCGGACACTGCCGACACTTCTGACATACGCACGCGTGCGGGGACACCTCCCCTACAACGCCACACTCTCGGATAAGCCCGAGAGGTGTAAAGAAAAGTGTGGCGGACCGTCCAGTGAGGTCAGAGGTCAGAAAAGTGCAGTTTTCAGACAACGGTGGACACTGGACCGGCGCCGGCGGACACTGCCGACACTTCTGACATACGCACGCGTGCGGGGACACCTCCCCTACAACGCCAGACTCTCGGATAAGCCCGAGAGGTGTAAAGAAAAGTGTGGCGGACCGTCCAGTGAGGTCAGAGGTCAGAAAAGTGCAGTTTTCAGACAACGGTGGACACTGGACCGGCGCCGGCGGACACTGCCGACACTTCTGACATACGCACGCGTGCGGGGACACCTCCCCTACAACGCCACACTCTCGGATAAGCCCGAGAGATGTAAAAAAAAGTGTGGCGGACCGTCCAGTGAGGTCAGAGGTCAGAAAAGTGCAGTTTTCAGACAACGGTGGACACTGGACCGGCGCCGGCGGACACTGCCGACACTTCTGACATACGCACGCGTGCGGGGACACCTCCCCTACAACGCCAGACTCTCGGATAAGCCCGAGAGGTGTAAAGAAAAGTGTGGCGGACCGTCCAGTGAGGTCAGAGGTCAGAAAAGTGCAGTTTTCAGACAACGGTGGACACTGGACCGGCGCCGGCGGACACTGCCGACACTTCTGACATACGCACGCGTGCGGGGACACCTCCCCTACAACGCCAGACTCTCGGATAAGCCCGAGAGGTGTAAAGAAAAGTGTGGCGGACCGTCCAGTGAGGTCAGAGGTCAGAAAGGTGCAGTTTTCAGACAACGGTGGACACTGGACCGGCGCCGGCGGACACTGCCGACACTTCTGACATACGCACGCGTGCGGGGACACCTCCCCTACAACGCCACACTCTCGGATAAGCCAGAGAGGTGTGAAGAAAAGTGTGGCGGACCGTCCAGTGAGGTCAGAGGTCAGAAAAGTGCAGTTTTCAGACAACGGTGGACACTGGACCGGCGCCGGCGGACACTGCCGACACTTCTGACATACGCATGCGTGCGGGGACACCTCCCCTACAACGCCAGACTCTCGGATAAGCCAGAGAGGTGTGAAGAAAAGTGTGGCGGACCGTCCAGTGAGGTCAGAGGTCAGAAAAGTGCAGTTTTCAGACAACGGTGGACACTGGACCGGCGCCGGCGGACACTGCCGACACTTCTGACATACGCACGCGTGCGGGGACACCTCCCCTACAACGCCACACTCTCGGATAAGCCCGAGAGATGTAAAAAAAAGTGTGGCGGACCGTCCAGTGAGGTCAGAGGTCAGAAAAGTGCAGTTTTCAGACAACGGTGGACACTGGACCGGCGCCGGCGGACACTGCCGACACTTCTGACATACGCACGCGTGCGGGGACACCTCCCCTACAACGCCACACTCTCGGATAAGCCCGAGAGATGTAAAAAAAAGTGTGGCGGACCGTCCAGTGAGGTCAGAGGTCAGAAAAGTGCAGTTTTCAGACAACGGTGGACACTGGACCGGCGCCGGCGGACACTGCCGACACTTCTGACATACGCACGCGTGCGGGGACACCTCCCCTACAACGCCACACTCTCGGATAAGCCCGAGAGGTGTAAAAAAAAGTATGGCGGACCGTCCAGTGAGGTCAGAGGTCAGAAAAGTGCAGTTTTCAGACAACAGTGGACACTGGACAGGCACCGGTGGACACTGCCGACACTTCTGACATACGCACGCGTGCGGGGACACCTCCCCTACAACGCCACACTCTCGGATAAGCCCGAGAGGTATAAAGAAAAGTGTGGCGGACCGTCCAGTGAGGTCAGAGGTCAGAAAAGTGCAGTTTTCAGACAACGGTGGACACTGGACCGGCGCCGGCGGACACTGCCGACACTTCTGACATACGCATGCGTGCGGGGACACCTCCCCTACAACGCCAGACTCTCGGATAAGCCAGAGAGGTGTGAAGAAAAGTGTGGCGGACCGTCCAGTGAGGTCAGAGGTCAGAAAAGTGCAGTTTTCAGACAACGGTGGACACTGGACCGGCGCCGGCGGACACTGCCGACACTTCTGACATACGCACGCGTGCGGGGACACCTCCGCTACAACGCCACACTCTCGGATAAGCCCGAGAGATGTAAAAAAAAGTGTGGCGGACCGTCCAGTGAGGTCAGAGGTCAGAAAAGTGCAGTTTTCAGACAACGGTGGACACTGGACCGGCGCCGGCGGACACTGCCGACACTTCTGACATACGCACGCGTGCGGGGACACCTCCCCTACAACGCCACGCACGCACGCGGTCAGAAAAGTGCAGTTTTCAGACAACGGTGGACACTGGACCGGCGCCGGCGGACACTGCCGACACTTCTGACATACGCATGCGTGCGGGGACACCTCCCCTACAACGCCAGACTCTCGGATAAGCCAGAGAGGTGTGAAGAAAAGTGTGGCGGACCGTCCAGTGAGGTCAGAGGTCAGAAAAGTGCAGTTTTCAGACAACGGTGGACACTGGACCGGCGCCGGCGGACACTGCCGACACTTCTGACATACGCACGCGTGCGGGGACACCTCCGCTACAACGCCACACTCTCGGATAAGCCCGAGAGATGTAAAAAAAAGTGTGGCGGACCGTCCAGTGAGGTCAGAGGTCAGAAAAGTGCAGTTTTCAGACAACGGTGGACACTGGACCGGCGCCGGCGGACACTGCCGACACTTCTGACATACGCACGCGTGCGGGGACACCTCCCCTACAACGCCACACTCTCGGATAAGCCCGAGAGGTGTAAAAAAAAGTATGGCGGACCGTCCAGTGAGGTCAGAGGTCAGAAAAGTGCAGTTTTCAGACAACAGTGGACACTGGACAGGCACCGGTGGACACTGCCGACACTTCTGACATACGCACGCGTGCGGGGACACCTCCCCTACAACGCCACACTCTCGGATAAGCCCGAGAGGTGTAAAAAAAAGTATGGCGGACCGTCCAGTGAGGTCAGAGGTCAGAAAAGTGCAGTTTTCAGACAACAGTGGACACTGGACAGGCACCGGTGGACACTGCCGACACTTCTGACATACGCACGCGTGCGGGGACACCTCCCCTACAACGCCACACTCTCGGATAAGCCCGAGAGATGTAAAAAAAAGTGTGGCGGACCGTCCAGTGAGGTCAGAGGTCAGAAAAGTGCAGTTTTCAGACAACGGTGGACACTGGACCGGCGCCGGCGGACACTGCCGACACTTCTGACATACGCACGCGTGCGGGGACACCTCCCCTACAACGCCACACTCTCGGATAAGCCCGAGAGGTATAAAGAA
This sequence comes from Gymnoscopelus braueri, assembly GCF_963280865.1. Lineage (NCBI taxonomy): Eukaryota > Metazoa > Chordata > Actinopteri > Myctophiformes > Myctophidae > Gymnoscopelus > Gymnoscopelus braueri. The sequence continues at coordinate 53,302,037 of NC_137611.1, read as the reverse complement.
AAGTGTGGCGGACCGTCCAGTGAGGTCAGAGGTCAGAAAAGTGCAGTTTTCAGACAACAGTGGACACTGGACAGGCACCGGTGGACACTGCCGACACTTCTGACATACGCACGCGTGCGGGGACACCTCCCCTACAACGCCACACTCTCGGATAAGCCCGAGAGGTATAAAGAAAAGTGTGGCGGACCGTCCAGTGAGGTCAGAGGTCAGAAAAGTGCAGTTTTCAGACAACGGTGGACACTGGACCGGCGCCGGCGGACACTGCCGACACTTCTGACATACGCATGCGTGCGGGGACACCTCCCCTACAACGCCAGACTCTCGGATAAGCCAGAGAGGTGTGAAGAAAAGTGTGGCGGACCGTCCAGTGAGGTCAGAGGTCAGAAAAGTGCAGTTTTCAGACAACGGTGGACACTGGACCGGCGCCGGCGGACACTGCCGACACTTCTGACATACGCACGCGTGCGGGGACACCTCCGCTACAACGCCACACTCTCGGATAAGCCCGAGAGATGTAAAAAAAAGTGTGGCGGACCGTCCAGTGAGGTCAGAGGTCAGAAAAGTGCAGTTTTCAGACAACGGTGGACACTGGACCGGCGCCGGCGGACACTGCCGACACTTCTGACATACGCACGCGTGCGGGGACACCTCCCCTACAACGCCACACTCTCGGATAAGCCCGAGAGGTGTAAAAAAAAGTATGGCGGACCGTCCAGTGAGGTCAGAGGTCAGAAAAGTGCAGTTTTCAGACAACAGTGGACACTGGACAGGCACCGGTGGACACTGCCGACACTTCTGACATACGCACGCGTGCGGGGACACCTCCCCTACAACGCCACACTCTCGGATAAGCCCGAGAGATGTAAAAAAAAGTGTGGCGGACCGTCCAGTGAGGTCAGAGGTCAGAAAAGTGCAGTTTTCAGACAACGGTGGACACTGGACCGGCGCCGGCGGACACTGCCGACACTTCTGACATACGCACGCGTGCGGGGACACCTCCCCTACAACGCCACACTCTCGGATAAGCCCGAGAGGTATAAAGAAAAGTGTGGCGGACCGTCCAGTGAGGTCAGAGGTCAGAAAAGTGCAGTTTTCAGACAACGGTGGACACTGGACCGGCGCCGGCGGACACTGCCGACACTTCTGACATACGCATGCGTGCGGGGACACCTCCCCTACAACGCCAGACTCTCGGATAAGCCAGAGAGGTGTGAAGAAAAGTGTGGCGGACCGTCCAGTGAGGTCAGAGGTCAGAAAAGTGCAGTTTTCAGACAACGGTGGACACTGGACCGGCGCCGGCGGACACTGCCGACACTTCTGACATACGCACGCGTGCGGGGACACCTCCGCTACAACGCCACACTCTCGGATAAGCCCGAGAGATGTAAAAAAAAGTGTGGCGGACCGTCCAGTGAGGTCAGAGGTCAGAAAAGTGCAGTTTTCAGACAACGGTGGACACTGGACCGGCGCCGGCGGACACTGCCGACACTTCTGACATACGCACGCGTGCGGGGACACCTCCCCTACAACGCCACACTCTCGGATAAGCCCGAGAGGTGTAAAAAAAAGTATGGCGGACCGTCCAGTGAGGTCAGAGGTCAGAAAAGTGCAGTTTTCAGACAACAGTGGACACTGGACAGGCACCGGTGGACACTGCCGACACTTCTGACATACGCACGCGTGCGGGGACACCTCCCCTACAACGCCACACTCTCGGATAAGCCCGAGAGATGTAAAAAAAAGTGTGGCGGACCGTCCAGTGAGGTCAGAGGTCAGAAAAGTGCAGTTTTCAGACAACGGTGGACACTGGACCGGCGCCGGCGGACACTGCCGACACTTCTGACATACGCACGCGTGCGGGGACACCTCCCCTACAACGCCACACTCTCGGATAAGCCCGAGAGGTATAAAGAAAAGTGTGGCGGACCGTCCAGTGAGGTCAGAGGTCAGAAAAGTGCAGTTTTCAGACAACGGTGGACACTGGACCGGCGCCGGCGGACACTGCCGACACTTCTGACATACGCACGCGTGCGGGGACACCTCCCCTACAACGCCAGACTCTCGGATAAGCCCGAGAGGTGTAAAGAAAAGTGTGGCGGACCGTCCAGTGAGGTCAGAGGTCAGAAAAGTGCAGTTTTCAGACAACGGTGGACACTGGACCGGCGCCGGCGGACACTGCCGACACTTCTGACATACGCACGCGTGCGGGGACACCTCCCCTACAACGCCAGACTCTCGGATAAGCCCGAGAGGTGTAAAGAAAAGTGTGGCGGACCGTCCAGTGAGGTCAGAGGTCAGCAAGGTGCAGTTTTCAGACAACGGTGGACACTGGACCGGCGCCGGCGGACACTGCCGACACTTCTGACATACGCACGCGTGCGGGGACACCTCCCCTACAACGCCACACTCTCGGATAAGCCAGAGAGGTGTAAAAAAAAGTGTGGCGGACCGTCCAGTGAGGTCAGAGGTCAGAAAAGTGCAGTTTTCAGACAACGGTGGACACTGGACCGGCGCCGGCGGACACTGCCGACACTTCTGACATACGCACGCGTAAGGGGACACCTCCCCTACAACCCCACACTCTCGGATAAGCCCGAGAGATGTAAAAAAAAGTGTGGCGGACCGTCCAGTGAGGTCAGAGGTCAGAAAAGTGCAGTTTTCAGACAACGGTGGACACTGGACCGGCGCCGGCGGACACTGCCGACACTTCTGACATACGCACGCGTGCGGGGACACCTCCCCTACAACGCCACACTCTCGGATAAGCCCGAGAGGTATAAAGAAAAGTGTGGCGGACCGTCCAGTGAGGTCAGAGGTCAGAAAAGTGCAGTTTTCAGACAACGGTGGACACTGGACCGGCGCCGGCGGACACTGCCGACACTTCTGACATACGCACGCGTGCGGGGACACCTCCCCTACAACGCCAGACTCTCGGATAAGCCCGAGAGGTGTAAAGAAAAGTGTGGCGGACCGTCCAGTGAGGTCAGAGGTCAGAAAAGTGCAGTTTTCAGACAACGGTGGACACTGGACCGGCGCCGGCGGACACTGCCGACACTTCTGACATACGCACGCGTGCGGGGACACCTCCCCTACAACGCCAGACTCTCGGATAAGCCCGAGAGGTGTAAAGAAAAGTGTGGCGGACCGTCCAGTGAGGTCAGAGGTCAGAAAGGTGCAGTTTTCAGACAACGGTGGACACTGGACCGGCGCCGGCGGACACTGCCGACACTTCTGACATACGCACGCGTGCGGGGACACCTCCCCTACAACGCCACACTCTCGGATAAGCCAGAGAGGTGTAAAAAAAAGTGTGGCGGACCGTCCAGTGAGGTCAGAGGTCAGAAAAGTGCAGTTTTCAGACAACGGTGGACACTGGACCGGCGCCGGCGGACACTGCCGACACTTCTGACATACGCACGCGTAAGGGGACACCTCCCCTACAACCCCACACTCTCGGATAAGCCCGAGAGATGTAAAAAAAAGTGTGGCGGACCGTCCAGTGAGGTCAGAGGTCAGAAAAGTGCAGTTTTCAGACAACGGTGGACACTGGACCGGCGCCGGCGGACACTGCCGACACTTCTGACATACGCACGCGTGCGGGGACACCTCCCCTACAACGCCACACTCTCGGATAAGCCCGAGAGGTGTAAAAAAAAGTATGGCGGACCGTCCAGTGAGGTCAGAGGTCAGAAAAGTGCAGTTTTCAGACAACAGTGGACACTGGACAGGCACCGGTGGACACTGCCGACACTTCTGACATACGCACGCGTGCGGGGACACCTCCCCTACAACGCCACACTCTCGGATAAGCCCGAGAGGTATAAAGAAAAGTGTGGCGGACCGTCCAGTGAGGTCAGAGGTCAGAAAAGTGCAGTTTTCAGACAACGGTGGACACTGGACCGGCGCCGGCGGACACTGCCGACACTTCTGACATACGCACGCGTGCGGGGACACCTCCCCTACAACGCCAGACTCTCGGATAAGCCCGAGAGGTGTAAAGAAAAGTGTGGCGGACCGTCCAGTGAGGTCAGAGGTCAGAAAGGTGCAGTTTTCAGACAACGGTGGACACTGGACCGGCGCCGGCGGACACTGCCGACACTTCTGACATACGCACGCGTGCGGGGACACCTCCCCTACAACGCCACACTCTCGGATAAGCCAGAGAGGTGTGAAGAAAAGTGTGGCGGACCGTCCAGTGAGGTCAGAGGTCAGAAAAGTGCAGTTTTCAGACAACGGTGGACACTGGACCGGCGCCGGCGGACACTGCCGACACTTCTGACATACGCACGCGTGCGGGGACACCTCCCCTACAACGCCAGACTCTCGGATAAGCCCGAGAGGTGTAAAGAAAAGTGTGGCGGACCGTCCAGTGAGGTCAGAGGTCAGAAAAGTGCAGTTTTCAGACAACGGTGGACACTGGACCGGCGCCGGCGGACACTGCCGACACTTCTGACATACGCACGCGTGCGGGGACACCTCCCCTACAACGCCAGACTCTCGGATAAGCCCGAGAGGTGTAAAGAAAAGTGTGGCGGACCGTCCAGTGAGGTCAGAGGTCAGAAAGGTGCAGTTTTCAGACAACGGTGGACACTGGACCGGCGCCGGCGGACACTGCCGACACTTCTGACATACGCACGCGTGCGGGGACACCTCCCCTACAACGCCACACTCTCGGATAAGCCAGAGAGGTGTAAAAAAAAGTGTGGCGGACCGTCCAGTGAGGTCAGAGGTCAGAAAAGTGCAGTTTTCAGACAACGGTGGACACTGGACCGGCGCCGGCGGACACTGCCGACACTTCTGACATACGCACGCGTAAGGGGACACCTCCCCTACAACCCCACACTCTCGGATAAGCCCGAGAGATGTAAAAAAAAGTGTGGCGGACCGTCCAGTGAGGTCAGAGGTCAGAAAAGTGCAGTTTTCAGACAACGGTGGACACTGGACCGGCGCCGGCGGACACTGCCGACACTTCTGACATACGCACGCGTGCGGGGACACCTCCCCTACAACGCCACACTCTCGGATAAGCCCGAGAGGTGTAAAAAAAAGTATGGCGGACCGTCCAGTGAGGTCAGAGGTCAGAAAAGTGCAGTTTTCAGACAACAGTGGACACTGGACAGGCACCGGTGGACACTGCCGACACTTCTGACATACGCACGCGTGCGGGGACACCTCCCCTACAACGCCACACTCTCGGATAAGCCCGAGAGGTATAAAGAAAAGTGTGGCGGACCGTCCAGTGAGGTCAGAGGTCAGAAAAGTGCAGTTTTCAGACAACGGTGGACACTGGACCGGCGCCGGCGGACACTGCCGACACTTCTGACATACGCACGCGTGCGGGGACACCTCCCCTACAACGCCAGACTCTCGGATAAGCCCGAGAGGTGTAAAGAAAAGTGTGGCGGACCGTCCAGTGAGGTCAGAGGTCAGAAAGGTGCAGTTTTCAGACAACGGTGGACACTGGACCGGCGCCGGCGGACACTGCCGACACTTCTGACATACGCACGCGTGCGGGGACACCTCCCCTACAACGCCACACTCTCGGATAAGCCAGAGAGGTGTGAAGAAAAGTGTGGCGGACCGTCCAGTGAGGTCAGAGGTCAGAAAAGTGCAGTTTTCAGACAATGGTGGACACTGGACCGGCGCCGGCGGACACTGCCGACACTTCTGACATACGCACGCGTGCGGGGACACCTCCCCTACAACGCCAGACTCTCGGATAAGCCCGAGAGGTGTAAAGAAAAGTGTGGCGGACCGTCCAGTGAGGTCAGAGGTCAGAAAAGTGCAGTTTTCAGACAACGGTGGACACTGGACCGGCGCCGGCGGACACTGCCGACACTTCTGACATACGCACGCGTGCGGGGACACCTCCCCTACAACGCCAGACTCTCGGATAAGCCCGAGAGGTGTAAAGAAAAGTGTGGCGGACCGTCCAGTGAGGTCAGAGGTCAGAAAGGTGCAGTTTTCAGACAACGGTGGACACTGGACCGGCGCCGGCGGACACTGCCGACACTTCTGACATACGCACGCGTGCGGGGACACCTCCCCTACAACGCCACACTCTCGGATAAGCCAGAGAGGTGTAAAAAAAAGTGTGGCGGACCGTCCAGTGAGGTCAGAGGTCAGAAAAGTGCAGTTTTCAGACAACGGTGGACACTGGACCGGCGCCGGCGGACACTGCCGACACTTCTGACATACGCACGCGTAAGGGGACACCTCCCCTACAACCCCACACTCTCGGATAAGCCCGAGAGATGTAAAAAAAAGTGTGGCGGACCGTCCAGTGAGGTCAGAGGTCAGAAAAGTGCAGTTTTCAGACAACGGTGGACACTGGACCGGCGCCGGCGGACACTGCCGACACTTCTGACATACGCACGCGTGCGGGGACACCTCCCCTACAACGCCACACTCTCGGATAAGCCCGAGAGGTGTAAAAAAAAGTATGGCGGACCGTCCAGTGAGGTCAGAGGTCAGAAAAGTGCAGTTTTCAGACAACAGTGGACACTGGACAGGCACCGGTGGACACTGCCGACACTTCTGACATACGCACGCGTGCGGGGACACCTCCCCTACAACGCCACACTCTCGGATAAGCCCGAGAGGTATAAAGAAAAGTGTGGCGGACCGTCCAGTGAGGTCAGAGGTCAGAAAAGTGCAGTTTTCAGACAACGGTGGACACTGGACCGGCGCCGGCGGACACTGCCGACACTTCTGACATACGCACGCGTGCGGGGACACCTCCCCTACAACGCCAGACTCTCGGATAAGCCCGAGAGGTGTAAAGAAAAGTGTGGCGGACCGTCCAGTGAGGTCAGAGGTCAGAAAGGTGCAGTTTTCAGACAACGGTGGACACTGGACCGGCGCCGGCGGACACTGCCGACACTTCTGACATACGCACGCGTGCGGGGACACCTCCCCTACAACGCCACACTCTCGGATAAGCCAGAGAGGTGTGAAGAAAAGTGTGGCGGACCGTCCAGTGAGGTCAGAGTTCAGAAAAGTGCAGTTTTCAGACAACGGTGGACACTGGACCGGCGCCGGCGGACACTGCCGACACTTCTGACATACGCACGCGTGCGGGGACACCTCCCCTACAACGCCAGACTCTCGGATAAGCCCGAGAGGTGTAAAGAAAAGTGTGGCGGACCGTCCAGTGAGGTCAGAGGTCAGAAAAGTGCAGTTTTCAGACAACGGTGGACACTGGACCGGCGCCGGCGGACACTGCCGACACTTCTGACATACGCATGCGTGCGGGGACACCTCCCCTACAACGCCAGACTCTCGGATAAGCCAGAGAGGTGTGAAGAAAAGTGTGGCGGACCGTCCAGTGAGGTCAGAGGTCAGAAAAGTGCAGTTTTCAGACAACGGTGGACACTGGACCGGCGCCGGCGGACACTGCCGACACTTCTGACATACGCACGCGTGCGGGGACACCTCCCCTACAACGCCACACTCTCGGATAAGCCCGAGAGATGTAAAAAAAAGTGTGGCGGACCGTCCAGTGAGGTCAGAGGTCAGAAAAGTGCAGTTTTCAGACAACGGTGGACACTGGACCGGCGCCGGCGGACACTGCCGACACTTCTGACATACGCACGCGTGCGGGGACACCTCCCCTACAACGCCACACTCTCGGATAAGCCCGAGAGATGTAAAAAAAAGTGTGGCGGACCGTCCAGTGAGGTCAGAGGTCAGAAAAGTGCAGTTTTCAGACAACGGTGGACACTGGACCGGCGCCGGCGGACATTGCCGACACTTCTGACATACGCACGCGTGCGGGGACACCTCCCCTACAACGCCACACTCTCGGATAAGCCCGAGAGGTGTAAAGAAAAGTGTGGCGGACCGTCCAGTGAGGTCAGAGGTCAGAAAAGTGCAGTTTTCAGACAACGGTGGACACTGGACCGGCGCCGGCGGACACTGCCGACACTTCTGACATACGCACGCGTGCGGGGACACCTCCCCTACAACGCCAGACTCTCGGATAAGCCCGAGAGGTGTAAAGAAAAGTGTGGCGGACCGTCCAGTGAGGTCAGAGGTCAGAAAAGTGCAGTTTTCAGACAACGGTGGACACTGGACCGGCGCCGGCGGACACTGCCGACACTTCTGACATACGCACGCGTGCGGGGACACCTCCCCTACAACGCCACACTCTCGGATAAGCCCGAGAGATGTAAAAAAAAGTGTGGCGGACCGTCCAGTGAGGTCAGAGGTCAGAAAAGTGCAGTTTTCAGACAACGGTGGACACTGGACCGGCGCCGGCGGACACTGCCGACACTTCTGACATACGCACGCGTGCGGGGACACCTCCCCTACAACGCCACACTCTCGGATAAGCCCGAGAGATGTAAAAAAAAGTGTGGCGGACCGTCCAGTGAGGTCAGAAAAGTGCAGTTTTCAGACAACGGTGGACATTGGACCGGCGCCGGCGGACACTGCCGACACTTCTGACATACGCACGCGTAAGGGGACACCTCCCCTACAACCCCACACTCTCGGATAAGCCCGAGAGATGTAAAAAAAAGTGTGGCGGACCGTCCAGTGAGGTCAGAGGTCAGAAAAGTGCAGTTTTCAGACAACGGTGGACACTGGACCGGCGCCGGCGGACACTGCCGACACTTCTGACATACGCACGCGTGAGGGGACACCTCCCCTACAACGCCACACTCTCGGATAAGCCCGAGAGGTGTAAAGAAAAGTGTGGCGGACCGTCCAGTGAGGTCAGAGGTCAGAAAAGTGCAGTTTTCAGACAACGGTGGACACTGGACCGGCGCCGGCGGACACTGCCGACACTTCTGACATACGCACGCGTGCGGGGACACCTCCCCTACAACGCCAGACTCTCGGATAAGCCCGAGAGGTGTAAAGAAAAGTGTGGCGGACCGTCCAGTGAGGTCAGAGGTCAGAAAAGTGCAGTTTTCAGACAACGGTGGACACTGGACCGGCGCCGGCGGACACTGCCGACACTTCTGACATACGCACGCGTGCGGGGACACCTCCCCTACAACGCCACACTCTCGGATAAGCCCGAGAGATGTAAAAAAAAGTGTGGCGGACCGTCCAGTGAGGTCAGAGGTCAGAAAAGTGCAGTTTTCAGACAACGGTGGACACTGGACCGGCGCCGGCGGACACTGCCGACACTTCTGACATACGCACGCGTGCGGGGACACCTCCCCTACAACGCCAGACTCTCGGATAAGCCCGAGAGGTGTAAAGAAAAGTGTGGCGGACCGTCCAGTGAGGTCAGAGGTCAGAAAAGTGCAGTTTTCAGACAACGGTGGACACTGGACCGGCGCCGGCGGACACTGCCGACACTTCTGACATACGCACGCGTGCGGGGACACCTCCCCTACAACGCCACACTCTCGGATAAGCCCGAGAGATGTAAAAAAAAGTGTGGCGGACCGTCCAGTGAGGTCAGAAAAGTGCAGTTTTCAGACAACGGTGGACACTGGACCGGCGCCGGCGGACACTGCCGACACTTCTGACATACGCACGCGTGCGGGGACACCTCCCCTACAACGCCACACTCTCGGATAAGCCCGAGAGGTGTAAAAAAAAGTATGGCGGACCGTCCAGTGAGGTCAGAGGTCAGAAAAGTGCAGTTTTCAGACAACAGTGGACACTGGACAGGCACCGGTGGACACTGCCGACACTTCTGACATACGCACGCGTGCGGGGACACCTCCCCTACAACGCCACACTCTCGGATAAGCCCGAGAGGTATAAAGAAAAGTGTGGCGGACCGTCCAGTGAGGTCAGAGGTCAGAAAAGTGCAGTTTTCAGACAACGGTGGACACTGGACCGGCGCCGGCGGACACTGCCGACACTTCTGACATACGCACGCGTGCGGGGACACCTCCCCTACAACGCCAGACTCTCGGATAAGCCCGAGAGGTGTAAAGAAAAGTGTGGCGGACCGTCCAGTGAGGTCAGAGGTCAGAAAGGTGCAGTTTTCAGACAACGGTGGACACTGGACCGGCGCCGGCGGACACTGCCGACACTTCTGACATACGCACGCGTGCGGGGACACCTCCCCTACAACGCCACACTCTCGGATAAGCCAGAGAGGTGTGAAGAAAAGTGTGGCGGACCGTCCAGTGAGGTCAGAGTTCAGAAAAGTGCAGTTTTCAGACAACGGTGGACACTGGACCGGCGCCGGCGGACACTGCCGACACTTCTGACATACGCACGCGTGCGGGGACACCTCCCCTACAACGCCAGACTCTCGGATAAGCCCGAGAGGTGTAAAGAAAAGTGTGGCGGACCGTCCAGTGAGGTCAGAGGTCAGAAAAGTGCAGTTTTCAGACAACGGTGGACACTGGACCGGCGCCGGCGGACACTGCCGACACTTCTGACATACGCATGCGTGCGGGGACACCTCCCCTACAACGCCAGACTCTCGGATAAGCCAGAGAGGTGTGAAGAAAAGTGTGGCGGACCGTCCAGTGAGGTCAGAGGTCAGAAAAGTGCAGTTTTCAGACAACGGTGGACACTGGACCGGCGCCGGCGGACACTGCCGACACTTCTGACATACGCACGCGTGCGGGGACACCTCCCCTACAACGCCACACTCTCGGATAAGCCCGAGAGATGTAAAAAAAAGTGTGGCGGACCGTCCAGTGAGGTCAGAGGTCAGAAAAGTGCAGTTTTCAGACAACGGTGGACACTGGACCGGCGCCGGCGGACACTGCCGACACTTCTGACATACGCACGCGTGCGGGGACACCTCCCCTACAACGCCACACTCTCGGATAAGCCCGAGAGATGTAAAAAAAAGTGTGGCGGACCGTCCAGTGAGGTCAGAGGTCAGAAAAGTGCAGTTTTCAGACAACGGTGGACACTGGACCGGCGCCGGCGGACATTGCCGACACTTCTGACATACGCACGCGTGCGGGGACACCTCCCCTACAACGCCACACTCTCGGATAAGCCCGAGAGGTGTAAAGAAAAGTGTGGCGGACCGTCCAGTGAGGTCAGAGGTCAGAAAAGTGCAGTTTTCAGACAACGGTGGACACTGGACCGGCGCCGGCGGACACTGCCGACACTTCTGACATACGCACGCGTGCGGGGACACCTCCCCTACAACGCCAGACTCTCGGATAAGCCCGAGAGGTGTAAAGAAAAGTGTGGCGGACCGTCCAGTGAGGTCAGAGGTCAGAAAAGTGCAGTTTTCAGACAACGGTGGACACTGGACCGGCGCCGGCGGACACTGCCGACACTTCTGACATACGCACGCGTGCGGGGACACCTCCCCTACAACGCCACACTCTCGGATAAGCCCGAGAGATGTAAAAAAAAGTGTGGCGGACCGTCCAGTGAGGTCAGAGGTCAGAAAAGTGCAGTTTTCAGACAACGGTGGACACTGGACCGGCGCCGGCGGACACTGCCGACACTTCTGACATACGCACGCGTGCGGGGACACCTCCCCTACAACGCCACACTCTCGGATAAGCCCGAGAGATGTAAAAAAAAGTGTGGCGGACCGTCCAGTGAGGTCAGAAAAGTGCAGTTTTCAGACAACGGTGGACATTGGACCGGCGCCGGCGGACACTGCCGACACTTCTGACATACGCACGCGTAAGGGGACACCTCCCCTACAACCCCACACTCTCGGATAAGCCCGAGAGATGTAAAAAAAAGTGTGGCGGACCGTCCAGTGAGGTCAGAGGTCAGAAAAGTGCAGTTTTCAGACAACGGTGGACACTGGACCGGCGCCGGCGGACACTGCCGACACTTCTGACATACGCACGCGTGCGGGGACACCTCCCCTACAACGCCACACTCTCGGATAAGCCCGAGAGGTGTAAAGAAAAGTGTGGCGGACCGTCCAGTGAGGTCAGAGGTCAGAAAAGTGCAGTTTTCAGACAACGGTGGACACTGGACCGGCGCCGGCGGACACTGCCGACACTTCTGACATACGCACGCGTGCGGGGACACCTCCCCTACAACGCCAGACTCTCGGATAAGCCCGAGAGGTGTAAAGAAAAGTGTGGCGGACCGTCCAGTGAGGTCAGAGGTCAGAAAAGTGCAGTTTTCAGACAACGGTGGACACTGGACCGGCGCCGGCGGACACTGCCGACACTTCTGACATACGCACGCGTGCGGGGACACCTCCCCTACAACGCCACACTCTCGGATAAGCCCGAGAGATGTAAAAAAAAGTGTGGCGGACCGTCCAGTGAGGTCAGAGGTCAGAAAAGTGCAGTTTTCAGACAACGGTGGACACTGGACCGGCGCCGGCGGACACTGCCGACACTTCTGACATACGCACGCGTGCGGGGACACCTCCCCTACAACGCCAGACTCTCGGATAAGCCCGAGAGGTGTAAAGAAAAGTGTGGCGGACCGTCCAGTGAGGTCAGAGGTCAGAAAAGTGCAGTTTTCAGACAACGGTGGACACTGGACCGGCGCCGGCGGACACTGCCGACACTTCTGACATACGCACGCGTGCGGGGACACCTCCCCTACAACGCCAGACTCTCGGATAAGCCCGAGAGGTGTAAAGAAAAGTGTGGCGGACCGTCCAGTGAGGTCAGAGGTCAGAAAGGTGCAGTTTTCAGACAACGGTGGACACTGGACCGGCGCCGGCGGACACTGCCGACACTTCTGACATACGCACGCGTGCGGGGACACCTCCCCTACAACGCCACACTCTCGGATAAGCCAGAGAGGTGTGAAGAAAAGTGTGGCGGACCGTCCAGTGAGGTCAGAGGTCAGAAAAGTGCAGTTTTCAGACAACGGTGGACACTGGACCGGCGCCGGCGGACACTGCCGACACTTCTGACATACGCATGCGTGCGGGGACACCTCCCCTACAACGCCAGACTCTCGGATAAGCCAGAGAGGTGTGAAGAAAAGTGTGGCGGACCGTCCAGTGAGGTCAGAGGTCAGAAAAGTGCAGTTTTCAGACAACGGTGGACACTGGACCGGCGCCGGCGGACACTGCCGACACTTCTGACATACGCACGCGTGCGGGGACACCTCCCCTACAACGCCAGACTCTCGGATAAGCCCGAGAGGTGTAAAGAAAAGTGTGGCGGACCGTCCAGTGAGGTCAGAGGTCAGAAAAGTGCAGTTTTCAGACAACGGTGGACACTGGACCGGCGCCGGCGGACACTGCCGACACTTCTGACATACGCACGCGTGCGGGGACACCTCCCCTACAACGCCACACTCTCGGATAAGCCCGAGAGGTGTAAAGAAAAGTGTGGCGGACCGTCCAGTGAGGTCAGAGGTCAGAAAAGTGCAGTTTTCAGACAACGGTGGACACTGGACCGGCGCCGGCGGACACTGCCGACACTTCTGACATACGCACGCGTGCGGGGACACCTCCCCTACAACGCCAGACTCTCGGATAAGCCCGAGAGGTGTAAAGAAAAGTGTGGCGGACCGTCCAGTGAGGTCAGAGGTCAGAAAAGTGCAGTTTTCAGACAACGGTGGACACTGGACCGGCGCCGGCGGACACTGCCGACACTTCTGACATACGCACGCGTGCGGGGACACCTCCCCTACAACGCCACACTCTCGGATAAGCCCGAGAGATGTAAAAAAAAGTGTGGCGGACCGTCCAGTGAGGTCAGAGGTCAGAAAAGTGCAGTTTTCAGACAACGGTGGACACTGGACCGGCGCCGGCGGACACTGCCGACACTTCTGACATACGCACGCGTGCGGGGACACCTCCCCTACAACGCCAGACTCTCGGATAAGCCCGAGAGGTGTAAAGAAAAGTGTGGCGGACCGTCCAGTGAGGTCAGAGGTCAGAAAAGTGCAGTTTTCAGACAACGGTGGACACTGGACCGGCGCCGGCGGACACTGCCGACACTTCTGACATACGCACGCGTGCGGGGACACCTCCCCTACAACGCCAGACTCTCGGATAAGCCCGAGAGGTGTAAAGAAAAGTGTGGCGGACCGTCCAGTGAGGTCAGAGGTCAGAAAGGTGCAGTTTTCAGACAACGGTGGACACTGGACCGGCGCCGGCGGACACTGCCGACACTTCTGACATACGCACGCGTGCGGGGACACCTCCCCTACAACGCCACACTCTCGGATAAGCCAGAGAGGTGTGAAGAAAAGTGTGGCGGACCGTCCAGTGAGGTCAGAGGTCAGAAAAGTGCAGTTTTCAGACAACGGTGGACACTGGACCGGCGCCGGCGGACACTGCCGACACTTCTGACATACGCATGCGTGCGGGGACACCTCCCCTACAACGCCAGACTCTCGGATAAGCCAGAGAGGTGTGAAGAAAAGTGTGGCGGACCGTCCAGTGAGGTCAGAGGTCAGAAAAGTGCAGTTTTCAGACAACGGTGGACACTGGACCGGCGCCGGCGGACACTGCCGACACTTCTGACATACGCACGCGTGCGGGGACACCTCCCCTACAACGCCACACTCTCGGATAAGCCCGAGAGATGTAAAAAAAAGTGTGGCGGACCGTCCAGTGAGGTCAGAGGTCAGAAAAGTGCAGTTTTCAGACAACGGTGGACACTGGACCGGCGCCGGCGGACACTGCCGACACTTCTGACATACGCACGCGTGCGGGGACACCTCCCCTACAACGCCACACTCTCGGATAAGCCCGAGAGATGTAAAAAAAAGTGTGGCGGACCGTCCAGTGAGGTCAGAGGTCAGAAAAGTGCAGTTTTCAGACAACGGTGGACACTGGACCGGCGCCGGCGGACACTGCCGACACTTCTGACATACGCACGCGTGCGGGGACACCTCCCCTACAACGCCACACTCTCGGATAAGCCCGAGAGGTGTAAAAAAAAGTATGGCGGACCGTCCAGTGAGGTCAGAGGTCAGAAAAGTGCAGTTTTCAGACAACAGTGGACACTGGACAGGCACCGGTGGACACTGCCGACACTTCTGACATACGCACGCGTGCGGGGACACCTCCCCTACAACGCCACACTCTCGGATAAGCCCGAGAGGTATAAAGAAAAGTGTGGCGGACCGTCCAGTGAGGTCAGAGGTCAGAAAAGTGCAGTTTTCAGACAACGGTGGACACTGGACCGGCGCCGGCGGACACTGCCGACACTTCTGACATACGCATGCGTGCGGGGACACCTCCCCTACAACGCCAGACTCTCGGATAAGCCAGAGAGGTGTGAAGAAAAGTGTGGCGGACCGTCCAGTGAGGTCAGAGGTCAGAAAAGTGCAGTTTTCAGACAACGGTGGACACTGGACCGGCGCCGGCGGACACTGCCGACACTTCTGACATACGCACGCGTGCGGGGACACCTCCGCTACAACGCCACACTCTCGGATAAGCCCGAGAGATGTAAAAAAAAGTGTGGCGGACCGTCCAGTGAGGTCAGAGGTCAGAAAAGTGCAGTTTTCAGACAACGGTGGACACTGGACCGGCGCCGGCGGACACTGCCGACACTTCTGACATACGCACGCGTGCGGGGACACCTCCCCTACAACGCCACACTCTCGGATAAGCCCGAGAGGTGTAAAAAAAAGTATGGCGGACCGTCCAGTGAGGTCAGAGGTCAGAAAAGTGCAGTTTTCAGACAACAGTGGACACTGGACAGGCACCGGTGGACACTGCCGACACTTCTGACATACGCACGCGTGCGGGGACACCTCCCCTACAACGCCACACTCTCGGATAAGCCCGAGAGATGTAAAAAAAAGTGTGGCGGACCGTCCAGTGAGGTCAGAAAAGTGCAGTTTTCAGACAACGGTGGACACTGGACCGGCGCCGGCGGACACTGCCGACACTTCTGACATACGCACGCGTGCGGGGACACCTCCCCTACAACGCCACACTCTCGGATAAGCCCGAGAGATGTAAAAAAAAGTGTGGCGGACCGTCCAGTGAGGTCAGAGGTCAGAAAAGTGCAGTTTTCAGACAACGGTGGACACTGGACCGGCGCCGGCGGACACTGCCGACACTTCTGACATACGCACGCGTGCGGGGACACCTCCCCTACAACGCCACACTCTCGGATAAGCCCGAGAGGTATAAAGAAAAGTGTGGCGGACCGTCCAGTGAGGTCAGAGGTCAGAAAAGTGCAGTTTTCAGACAACGGTGGACACTGGACCGGCGCCGGCGGACACTGCCGACACTTCTGACATACGCATGCGTGCGGGGACACCTCCCCTACAACGCCAGACTCTCGGATAAGCCAGAGAGGTGTGAAGAAAAGTGTGGCGGACCGTCCAGTGAGGTCAGAGGTCAGAAAAGTGCAGTTTTCAGACAACGGTGGACACTGGACCGGCGCCGGCGGACACTGCCGACACTTCTGACATACGCACGCGTGCGGGGACACCTCCGCTACAACGCCACACTCTCGGATAAGCCCGAGAGATGTAAAAAAAAGTGTGGCGGACCGTCCAGTGAGGTCAGAGGTCAGAAAAGTGCAGTTTTCAGACAACGGTGGACACTGGACCGGCGCCGGCGGACACTGCCGACACTTCTGACATACGCACGCGTGCGGGGACACCTCCCCTACAACGCCACACTCTCGGATAAGCCCGAGAGGTGTAAAAAAAAGTATGGCGGACCGTCCAGTGAGGTCAGAGGTCAGAAAAGTGCAGTTTTCAGACAACAGTGGACACTGGACAGGCACCGGTGGACACTGCCGACACTTCTGACATACGCACGCGTGCGGGGACACCTCCCCTACAACGCCACACTCTCGGATAAGCCCGAGAGATGTAAAAAAAAGTGTGGCGGACCGTCCAGTGAGGTCAGAAAAGTGCAGTTTTCAGACAACGGTGGACACTGGACCGGCGCCGGCGGACACTGCCGACACTTCTGACATACGCACGCGTGCGGGGACACCTCCCCTACAACGCCACACTCTCGGATAAGCCCGAGAGATGTAAAAAAAAGTGTGGCGGACCGTCCAGTGAGGTCAGAGGTCAGAAAAGTGCAGTTTTCAGACAACGGTGGACACTGGACCGGCGCCGGCGGACACTGCCGACACTTCTGACATACGCACGCGTGCGGGGACACCTCCCCTACAACGCCACACTCTCGGATAAGCCCGAGAGGTATAAAGAAAAGTGTGGCGGACCGTCCAGTGAGGTCAGAGGTCAGAAAAGTGCAGTTTTCAGACAACGGTGGACACTGGACCGGCGCCGGCGGACACTGCCGACACTTCTGACATACGCACGCGTGCGGGGACACCTCCCCTACAACGCCAGACTCTCGGATAAGCCCGAGAGGTGTAAAGAAAAGTGTGGCGGACCGTCCAGTGAGGTCAGAGGTCAGAAAAGTGCAGTTTTCAGACAACGGTGGACACTGGACCGGCGCCGGCGGACACTGCCGACACTTCTGACATACGCACGCGTGCGGGGACACCTCCCCTACAACGCCAGACTCTCGGATAAGCCCGAGAGGTGTAAAGAAAAGTGTGGCGGACCGTCCAGTGAGGTCAGAGGTCAGAAAGGTGCAGTTTTCAGACAACGGTGGACACTGGACCGGCGCCGGCGGACACTGCCGACACTTCTGACATACGCACGCGTGCGGGGACACCTCCCCTACAACGCCACACTCTCGGATAAGCCAGAGAGGTGTAAAAAAAAGTGTGGCGGACCGTCCAGTGAGGTCAGAGGTCAGAAAAGTGCAGTTTTCAGACAACGGTGGACACTGGACCGGCGCCGGCGGACACTGCCGACACTTCTGACATACGCACGCGTAAGGGGACACCTCCCCTACAACCCCACACTCTCGGATAAGCCCGAGAGATGTAAAAAAAAGTGTGGCGGACCGTCCAGTGAGGTCAGAGGTCAGAAAAGTGCAGTTTTCAGACAACGGTGGACACTGGACCGGCGCCGGCGGACACTGCCGACACTTCTGACATACGCACGCGTGCGGGGACACCTCCCCTACAACGCCACACTCTCGGATAAGCCCGAGAGGTATAAAGAAAAGTGTGGCGGACCGTCCAGTGAGGTCAGAGGTCAGAAAAGTGCAGTTTTCAGACAACGGTGGACACTGGACCGGCGCCGGCGGACACTGCCGACACTTCTGACATACGCACGCGTGCGGGGACACCTCCCCTACAACGCCAGACTCTCGGATAAGCCCGAGAGGTGTAAAGAAAAGTGTGGCGGACCGTCCAGTGAGGTCAGAGGTCAGAAAAGTGCAGTTTTCAGACAACGGTGGACACTGGACCGGCGCCGGCGGACACTGCCGACACTTCTGACATACGCACGCGTGCGGGGACACCTCCCCTACAACGCCAGACTCTCGGATAAGCCCGAGAGGTGTAAAGAAAAGTGTGGCGGACCGTCCAGTGAGGTCAGAGGTCAGAAAGGTGCAGTTTTCAGACAACGGTGGACACTGGACCGGCGCCGGCGGACACTGCCGACACTTCTGACATACGCACGCGTGCGGGGACACCTCCCCTACAACGCCACACTCTCGGATAAGCCAGAGAGGTGTAAAAAAAAGTGTGGCGGACCGTCCAGTGAGGTCAGAGGTCAGAAAAGTGCAGTTTTCAGACAACGGTGGACACTGGACCGGCGCCGGCGGACACTGCCGACACTTCTGACATACGCACGCGTAAGGGGACACCTCCCCTACAACCCCACACTCTCGGATAAGCCCGAGAGATGTAAAAAAAAGTGTGGCGGACCGTCCAGTGAGGTCAGAGGTCAGAAAAGTGCAGTTTTCAGACAACGGTGGACACTGGACCGGCGCCGGCGGACACTGCCGACACTTCTGACATACGCACGCGTGCGGGGACACCTCCCCTACAACGCCACACTCTCGGATAAGCCCGAGAGGTGTAAAAAAAAGTATGGCGGACCGTCCAGTGAGGTCAGAGGTCAGAAAAGTGCAGTTTTCAGACAACAGTGGACACTGGACAGGCACCGGTGGACACTGCCGACACTTCTGACATACGCACGCGTGCGGGGACACCTCCCCTACAACGCCACACTCTCGGATAAGCCCGAGAGGTATAAAGAAAAGTGTGGCGGACCGTCCAGTGAGGTCAGAGGTCAGAAAAGTGCAGTTTTCAGACAACGGTGGACACTGGACCGGCGCCGGCGGACACTGCCGACACTTCTGACATACGCACGCGTGCGGGGACACCTCCCCTACAACGCCAGACTCTCGGATAAGCCCGAGAGGTGTAAAGAAAAGTGTGGCGGACCGTCCAGTGAGGTCAGAGGTCAGAAAGGTGCAGTTTTCAGACAACGGTGGACACTGGACCGGCGCCGGCGGACACTGCCGACACTTCTGACATACGCACGCGTGCGGGGACACCTCCCCTACAACGCCACACTCTCGGATAAGCCAGAGAGGTGTGAAGAAAAGTGTGGCGGACCGTCCAGTGAGGTCAGAGGTCAGAAAAGTGCAGTTTTCAGACAACGGTGGACACTGGACCGGCGCCGGCGGACACTGCCGACACTTCTGACATACGCACGCGTGCGGGGACACCTCCCCTACAACGCCAGACTCTCGGATAAGCCCGAGAGGTGTAAAGAAAAGTGTGGCGGACCGTCCAGTGAGGTCAGAGGTCAGAAAAGTGCAGTTTTCAGACAACGGTGGACACTGGACCGGCGCCGGCGGACACTGCCGACACTTCTGACATACGCACGCGTGCGGGGACACCTCCCCTACAACGCCAGACTCTCGGATAAGCCCGAGAGGTGTAAAGAAAAGTGTGGCGGACCGTCCAGTGAGGTCAGAGGTCAGAAAGGTGCAGTTTTCAGACAACGGTGGACACTGGACCGGCGCCGGCGGACACTGCCGACACTTCTGACATACGCACGCGTGCGGGGACACCTCCCCTACAACGCCACACTCTCGGATAAGCCAGAGAGGTGTAAAAAAAAGTGTGGCGGACCGTCCAGTGAGGTCAGAGGTCAGAAAAGTGCAGTTTTCAGACAACGGTGGACACTGGACCGGCGCCGGCGGACACTGCCGACACTTCTGACATACGCACGCGTAAGGGGACACCTCCCCTACAACCCCACACTCTCGGATAAGCCCGAGAGATGTAAAAAAAAGTGTGGCGGACCGTCCAGTGAGGTCAGAGGTCAGAAAAGTGCAGTTTTCAGACAACGGTGGACACTGGACCGGCGCCGGCGGACACTGCCGACACTTCTGACATACGCACGCGTGCGGGGACACCTCCCCTACAACGCCACACTCTCGGATAAGCCCGAGAGGTGTAAAAAAAAGTATGGCGGACCGTCCAGTGAGGTCAGAGGTCAGAAAAGTGCAGTTTTCAGACAACAGTGGACACTGGACCGGCACCGGTGGACACTGCCGACACTTCTGACATACGCACGCGTGCGGGGACACCTCCCCTACAACGCCACACTCTCGGATAAGCCCGAGAGGTATAAAGAAAAGTTGCAGTTCAGAAAAGTGCGGTCAGAGGTCAGAAAAGTGCAGTTTTCAGACAACAGTGGACACTGGACCGGCACCGGTGGACACTGCCGACACTTCTGACATACGCACGCGTGCGGGGACACCTCCCCTACAACGCCACACTCTCGGATAAGCCCGAGAGGTATAAAGAAAAGTTGCAGGTCAGAAAAGTGCAGTTTTCAGACAACGGTGGACACTGGACCGGCGCCGGCGGACACTGCCGACACTTCTGACATACGCACGCGTGCGGGGACACCTCCCCTACAACGCCAGACTCTCGGATAAGCCCGAGAGGTGTAAAGAAAAGTGTGGCGGACCGTCCAGTGAGGTCAGAGGTCAGAAAGGTGCAGTTTTCAGACAACGGTGGACACTGGACCGGCGCCGGCGGACACTGCCGACACTTCTGACATACGCACGCGTGCGGGGACACCTCCCCTACAACGCCACACTCTCGGATAAGCCAGAGAGGTGTAAAAAAAAGTGTGGCGGACCGTCCAGTGAGGTCAGAGGTCAGAAAAGTGCAGTTTTCAGACAACGGTGGACACTGGACCGGCGCCGGCGGACACTGCCGACACTTCTGACATACGCACGCGTAAGGGGACACCTCCCCTACAACCCCACACTCTCGGATAAGCCCGAGAGATGTAAAAAAAAGTGTGGCGGACCGTCCAGTGAGGTCAGAGGTCAGAAAAGTGCAGTTTTCAGACAACGGTGGACACTGGACCGGCGCCGGCGGACACTGCCGACACTTCTGACATACGCACGCGTGCGGGGACACCTCCCCTACAACGCCACACTCTCGGATAAGCCCGAGAGGTGTAAAAAAAAGTATGGCGGACCGTCCAGTGAGGTCAGAGGTCAGAAAAGTGCAGTTTTCAGACAACAGTGGACACTGGACAGGCACCGGTGGACACTGCCGACACTTCTGACATACGCACGCGTGCGGGGACACCTCCCCTACAACGCCACACTCTCGGATAAGCCCGAGAGGTATAAAGAAAAGTGTGGCGGACCGTCCAGTGAGGTCAGAGGTCAGAAAAGTGCAGTTTTCAGACAACGGTGGACACTGGACCGGCGCCGGCGGACACTGCCGACACTTCTGACATACGCACGCGTGCGGGGACACCTCCCCTACAACGCCAGACTCTCGGATAAGCCCGAGAGGTGTAAAGAAAAGTGTGGCGGACCGTCCAGTGAGGTCAGAGGTCAGAAAGGTGCAGTTTTCAGACAACGGTGGACACTGGACCGGCGCCGGCGGACACTGCCGACACTTCTGACATACGCACGCGTGCGGGGACACCTCCCCTACAACGCCACACTCTCGGATAAGCCAGAGAGGTGTGAAGAAAAGTGTGGCGGACCGTCCAGTGAGGTCAGAGTTCAGAAAAGTGCAGTTTTCAGACAACGGTGGACACTGGACCGGCGCCGGCGGACACTGCCGACACTTCTGACATACGCACGCGTGCGGGGACACCTCCCCTACAACGCCAGACTCTCGGATAAGCCCGAGAGGTGTAAAGAAAAGTGTGGCGGACCGTCCAGTGAGGTCAGAGGTCAGAAAAGTGCAGTTTTCAGACAACGGTGGACACTGGACCGGCGCCGGCGGACACTGCCGACACTTCTGACATACGCATGCGTGCGGGGACACCTCCCCTACAACGCCAGACTCTCGGATAAGCCAGAGAGGTGTGAAGAAAAGTGTGGCGGACCGTCCAGTGAGGTCAGAGGTCAGAAAAGTGCAGTTTTCAGACAACGGTGGACACTGGACCGGCGCCGGCGGACACTGCCGACACTTCTGACATACGCACGCGTGCGGGGACACCTCCCCTACAACGCCACACTCTCGGATAAGCCCGAGAGATGTAAAAAAAAGTGTGGCGGACCGTCCAGTGAGGTCAGAGGTCAGAAAAGTGCAGTTTTCAGACAACGGTGGACACTGGACCGGCGCCGGCGGACACTGCCGACACTTCTGACATACGCACGCGTGCGGGGACACCTCCCCTACAACGCCACACTCTCGGATAAGCCCGAGAGATGTAAAAAAAAGTGTGGCGGACCGTCCAGTGAGGTCAGAGGTCAGAAAAGTGCAGTTTTCAGACAACGGTGGACACTGGACCGGCGCCGGCGGACATTGCCGACACTTCTGACATACGCACGCGTGCGGGGACACCTCCCCTACAACGCCACACTCTCGGATAAGCCCGAGAGGTGTAAAGAAAAGAGTGGCGGACCGTCCAGTGAGGTCAGAGGTCAGAAAAGTGCAGTTTTCAGACAACGGTGGACACTGGACCGGCGCCGGCGGACACTGCCGACACTTCTGACATACGCACGCGTGCGGGGACACCTCCCCTACAACGCCAGACTCTCGGATAAGCCCGAGAGGTGTAAAGAAAAGTGTGGCGGACCGTCCAGTGAGGTCAGAGGTCAGAAAAGTGCAGTTTTCAGACAACGGTGGACACTGGACCGGCGCCGGCGGACACTGCCGACACTTCTGACATACGCACGCGTGCGGGGACACCTCCCCTACAACGCCACACTCTCGGATAAGCCCGAGAGATGTAAAAAAAAGTGTGGCGGACCGTCCAGTGAGGTCAGAGGTCAGAAAAGTGCAGTTTTCAGACAACGGTGGACACTGGACCGGCGCCGGCGGACACTGCCGACACTTCTGACATACGCACGCGTGCGGGGACACCTCCCCTACAACGCCAGACTCTCGGATAAGCCCGAGAGGTGTAAAGAAAAGTGTGGCGGACCGTCCAGTGAGGTCAGAGGTCAGAAAAGTGCAGTTTTCAGACAACGGTGGACACTGGACCGGCGCCGGCGGACACTGCCGACACTTCTGACATACGCACGCGTGCGGGGACACCTCCCCTACAACGCCAGACTCTCGGATAAGCCCGAGAGGTGTAAAGAAAAGTGTGGCGGACCGTCCAGTGAGGTCAGAGGTCAGAAAGGTGCAGTTTTCAGACAACGGTGGACACTGGACCGGCGCCGGCGGACACTGCCGACACTTCTGACATACGCACGCGTGCGGGGACACCTCCCCTACAACGCCACACTCTCGGATAAGCCAGAGAGGTGTAAAAAAAAGTGTGGCGGACCGTCCAGTGAGGTCAGAGGTCAGAAAAGTGCAGTTTTCAGACAACGGTGGACACTGGACCGGCGCCGGCGGACACTGCCGACACTTCTGACATACGCACGCGTAAGGGGACACCTCCCCTACAACCCCACACTCTCGGATAAGCCCGAGAGATGTAAAAAAAAGTGTGGCGGACCGTCCAGTGAGGTCAGAGGTCAGAAAAGTGCAGTTTTCAGACAACGGTGGACACTGGACCGGCGCCGGCGGACACTGCCGACACTTCTGACATACGCACGCGTGCGGGGACACCTCCCCTACAACGCCAGACTCTCGGATAAGCCCGAGAGGTGTAAAGAAAAGTGTGGCGGACCGTCCAGTGAGGTCAGAGGTCAGAAAAGTGCAGTTTTCAGACAACGGTGGACACTGGACCGGCGCCGGCGGACACTGCCGACACTTCTGACATACGCACGCGTGCGGGGACACCTCCCCTACAACGCCAGACTCTCGGATAAGCCCGAGAGGTGTAAAGAAAAGTGTGGCGGACCGTCCAGTGAGGTCAGAGGTCAGAAAGGTGCAGTTTTCAGACAACGGTGGACACTGGACCGGCGCCGGCGGACACTGCCGACACTTCTGACATACGCACGCGTGCGGGGACACCTCCCCTACAACGCCACACTCTCGGATAAGCCAGAGAGGTGTAAAAAAAAGTGTGGCGGACCGTCCAGTGAGGTCAGAGGTCAGAAAAGTGCAGTTTTCAGACAACGGTGGACACTGGACCGGCGCCGGCGGACACTGCCGACACTTCTGACATACGCACGCGTAAGGGGACACCTCCCCTACAACCCCACACTCTCGGATAAGCCCGAGAGATGTAAAAAAAAGTGTGGCGGACCGTCCAGTGAGGTCAGAGGTCAGAAAAGTGCAGTTTTCAGACAACGGTGGACACTGGACCGGCGCCGGCGGACACTGCCGACACTTCTGACATACGCACGCGTGCGGGGACACCTCCCCTACAACGCCACACTCTCGGATAAGCCCGAGAGGTGTAAAAAAAAGTATGGCGGACCGTCCAGTGAGGTCAGAGGTCAGAAAAGTGCAGTTTTCAGACAACAGTGGACACTGGACAGGCACCGGTGGACACTGCCGACACTTCTGACATACGCACGCGTGCGGGGACACCTCCCCTACAACGCCACACTCTCGGATAAGCCCGAGAGGTATAAAGAAAAGTGTGGCGGACCGTCCAGTGAGGTCAGAGGTCAGAAAAGTGCAGTTTTCAGACAACGGTGGACACTGGACCGGCGCCGGCGGACACTGCCGACACTTCTGACATACGCACGCGTGCGGGGACACCTCCCCTACAACGCCAGACTCTCGGATAAGCCCGAGAGGTGTAAAGAAAAGTGTGGCGGACCGTCCAGTGAGGTCAGAGGTCAGAAAGGTGCAGTTTTCAGACAACGGTGGACACTGGACCGGCGCCGGCGGACACTGCCGACACTTCTGACATACGCACGCGTGCGGGGACACCTCCCCTACAACGCCACACTCTCGGATAAGCCAGAGAGGTGTGAAGAAAAGTGTGGCGGACCGTCCAGTGAGGTCAGAGGTCAGAAAAGTGCAGTTTTCAGACAACGGTGGACACTGGACCGGCGCCGGCGGACACTGCCGACACTTCTGACATACGCACGCGTGCGGGGACACCTCCCCTACAACGCCAGACTCTCGGATAAGCCCGAGAGGTGTAAAGAAAAGTGTGGCGGACCGTCCAGTGAGGTCAGAGGTCAGAAAAGTGCAGTTTTCAGACAACGGTGGACACTGGACCGGCGCCGGCGGACACTGCCGACACTTCTGACATACGCACGCGTGCGGGGACACCTCCCCTACAACGCCAGACTCTCGGATAAGCCCGAGAGGTGTAAAGAAAAGTGTGGCGGACCGTCCAGTGAGGTCAGAGGTCAGAAAGGTGCAGTTTTCAGACAACGGTGGACACTGGACCGGCGCCGGCGGACACTGCCGACACTTCTGACATACGCACGCGTGCGGGGACACCTCCCCTACAACGCCACACTCTCGGATAAGCCAGAGAGGTGTAAAAAAAAGTGTGGCGGACCGTCCAGTGAGGTCAGAGGTCAGAAAAGTGCAGTTTTCAGACAACGGTGGACACTGGACCGGCGCCGGCGGACACTGCCGACACTTCTGACATACGCACGCGTAAGGGGACACCTCCCCTACAACCCCACACTCTCGGATAAGCCCGAGAGATGTAAAAAAAAGTGTGGCGGACCGTCCAGTGAGGTCAGAGGTCAGAAAAGTGCAGTTTTCAGACAACGGTGGACACTGGACCGGCGCCGGCGGACACTGCCGACACTTCTGACATACGCACGCGTGCGGGGACACCTCCCCTACAACGCCACACTCTCGGATAAGCCCGAGAGGTGTAAAAAAAAGTATGGCGGACCGTCCAGTGAGGTCAGAGGTCAGAAAAGTGCAGTTTTCAGACAACAGTGGACACTGGACAGGCACCGGTGGACACTGCCGACACTTCTGACATACGCACGCGTGCGGGGACACCTCCCCTACAACGCCACACTCTCGGATAAGCCCGAGAGGTATAAAGAAAAGTGTGGCGGACCGTCCAGTGAGGTCAGAGGTCAGAAAAGTGCAGTTTTCAGACAACGGTGGACAC
This sequence comes from Gymnoscopelus braueri, assembly GCF_963280865.1. Taxonomy (NCBI): domain Eukaryota; kingdom Metazoa; phylum Chordata; class Actinopteri; order Myctophiformes; family Myctophidae; genus Gymnoscopelus; species Gymnoscopelus braueri. Next base: position 53,275,928 of record NC_137611.1, on the reverse strand, counting down.
TGGACCGGCGCCGGCGGACACTGCCGACACTTCTGACATACGCACGCGTGCGGGGACACCTCCCCTACAACGCCAGACTCTCGGATAAGCCCGAGAGGTGTAAAGAAAAGTGTGGCGGACCGTCCAGTGAGGTCAGAGGTCAGAAAGGTGCAGTTTTCAGACAACGGTGGACACTGGACCGGCGCCGGCGGACACTGCCGACACTTCTGACATACGCACGCGTGCGGGGACACCTCCCCTACAACGCCACACTCTCGGATAAGCCAGAGAGGTGTGAAGAAAAGTGTGGCGGACCGTCCAGTGAGGTCAGAGGTCAGAAAAGTGCAGTTTTCAGACAACGGTGGACACTGGACCGGCGCCGGCGGACACTGCCGACACTTCTGACATACGCACGCGTGCGGGGACACCTCCCCTACAACGCCAGACTCTCGGATAAGCCCGAGAGGTGTAAAGAAAAGTGTGGCGGACCGTCCAGTGAGGTCAGAGGTCAGAAAAGTGCAGTTTTCAGACAACGGTGGACACTGGACCGGCGCCGGCGGACACTGCCGACACTTCTGACATACGCATGCGTGCGGGGACACCTCCCCTACAACGCCAGACTCTCGGATAAGCCAGAGAGGTGTGAAGAAAAGTGTGGCGGACCGTCCAGTGAGGTCAGAGGTCAGAAAAGTGCAGTTTTCAGACAACGGTGGACACTGGACCGGCGCCGGCGGACACTGCCGACACTTCTGACATACGCACGCGTGCGGGGACACCTCCCCTACAACGCCACACTCTCGGATAAGCCCGAGAGATGTAAAAAAAAGTGTGGCGGACCGTCCAGTGAGGTCAGAGGTCAGAAAAGTGCAGTTTTCAGACAACGGTGGACACTGGACCGGCGCCGGCGGACACTGCCGACACTTCTGACATACGCACGCGTGCGGGGACACCTCCCCTACAACGCCACACTCTCGGATAAGCCCGAGAGATGTAAAAAAAAGTGTGGCGGACCGTCCAGTGAGGTCAGAGGTCAGAAAAGTGCAGTTTTCAGACAACGGTGGACACTGGACCGGCGCCGGCGGACATTGCCGACACTTCTGACATACGCACGCGTGCGGGGACACCTCCCCTACAACGCCACACTCTCGGATAAGCCCGAGAGGTGTAAAGAAAAGTGTGGCGGACCGTCCAGTGAGGTCAGAGGTCAGAAAAGTGCAGTTTTCAGACAACGGTGGACACTGGACCGGCGCCGGCGGACACTGCCGACACTTCTGACATACGCACGCGTGCGGGGACACCTCCCCTACAACGCCAGACTCTCGGATAAGCCCGAGAGGTGTAAAGAAAAGTGTGGCGGACCGTCCAGTGAGGTCAGAGGTCAGAAAAGTGCAGTTTTCAGACAACGGTGGACACTGGACCGGCGCCGGCGGACACTGCCGACACTTCTGACATACGCACGCGTGCGGGGACACCTCCCCTACAACGCCACACTCTCGGATAAGCCCGAGAGATGTAAAAAAAAGTGTGGCGGACCGTCCAGTGAGGTCAGAGGTCAGAAAAGTGCAGTTTTCAGACAACGGTGGACACTGGACCGGCGCCGGCGGACACTGCCGACACTTCTGACATACGCACGCGTGCGGGGACACCTCCCCTACAACGCCAGACTCTCGGATAAGCCCGAGAGGTGTAAAGAAAAGTGTGGCGGACCGTCCAGTGAGGTCAGAGGTCAGAAAAGTGCAGTTTTCAGACAACGGTGGACACTGGACCGGCGCCGGCGGACACTGCCGACACTTCTGACATACGCACGCGTGCGGGGACACCTCCCCTACAACGCCAGACTCTCGGATAAGCCCGAGAGGTGTAAAGAAAAGTGTGGCGGACCGTCCAGTGAGGTCAGAGGTCAGAAAGGTGCAGTTTTCAGACAACGGTGGACACTGGACCGGCGCCGGCGGACACTGCCGACACTTCTGACATACGCACGCGTGCGGGGACACCTCCCCTACAACGCCACACTCTCGGATAAGCCAGAGAGGTGTGAAGAAAAGTGTGGCGGACCGTCCAGTGAGGTCAGAGGTCAGAAAAGTGCAGTTTTCAGTAAACGGTGGACACTGGACCGGCGCCGGCGGACACTGCCGACACTTCTGACATACGCATGCGTGCGGGGACACCTCCCCTACAACGCCAGACTCTCGGATAAGCCAGAGAGGTGTGAAGAAAAGTGTGGCGGACCGTCCAGTGAGGTCAGAGGTCAGAAAAGTGAGTTTTCAGACAACGGTGGACACTGGACCGGCGCCGGCGGACACTGCCGACACTTCTGACATACGCACGCGTGCGGGGACACCTCCCCTACAACGCCACACTCTCGGATAAGCCCGAGAGATGTAAAAAAAAGTGTGGCGGACCGTCCAGTGAGGTCAGAGGTCAGAAAAGTGCAGTTTTCAGACAACGGTGGACACTGGACCGGCGCCGGCGGACACTGCCGACACTTCTGACATACGCACGCGTGCGGGGACACCTCCCCTACAACGCCACACTCTCGGATAAACCCGAGAGATGTAAAAAAAAGTGTGGCGGACCGTCCAGTGAGGTCAGAGGTCAGAAAAGTGCAGTTTTCAGACAACGGTGGACACTGGACCGGCGCCGGCGGACACTGCCGACACTTCTGACATACGCACGCGTGCGGGGACACCTCCCCTACAACGCCACACTCTCGGATAAGCCCGAGAGGTGTAAAAAAAAGTGTGGCGGACCGTCCAGTGAGGTCAGAGGTCAGAAAAGTGCAGTTTTCAGACAACGGTGGACACTGGACCGGCGCCGGCGGACATTGCCGACACTTCTGACATACGCACGCGTGCGGGGACACCTCCCCTACAACGCCACACTCTCGGATAAGCCCGAGAGGTGTAAAGAAAAGTGTGGCGGACCGTCCAGTGAGGTCAGAGGTCAGAAAAGTGCAGTTTTCAGACAACGGTGGACACTGGACCGGCGCCGGCGGACACTGCCGACACTTCTGACATACGCACGCGTGCGGGGACACCTCCCCTACAACGCCAGACTCTCGGATAAGCCCGAGAGGTGTAAAGAAAAGTGTGGCGGACCGTCCAGTGAGGTCAGAGGTCAGAAAAGTGCAGTTTTCAGACAACGGTGGACACTGGACCGGCGCCGGCGGACACTGCCGACACTTCTGACATACGCACGCGTGCGGGGACACCTCCCCTACAACGCCACACTCTCGGATAAGCCCGAGAGATGTAAAAAAAAGTGTGGCGGACCGTCCAGTGAGGTCAGAGGTCAGAAAAGTGCAGTTTTCAGACAACGGTGGACACTGGACCGGCGCCGGCGGACACTGCCGACACTTCTGACATACGCACGCGTGCGGGGACACCTCCCCTACAACGCCAGACTCTCGGATAAGCCCGAGAGGTGTAAAGAAAAGTGTGGCGGACCGTCCAGTGAGGTCAGAGGTCAGAAAAGTGCAGTTTTCAGACAACGGTGGACACTGGACCGGCGCCGGCGGACACTGCCGACACTTCTGACATACGCACGCGTGCGGGGACACCTCCCCTACAACGCCAGACTCTCGGATAAGCCCGAGAGGTGTAAAGAAAAGTGTGGCGGACCGTCCAGTGAGGTCAGAGGTCAGAAAGGTGCAGTTTTCAGACAACGGTGGACACTGGACCGGCGCCGGCGGACACTGCCGACACTTCTGACATACGCACGCGTGCGGGGACACCTCCCCTACAACGCCACACTCTCGGATAAGCCAGAGAGGTGTGAAGAAAAGTGTGGCGGACCGTCCAGTGAGGTCAGAGGTCAGAAAAGTGCAGTTTTCAGTAAACGGTGGACACTGGACCGGCGCCGGCGGACACTGCCGACACTTCTGACATACGCATGCGTGCGGGGACACCTCCCCTACAACGCCAGACTCTCGGATAAGCCAGAGAGGTGTGAAGAAAAGTGTGGCGGACCGTCCAGTGAGGTCAGAGGTCAGAAAAGTGAGTTTTCAGACAACGGTGGACACTGGACCGGCGCCGGCGGACACTGCCGACACTTCTGACATACGCACGCGTGCGGGGACACCTCCCCTACAACGCCACACTCTCGGATAAGCCCGAGAGATGTAAAAAAAAGTGTGGCGGACCGTCCAGTGAGGTCAGAGGTCAGAAAAGTGCAGTTTTCAGACAACGGTGGACACTGGACCGGCGCCGGCGGACACTGCCGACACTTCTGACATACGCACGCGTGCGGGGACACCTCCCCTACAACGCCACACTCTCGGATAAACCCGAGAGATGTAAAAAAAAGTGTGGCGGACCGTCCAGTGAGGTCAGAGGTCAGAAAAGTGCAGTTTTCAGACAACGGTGGACACTGGACCGGCGCCGGCGGACACTGCCGACACTTCTGACATACGCACGCGTGCGGGGACACCTCCCCTACAACGCCACACTCTCGGATAAGCCCGAGAGGTGTAAAAAAAAGTATGGCGGACCGTCCAGTGAGGTCAGAGGTCAGAAAAGTGCAGTTTTCAGACAACAGTGGACACTGGACAGGCACCGGTGGACACTGCCGACACTTCTGACATACGCACGCGTGCGGGGACACCTCCCCTACAACGCCACACTCTCGGATAAGCCCGAGAGGTATAAAGAAAAGTGTGGCGGACCGTCCAGTGAGGTCAGAGGTCAGAAAAGTGCAGTTTTCAGACAACGGTGGACACTGGACCGGCGCCGGCGGACACTGCCGACACTTCTGACATACGCATGCGTGCGGGGACACCTCCCCTACAACGCCAGACTCTCGGATAAGCCAGAGAGGTGTGAAGAAAAGTGTGGCGGACCGTCCAGTGAGGTCAGAGGTCAGAAAAGTGCAGTTTTCAGACAACGGTGGACACTGGACCGGCGCCGGCGGACACTGCCGACACTTCTGACATACGCACGCGTGCGGGGACACCTCCCCTACAACGCCACACTCTCGGATAAACCCGAGAGATGTAAAAAAAAGTGTGGCGGACCGTCCAGTGAGGTCAGAGGTCAGAAAAGTGCAGTTTTCAGACAACGGTGGACACTGGACCGGCGCCGGCGGACACTGCCGACACTTCTGACATACGCACGCGTGCGGGGACACCTCCCCTACAACGCCACACTCTCGGATAAGCCCGAGAGGTGTAAAAAAAAGTGTGGCGGACCGTCCAGTGAGGTCAGAGGTCAGAAAAGTGCAGTTTTCAGACAACGGTGGACACTGGACCGGCGCCGGCGGACATTGCCGACACTTCTGACATACGCACGCGTGCGGGGACACCTCCCCTACAACGCCACACTCTCGGATAAGCCCGAGAGGTGTAAAGAAAAGTGTGGCGGACCGTCCAGTGAGGTCAGAGGTCAGAAAAGTGCAGTTTTCAGACAACGGTGGACACTGGACCGGCGCCGGCGGACACTGCCGACACTTCTGACATACGCACGCGTGCGGGGACACCTCCCCTACAACGCCAGACTCTCGGATAAGCCCGAGAGGTGTAAAGAAAAGTGTGGCGGACCGTCCAGTGAGGTCAGAGGTCAGAAAAGTGCAGTTTTCAGACAACGGTGGACACTGGACCGGCGCCGGCGGACACTGCCGACACTTCTGACATACGCACGCGTGCGGGGACACCTCCCCTACAACGCCACACTCTCGGATAAGCCCGAGAGATGTAAAAAAAAGTGTGGCGGACCGTCCAGTGAGGTCAGAGGTCAGAAAAGTGCAGTTTTCAGACAACGGTGGACACTGGACCGGCGCCGGCGGACACTGCCGACACTTCTGACATACGCACGCGTGCGGGGACACCTCCCCTACAACGCCAGACTCTCGGATAAGCCCGAGAGGTGTAAAGAAAAGTGTGGCGGACCGTCCAGTGAGGTCAGAGGTCAGAAAAGTGCAGTTTTCAGACAACGGTGGACACTGGACCGGCGCCGGCGGACACTGCCGACACTTCTGACATACGCACGCGTGCGGGGACACCTCCCCTACAACGCCAGACTCTCGGATAAGCCCGAGAGGTGTAAAGAAAAGTGTGGCGGACCGTCCAGTGAGGTCAGAGGTCAGAAAGGTGCAGTTTTCAGACAACGGTGGATACTGGACCGGCGCCGGCGGACACTGCCGACACTTCTGACATACGCACGCGTGCGGGGACACCTCCCCTACAACGCCACACTCTCGGATAAGCCAGAGAGGTGTGAAGAAAAGTGTGGCGGACCGTCCAGTGAGGTCAGAGGTCAGAAAAGTGCAGTTTTCAGTAAACGGTGGACACTGGACCGGCGCCGGCGGACACTGCCGACACTTCTGACATACGCATGCGTGCGGGGACACCTCCCCTACAACGCCAGACTCTCGGATAAGCCAGAGAGGTGTGAAGAAAAGTGTGGCGGACCGTCCAGTGAGGTCAGAGGTCAGAAAAGTGAGTTTTCAGACAACGGTGGACACTGGACCGGCGCCGGCGGACACTGCCGACACTTCTGACATACGCACGCGTGCGGGGACACCTCCCCTACAACGCCACACTCTCGGATAAGCCCGAGAGATGTAAAAAAAAGTGTGGCGGACCGTCCAGTGAGGTCAGAGGTCAGAAAAGTGCAGTTTTCAGACAACGGTGGACACTGGACCGGCGCCGGCGGACACTGCCGACACTTCTGACATACGCACGCGTGCGGGGACACCTCCCCTACAACGCCACACTCTCGGATAAACCCGAGAGATGTAAAAAAAAGTGTGGCGGACCGTCCAGTGAGGTCAGAGGTCAGAAAAGTGCAGTTTTCAGACAACGGTGGACACTGGACCGGCGCCGGCGGACACTGCCGACACTTCTGACATACGCACGCGTGCGGGGACACCTCCCCTACAACGCCACACTCTCGGATAAGCCCGAGAGGTGTAAAAAAAAGTATGGCGGACCGTCCAGTGAGGTCAGAGGTCAGAAAAGTGCAGTTTTCAGACAACAGTGGACACTGGACAGGCACCGGTGGACACTGCCGACACTTCTGACATACGCACGCGTGCGGGGACACCTCCCCTACAACGCCACACTCTCGGATAAGCCCGAGAGGTATAAAGAAAAGTGTGGCGGACCGTCCAGTGAGGTCAGAGGTCAGAAAAGTGCAGTTTTCAGACAACGGTGGACACTGGACCGGCGCCGGCGGACACTGCCGACACTTCTGACATACGCATGCGTGCGGGGACACCTCCCCTACAACGCCAGACTCTCGGATAAGCCAGAGAGGTGTGAAGAAAAGTGTGGCGGACCGTCCAGTGAGGTCAGAGGTCAGAAAAGTGCAGTTTTCAGACAACGGTGGACACTGGACCGGCGCCGGCGGACACTGCCGACACTTCTGACATACGCACGCGTGCGGGGACACCTCCCCTACAACGCCACACTCTCGGATAAGCCCGAGAGATGTAAAAAAAAGTGTGGCGGACCGTCCAGTGAGGTCAGAGGTCAGAAAAGTGCAGTTTTCAGACAACGGTGGACACTGGACCGGCGCCGGCGGACACTGCCGACACTTCTGACATACGCACGCGTGCGGGGACACCTCCCCTACAACGCCACACTCTCGGATAAGCCCGAGAGGTGTAAAGAAAAGTGTGGCGGACCGTCCAGTGAGGTCAGAGGTCAGAAAAGTGCAGTTTTCAGACAACGGTGGACACTGGACCGGCGCCGGCGGACACTGCCGACACTTCTGACATACGCACGCGTGCGGGGACACCTCCCCTACAACGCCAGACTCTCGGATAAGCCCGAGAGGTGTAAAGAAAAGTGTGGCGGACCGTCCAGTGAGGTCAGAGGTCAGAAAAGTGCAGTTTTCAGACAACGGTGGACACTGGACCGGCGCCGGCGGACACTGCCGACACTTCTGACATACGCACGCGTGCGGGGACACCTCCCCTACAACGCCACACTCTCGGATAAGCCCGAGAGATGTAAAAAAAAGTGTGGCGGACCGTCCAGTGAGGTCAGAGGTCAGAAAAGTGCAGTTTTCAGACAACGGTGGACACTGGACCGGCGCCGGCGGACACTGCCGACACTTCTGACATACGCACGCGTGCGGGGACACCTCCCCTACAACGCCAGACTCTCGGATAAGCCCGAGAGGTGTAAAGAAAAGTGTGGCGGACCGTCCAGTGAGGTCAGAGGTCAGAAAAGTGCAGTTTTCAGACAACGGTGGACACTGGACCGGCGCCGGCGGACACTGCCGACACTTCTGACATACGCACGCGTGCGGGGACACCTCCCCTACAACGCCAGACTCTCGGATAAGCCCGAGAGGTGTAAAGAAAAGTGTGGCGGACCGTCCAGTGAGGTCAGAGGTCAGAAAGGTGCAGTTTTCAGACAACGGTGGACACTGGACCGGCGCCGGCGGACACTGCCGACACTTCTGACATACGCACGCGTGCGGGGACACCTCCCCTACAACGCCACACTCTCGGATAAGCCAGAGAGGTGTGAAGAAAAGTGTGGCGGACCGTCCAGTGAGGTCAGAGGTCAGAAAAGTGCAGTTTTCAGACAACGGTGGACACTGGACCGGCGCCGGCGGACACTGCCGACACTTCTGACATACGCATGCGTGCGGGGACACCTCCCCTACAACGCCAGACTCTCGGATAAGCCAGAGAGGTGTGAAGAAAAGTGTGGCGGACCGTCCAGTGAGGTCAGAGGTCAGAAAAGTGCAGTTTTCAGACAACGGTGGACACTGGACCGGCGCCGGCGGACACTGCCGACACTTCTGACATACGCACGCGTGCGGGGACACCTCCCCTACAACGCCACACTCTCGGATAAGCCCGAGAGATGTAAAAAAAAGTGTGGCGGACCGTCCAGTGAGGTCAGAGGTCAGAAAAGTGCAGTTTTCAGACAACGGTGGACACTGGACCGGCGCCGGCGGACACTGCCGACACTTCTGACATACGCACGCGTGCGGGGACACCTCCCCTACAACGCCACACTCTCGGATAAGCCCGAGAGATGTAAAAAAAAGTGTGGCGGACCGTCCAGTGAGGTCAGAGGTCAGAAAAGTGCAGTTTTCAGACAACGGTGGACACTGGACCGGCGCCGGCGGACACTGCCGACACTTCTGACATACGCACGCGTGCGGGGACACCTCCCCTACAACGCCACACTCTCGGATAAGCCCGAGAGGTGTAAAAAAAAGTATGGCGGACCGTCCAGTGAGGTCAGAGGTCAGAAAAGTGCAGTTTTCAGACAACAGTGGACACTGGACAGGCAGCGGTGGACACTGCCGACACTTCTGACATACGCACGCGTGCGGGGACACCTCCCCTACAACGCCACACTCTCGGATAAGCCCGAGAGGTATAAAGAAAAGTGTGGCGGACCGTCCAGTGAGGTCAGAGGTCAGAAAAGTGCAGTTTTCAGACAACGGTGGACACTGGACCGGCGCCGGCGGACACTGCCGACACTTCTGACATACGCATGCGTGCGGGGACACCTCCCCTACAACGCCAGACTCTCGGATAAGCCAGAGAGGTGTGAAGAAAAGTGTGGCGGACCGTCCAGTGAGGTCAGAGGTCAGAAAAGTGCAGTTTTCAGACAACGGTGGACACTGGACCGGCGCCGGCGGACACTGCCGACACTTCTGACATACGCACGCGTGCGGGGACACCTCCCCTACAACGCCACACTCTCGGATAAGCCCGAGAGGTGTAAAAAAAAGTATGGCGGACCGTCCAGTGAGGTCAGAGGTCAGAAAAGTGCAGTTTTCAGACAACAGTGGACACTGGACAGGCACCGGTGGACACTGCCGACACTTCTGACATACGCACGCGTGCGGGGACACCTCCCCTACAACGCCACACTCTCGGATAAGCCCGAGAGGTATAAAGAAAAGTGTGGCGGACCGTCCAGTGAGGTCAGAGGTCAGAAAAGTGCAGTTTTCAGACAACGGTGGACACTGGACCGGCGCCGGCGGACACTGCCGACACTTCTGACATACGCACGCGTGCGGGGACACCTCCCCTACAACGCCACACTCTCGGATAAGCCCGAGAGATGTAAAAAAAAGTGTGGCGGACCGTCCAGTGAGGTCAGAAAAGTGCAGTTTTCAGACAACGGTGGACACTGGACCGGCGCCGGCGGACACTGCCGACACTTCTGACATACGCACGCGTGCGGGGACACCTCCCCTACAACGCCACACTCTCGGATAAGCCCGAGAGATGTAAAAAAAAGTGTGGCGGACCGTCCAGTGAGGTCAGAGGTCAGAAAAGTGCAGTTTTCAGACAACGGTGGACACTGGACCGGCGCCGGCGGACACTGCCGACACTTCTGACATACGCACGCGTGCGGGGACACCTCCCCTACAACGCCACACTCTCGGATAAGCCCGAGAGGTGTAAAGAAAAGTGTGGCGGACCGTCCAGTGAGGTCAGAGGTCAGAAAAGTGCAGCTTTCAGACAACGGTGGACACTGGACCGGCGCCGGCGGACACTGCCGACACTTCTGACATACGCACGCGTGCGGGGACACCTCCCCTACAACGCCAGACTCTCGGATAAGCCCGAGAGATGTAAAAAAAAGTGTGGCGGACCGTCCAGTGAGGTCAGAGGTCAGAAAAGTGCAGTTTTCAGACAACGGTGGACACTGGACCGGCGCCGGCGGACACTGCCGACACTTCTGACATACGCACGCGTGCGGGGACACCTCCCCTACAACGCCACACTCTCGGATAAGCCCGAGAGATGTAAAAAAAAGTGTGGCGGACCGTCCAGTGAGGTCAGAAAAGTGCAGTTTTCAGACAACGGTGGACACTGGACCGGCGCCGGCGGACACTGCCGACACTTCTGACATACGCACGCGTGCGGGGACACCTCCCCTACAACGCCACACTCTCGGATAAGCCCGAGAGATGTAAAAAAAAGTGTGGCGGACCGTCCAGTGAGGTCAGAGGTCAGAAAAGTGCAGTTTTCAGACAACGGTGGACACTGGACCGGCGCCGGCGGACACTGCCGACACTTCTGACATACGCACGCGTGCGGGGACACCTCCCCTACAACGCCACACTCTCGGATAAGCCCGAGAGGTGTAAAGAAAAGTGTGGCGGACCGTCCAGTGAGGTCAGAGGTCAGAAAAGTGCAGCTTTCAGACAACGGTGGACACTGGACCGGCGCCGGCGGACACTGCCGACACTTCTGACATACGCACGCGTGCGGGGACACCTCCCCTACAACGCCAGACTCTCGGATAAGCCCGAGAGATGTAAAAAAAAGTGTGGCGGACCGTCCAGTGAGGTCAGAGGTCAGAAAAGTGCAGTTTTCAGACAACGGTGGACACTGGACCGGCGCCGGCGGACACTGCCGACACTTCTGACATACGCACGCGTGCGGGGACACCTCCCCTACAACGCCACACTCTCGGATAAGCCCGAGAGATGTAAAAAAAAGTGTGGCGGACCGTCCAGTGAGGTCAGAGGTCAGAAAAGTGCAGTTTTCAGACAACGGTGGACACTGGACCGGCGCCGGCGGACACTGCCGACACTTCTGACATACGCACGCGTGCGGGGACACCTCCCCTACAACGCCACACTCTCGGATAAGCCCGAGAGGTGTAAAGAAAAGTGTGGCGGACCGTCCAGTGAGGTCAGAGGTCAGAAAAGTGCAGTTTTCAGACAACGGTGGACACTGGACCGGCGCCGGCGGACACTGCCGACACTTCTGACATACGCACGCGTGCGGGGACACCTCCCCTACAACGCCACACTCTCGGATAAGCCCGAGAGATGTAAAAAAAAGTGTGGCGGACCGTCCAGTGAGGTCAGAGGTCAGAAAAGTGCAGTTTTCAGACAACGGTGGACACTGGACCGGCGCCGGCGGACACTGCCGACACTTCTGACATACGCACGCGTGCGGGGACACCTCCCCTACAACGCCAGACTCTCGGATAAGCCCGAGAGGTGTAAAAAAAAGTGTGGCGGACCGTCCAGTGAGGTCAGAGGTCAGAAAAGTGCAGTTTTCAGACAACAGTGGACACTGGACAGGCACCGGTGGACACTGCCGACACTTCTGACATACGCACGCGTGCGGGGACACCTCCCCTACAACGCCAGACTCTCGGATAAGCCCGAGAGGTGTAAAGAAAAGTGTGGCGGACCGTCCAGTGAGGTCAGAGGTCAGAAAAGTGCAGTTTTCAGACAACGGTGGACACTGGACCGGCGCCGGCGGACACTGCCGACACTTCTGACATACGCACGCGTGCGGGGACACCTCCCCTACAACGCCACACTCTCGGATAAGCCCGAGAGATGTAAAAAAAAGTGTGGCGGACCGTCCAGTGAGGTCAAAGGTCAGAAAAGTGCAGTTTTCAGACAACGGTGGACACTGGACCGGCGCCGGCGGACACTGCCGACACTTCTGACATACGCACGCGTGCGGGGACACCTCCCCTACAACGCCACACTCTCGGATAAGCCCGAGAGGTGTAAAAAAAAGTATGGCGGACCGTCCAGTGAGGTCAGAGGTCAGAAAAGTGCAGTTTTCAGACAACAGTGGACACTGGACAGGCACCGGTGGACACTGCCGACACTTCTGACATACGCACGCGTGCGGGGACACCTCCCCTACAACGCCACACTCTCGGATAAGCCCGAGAGGTGTAAAGAAAAGTGTGGCGGACCGTCCAGTGAGGTCAGAGGTCAGAAAAGTGCAGTTTTCAGACAACGGTGGACACTGGACCGGCGCCGGCGGACACTGCCGACACTTCTGACATACGCACGCGTGCGGGGACACCTCCCCTACAACGCCACACTCTCGGATAAGCCCGAGAGATGTAAAAAAAAGTGTGGCGGACCGTCCAGTGAGGTCAGAGGTCAGAAAAGTGCAGTTTTCAGACAACGGTGGACACTGGACCGGCGCCGGCGGACACTGCCGACACTTCTGACATACGCACGCGTGCGGGGACACCTCCCCTACAACGCCACACTCTCGGATAAGCCCGAGAGATGTAAAAAAAAGTTTGGCGGACCGTCCAGTGAGGTCAGAGGTCAGAAAAGTGCAGTTTTCAGACAACGGTGGACACTGGACCGGCGCCGGCGGACACTGCCGACACTTCTGACATACGCACGCGTGCGGGGACACCTCCCCTACAACGCCACACTCTCGGATAAGCCCGAGAGGTGTAAAAAAAAGTATGGCGGACCGTCCAGTGAGGTCAGAGGTCAGAAAAGTGCAGTTTTCAGACAACAGTGGACACTGGACAGGCACCGGTGGACACTGCCGACACTTCTGACATACGCACGCGTGCGGGGACACCTCCCCTACAACGCCACACTCTCGGATAAGCCCGAGAGGTATAAAGAAAAGTGTAGCGGACCGTCCAGTGAGGTCAGAGGTCAGAAAAGTGCAGTTTTCAGACAACGGTGGACACTGGACCGGCGCCGGCGGACACTGCCGACACTTCTGACATACGCACGCGTGCGGGGACACCTCCCCTACAACGCCAGACTCTCGGATAAGCCCGAGAGGTGTAAAGAAAAGTGTGGCGGACCGTCCAGTGAGGTCAGAGGTCAGAAAAGTGCAGTTTTCAGACAACGGTGGACACTGGACCGGCGCCGGCGGACACTGCCGACACTTCTGACATACGCACGCGTGCGGGGACACCTCCCCTACAACGCCACACTCTCGGATAAGCCCGAGAGATGTAAAAAAAAGTGTGGCGGACCGTCCAGTGAGGTCAGAAAAGTGCAGTTTTCAGACAACGGTGGACACTGGACCGGCGCCGGCGGACACTGCCGACACTTCTGACATACGCACGCGTGCGGGGACACCTCCCCTACAACGCCACACTCTCGGATAAGCCCGAGAGGTGTAAAAAAAAGTATGGCGGACCGTCCAGTGAGGTCAGAGGTCAGAAAAGTGCAGTTTTCAGACAACAGTGGACACTGGACAGGCACCGGTGGACACTGCCGACACTTCTGACATACGCACGCGTGCGGGGACACCTCCCCTACAACGCCACACTCTCGGATAAGCCCGAGAGGTGTAAAGAAAAGTGTGGCGGACCGTCCAGTGAGGTCAGAGGTCAGAAAAGTGCAGTTTTCAGACAACGGTGGACACTGGACCGGCGCCGGCGGACACTGCCGACACTTCTGACATACGCACGCGTGCGGGGACACCTCCCCTACAACGCCAGACTCTCGGATAAGCCCGAGAGGTGTAAAGAAAAGTGTGGCGGACCGTCCAGTGAGGTCAGAGGTCAGAAAAGTGCAGTTTTCAGACAACGGTGGACACTGGACCGGCGCCGGCGGACACTGCCGACACTTCTGACATACGCACGCGTGCGGGGACACCTCCCCTACAACGCCAGACTCTCGGATAAGCCCGAGAGGTGTAAAGAAAAGTGTGGCGGACCGTCCAGTGAGGTCAGAGGTCAGAAAAGTGCAGTTTTCAGACAACGGTGGACACTGGACCGGCGCCGGCGGACACTGCCGACACTTCTGACATACGCACGCGTGCGGGGACACCTCCCCTACAACGCCACACTCTCGGATAAGCCCGAGAGATGTAAAAAAAAGTGTGGCGGACCGTCCAGTGAGGTCAGAAAAGTGCAGTTTTCAGACAACGGTGGACACTGGACCGGCGCCGGCGGACACTGCCGACACTTCTGACATACGCACGCGTGCGGGGACACCTCCCCTACAACGCCACACTCTCGGATAAGCCCGAGAGGTGTAAAAAAAAGTATGGCGGACCGTCCAGTGAGGTCAGAGGTCAGAAAAGTGCAGTTTTCAGACAACAGTGGACACTGGACAGGCACCGGTGGACACTGCCGACACTTCTGACATACGCACGCGTGCGGGGACACCTCCCCTACAACGCCACACTCTCGGATAAGCCCGAGAGGTGTAAAGAAAAGTGTGGCGGACCGTCCAGTGAGGTCAGAGGTCAGAAAAGTGCAGTTTTCAGACAACGGTGGACACTGGACCGGCGCCGGCGGACACTGCCGACACTTCTGACATACGCACGCGTGCGGGGACACCTCCCCTACAACGCCAGACTCTCGGATAAGCCCGAGAGGTGTAAAGAAAAGTGTGGCGGACCGTCCAGTGAGGTCAGAGGTCAGAAAAGTGCAGTTTTCAGACAACGGTGGACACTGGACCGGCGCCGGCGGACACTGCCGACACTTCTGACATACGCACGCGTGCGGGGACACCTCCCCTACAACGCCAGACTCTCGGATAAGCCCGAGAGGTGTAAAGAAAAGTGTGGCGGACCGTCCAGTGAGGTCAGAGGTCAGAAAAGTGCAGTTTTCAGACAACGGTGGACACTGGACCGGCGCCGGCGGACACTGCCGACACTTCTGACATACGCACGCGTGCGGGGACACCTCCCCTACAACGCCACAGTCTCGGATAAGCCCGAGAGGTGTAAAAAAAAGTGTGGCGGACCGTCCAGTGAGGTCAGAGGTCAGAAAAGTGCAGTTTTCAGACAACAGTGGACACTGGACAGGCACCGGTGGACACTGCCGACACTTCTGACATACGCACGCGTGCGGGGACACCTCCCCTACAACGCCACACTCTCGGATAAGCCCGAGAGGTATAAAGAAAAGTGTAGCGGACCGTCCAGTGAAGTCAGAGGTCAGAAAAGTGAAGTTTTCAGACAACGGTGGACACTGGACCGGCGCCGGCGGACACTGCCGACACTTCTGACATACGCACGCGTGCGGGGACACCTCCCCTACAACGCCAGACTCTCGGATAAGCCTGAGAGGTGTAAAGAAAAGTGTGGCGGACCGTCCAGTGAGGTCAGAGGTCAGAAAAGTGCAGTTTTCAGACAACGGTGGACACTGGACCGGCGCCGGCGGACACTGCCGACACTTCTGACATACGCACGCGTGCGGGGACACCTCCCCTACAACGCCAGACTCTCGGATAAGCCCGAGAGGTGTAAAGAAAAGTGTGGCGGACCGTCCAGTGAGGTCAGAGGTCAGAAAAGTGCAGTTTTCAGACAACGGTGGACACTGGACCGGCGCCGGCGGACACTGCCGACACTTCTGACATACGCACGCGTGCGGGGACACCTCCCCTACAACGCCACACTCTCGGATAAGCCCGAGAGATGTAAAAAAAAGTGTGGCGGACCGTCCAGTGAGGTCAGAGGTCAGAAAAGTGCAGTTTTCAGACAACGGTGGACACTGGACCGGCGCCGGCGGACACTGCCGACACTTCTGACATACGCACGCGTGCGGGGACACCTCCCCTACAACGCCACACTCTCGGATAAGCCCGAGAGATGTAAAAAAAAGTGTGGCGGACCGTCCAGTGAGGTCAGAGGTCAGAAAAGTGCAGTTTTCAGACAACAGTGGACACTGGACAGGCACCGGTGGACACTGCCGACACTTCTGACATACGCACGCGTGCGGGGACACCTCCCCTACAACGCCACACTCTCGGATAAGCCCGAGAGGTGTAAAGAAAAGTGTGGCGGACCGTCCAGTGAGGTCAGAGGTCAGAAAAGTGCAAAAAAAAGTGTGGCGGACCGTCCAGTGAGGTCAGAGGTCAGAAAAGTGCAGTTTTCAGACAACAGTGGACACTGGACAGGCACCGGTGGACACTGCCGACACTTCTGACATACGCACGCGTGCGGGGACACCTCCCCTACAACGCCACACTCTCGGATAAGCCCGAGAGGTGTAAAGAAAAGTGTGGCGGACCGTCCAGTGAGGTCAGAGGTCAGAAAAGTGCAGTTTTCAGACAACGGTGGACACTGGACCGGCGCCGGCGGACACTGCCGACTTCTGACATACGCACGCGTGCGGGGACACCTCCCCTACAACGCCAGACTCTCGGATAAGCCCGAGAGGTGTAAAGAAAAGTGTGGCGGACCGTCCAGTGAGGTCAGAGGTCAGAAAAGTTCAGTTTTCAGACAACGGTGGACACTGGCCCGGCGCCGGCGGACACTGCCGACACTTCTGACATACGCACGCGTGCGGGGACACCTCCCCTACAACGCCAGACTCTCGGATAAGCCCGAGAGGTGTAAAGAAAAGTGTGGCGGACCGTCCAGTGAGGTCAGAGGTCAGAAAAGTGCAGTTTTCAGACAACGGTGGACACTGGACCGGCGCCGGCGGACACTGCCGACACTTCTGACATACGCACGCGTGCGGGGACACCTCCCCTACAACGCCAGACTCTCGGATAAGCCCGAGAGGTGTAAAGAAAAGTGTGGCGGACCGTCCAGTGAGGTCAGAGGTCAGAAAAGTGCAGTTTTCAGACAACGGTGGACACTGGACCGGCGCCGGCGGACACTGCCGACACTTCTGACATACGCACGCGTGCGGGGACACCTCCCCTACAACGCCACACTCTCGGATAAGCCCGAGAGGTGTAAAAAAAAGTGTGGCGGACCGTCCAGTGAGGTCAGAGGTCAGAAAAGTGCCGTTTTCAGACAACAGTGGACACTGGACAGGCACCGGTGGACACTGCCGACACTTCTGACATACGCACGCGTGCGGGGACACCTCCCCTACAACGCCGCACTCTCGGATAAGCCCGAGAGGTGTAAAGAAAAGTGTGGCGGACCGTCCAGTGAGGTCAGAGGTCAGAAAAGTGCAGTTTTCAGACAACGGTGGACACTGGACCGGCGCCGGCGGACACTGCCACACTTCTGACATACGCACGCGTGCGGGGACACCTCCCCTACAACGCCAGACTCTCGGATAAGCCCGAGAGGTGTAAAGAAAAGTGTGGCGGACCGTCCAGTGAGGTCAGAGGTCAGAAAAGTGCAGTTTTAAGACAACGTTGGACACTGGACCGGCGCCGGCGGACACTGCCGACACTTCTGACATACGCACGCGTGCGGGGACACCTCCCCTACAACGCCAGACTCTCGGATAAGCCCGAGAGGTGTAAAGAAAAGTGTGGCGGACCGTCCAGTGAGGTCAGAGGTCAGAAAAGTGCAGTTTTCAGACAACGGTGGACACTGGACCGGCGCCGGCGGACACTGCCGACACTTCTGACATACGCACGCGTGCGGGGAAACCTCCCCTACAACGCCAGACTCTCGGATAAGCCCGAGAGGTGTAAAGAAAAGTGTGGCGGACCGTCCAGTGAGGTCAGAGGTCAGAAAAGTGCAGTTTTCAGACAACGGTGGACACTGGACCGGCGCCGGCGGACACTGCCGACACTTCTGACATACGCACGCGTGCGGGGACACCTCCCCTACAACGCCACACTCTCGGATAAGCCCGAGAGATGTAAAAAAAAGTGTGGCGGACCGTCCAGTGAGGTCAGAGGTCAGAAAAGTGCAGTTTTCAGACAACGGTGGACACTGGACCGGCGACGGCGGACACTGCCGACACTTCTGACATACGCACGCGTGCGGGGACACCTCCCCTACAACGCCACACTCTCGGATAAGCCCGAGAGGTGTAAAAAAAAGTGTGGCGGACCGTCCAGTGAGGTCAGAGGTCAGAAAAGTGCAGTTTTCAGACTACAGTGGACACTGGACAGGCACCGGTGGACACTGCCGACACTTCTGACATACGCACGCGTGCGGGGACACCTCCCCTACAACGCCACACTCTCGGATAAGCCCGAGAGGTGTAAAGAAAAGTATGGCGGACCGTCCAGTGAGGTCAGAGGTCAGAAAAGTGCAGTTTTCAGACAACGGTGGACACTGGACCGGCGCCGGCGGACACTGCCGACACTTCTGACATACGCACGCGTGCGGGGACACCTCCCCTACAACACCAGACTCTCGGATAAGCCCGAGAGGTGTAAAGAAAAGTGTGGCGGACCGTCCAGTGAGGTCAGAGGTCAGAAAAGTGCAGTTTTCAGACAACGGTGGACACTGGACCGGCGCCGGCGGACACTGCCGACACTTCTGACATACGCACGCGTGCGGGGACACCTCCCCTACAACGCCACACTCTCGGATAAGCCCGAGAGGTGTAAAGAAAAGTGTGGCGGACCGTCCAGTGAGGTCAGAGGTCAGAAAAGTGCAAAAAACAGTGTGGCGGACCGTCCAGTGAGGTCAGAGGTCAGAAAAGTGCAGTTTTCAGACAACAGTGGACACTGGACAGGCACCGGTGGACACTGCCGACACTTCTGACATACGCACGCGTGCGGGGACACCTCCCCTACAACGCCACACTCTCGGATAAGCCCGAGAGGTGTAAAGAAAAGTGTGGCGGACCGTCCAGTGAGGTCAGAGGTCAGAAAAGTGCAGTTTTCAGACAACGGTGGACACTGGACCGGCGCCGGCGGACACTGCCGACTTCTGACATACGCACGCGTGCGGGGACACCTCCCCTACAACGCCAGACTCTCGGATAAGCCCGAGAGGTGTAAAGAAAAGTGTGGCGGACCGTCCAGTGAGGTCAGAGGTCAGAAAAGTTCAGTTCTCAGACAACGGTGGACACTGGCCCGGCGCCGGCGGACACTGCCGACACTTCTGACATACGCACGCGTGCGGGGACACCTCCCCTACAACGCCAGACTCTCGGATAAGCCCGAGAGGTGTAAAGAAAAGTGTGGCGGACCGTCCAGTGAGGTCAGAGGTCAGAAAAGTGCAGTTTTCAGACAACGGTGGACACTGGACCGGTGCCGGCGGACACTGCCGACACTTCTGACATACGCACGCGTGCGGGGACACCTCCCCTACAACGCCAGACTCTCGGATAAGCCCGAGAGGTGTAAAGAAA
Organism: Gymnoscopelus braueri; assembly: GCF_963280865.1. NCBI lineage: Eukaryota > Metazoa > Chordata > Actinopteri > Myctophiformes > Myctophidae > Gymnoscopelus > Gymnoscopelus braueri. The sequence continues at coordinate 53,256,268 of NC_137611.1, read as the reverse complement.
AGTGTGGTGGACCGTCCAGTGAGGTCAGAGGTCAGAAAAGTGCAGTTTTCAGACAACGGTGGACACTGGACCGGCGCCGGCGGACACTGCCGACACTTCTGACATACGCACGCGTGCGGGGACACCTCCCCTACAACGCCACACTCTCGGATAAGCCCGAGAGGTGTAAAAAAAAGTGTGGCGGACCGTCCAGTGAGGTCAGAGGTCAGAAAAGTGCCGTTTTCAGACAACAGTGGACACTGGACAGGCACCGGTGGACACTGCCGACACTTCTGACATACGCACGCGTGCGGGGACACCTCCCCTACAACGCCGCACTCTCGGATAAGCCCGAGAGGTGTAAAGAAAAGTGTGGCGGACCGTCCAGTGAGGTCAGAGGTCAGAAAAGTGCAGTTTTCAGACAACGGTGGACACTGGACCGGCGCCGGCGGACACTGCCACACTTCTGACATACGCACGCGTGCGGGGACACCTCCCCTACAACGCCAGACTCTCGGATAAGCCCGAGAGGTGTAAAGAAAAGTGTGGCGGACCGTCCAGTGAGGTCAGAGGTCAGAAAAGTGCAGTTTTAAGACAACGGTGGACACTGGACCGGCGCCGGCGGACACTGCCGACACTTCTGACATACGCACGCGTGCGGGGACACCTCCCCTACAACGCCAGACTCTCGGATAAGCCCGAGAGGTGTAAAGAAAAGTGTGGCGGACCGTCCAGTGAGGTCAGAGGTCAGAAAAGTGCAGTTTTCAGACAACGGTGGACACTGGACCGGCGCCGGCGGACACTGCCGACACTTCTGACATACGCACGCGTGCGGGGACACCTCCCCTACAACACCAGACTCTCGGATAAGCCCGAGAGGTGTAAAGAAAAGTGTGGCGGACCGTCCAGTGAGGTCAGAGGTCAGAAAAGTGCAGTTTTCAGACAACGGTGGACACTGGACCGGCGCCGGCGGACACTGCCGACACTTCTGACATACGCACGCGTGCGGGGACACCTCCCCTACAACGCCACACTCTCGGATAAGCCCGAGAGATGTAAAAAAAAGTGTGGCGGACCGTCCAGTGAGGTCAGAGGTCAGAAAAGTGCAGTTTTCAGACAACGGTGGACACTGGACCGGCGCCGGCGGACACTGCCGACACTTCTGACATACGCACGCGTGCGGGGACACCTCCCCACCAACGCCACACTCTCGGATAAGCCCGAGAGGTGTAAAAAAAAGTGTGGCGGACCGTCCAGTGAGGTCAGAGGTCAGAAAAGTGCTGTTTTCAGACAACAGTGGACACTGGACAGGCACCGGTGGACACTGCCGACACTTCTGACATACGCACGCGTGCGGGGACACCTCCCCTACAACGCCACACTCTCGGATAAGCCCGAGAGGTGTAAAGAAAAGTGTGGCGGACCGTCCAGTGAGGTCAGAGGTCAGAAAAGTGCAGTTTTCAGACAACGGTGGACACAGGACCGGCGCCGGCGGACACTGCCGACACTTCTGACATACGCACGCGTGCGGGGACACCTCCCCTACAACGCCACACTCTCGGATAAGCCCGAGAGGTGTAAAAAAAAGTGTGGCGGACCGTCCAGTGAGGTCAGAGGTCAGAAAAGTGCAGTTTTCAGACAACGGTGGACACTGGACCGGCGCCGGCGGACACTGCCGACACTTCTGACATACGCACGCGTGCGGGGACACCTCCCCTACAACGCCAGACTCTCGGATAAGCCCAAGAGGTGTAAAGAAAAGTGTGGCGGACCGTCCAGTGAGGTCAGAGGTCAGAAAAGTGCAGTTTTCAGACAACGGTGGACACTGGACCAGCGCCGGCGGACACTGCCGACACTTCTGACATACGCACGCGTGCGGGGACACCTCCCCTACAACGCCAGACTCTCGGATAAGCCCGAGAGGTGTAAAGAAAAGTGTGGCGGACCGTCCAGTGAGGTCAGAGGTCAGAAAAGTGCAGTTTTCAGACAACGGTGGACACTGGACCGGCGCCGGCGGACACTGCCGACACTTCTGACATACGCACGCGTGCGGGGACACCTCCCCTACAACGCCACACTCTCGGATAAGCCCGAGAGGTGTAAAAAAAAGTGTGGCGGACCGTCCAGTGAGGTCAGAGGTCAGAAAAGTGCCGTTTTCAGACAACAGTGGACACTGGACAGGCACCGGTGGACACTGCCGACACTTCTGACATACGCACGCGTGCGGGGACACCTCCCCTACAACGCCGCACTCTCGGATAAGCCCGAGAGGTGTAAAGAAAAGTGTGGCGGACCGTCCAGTGAGGTCAGAGGTCAGAAAAGTGCAGTTTTCAGACAACGGTGGACACTGGACCGGCGCCGGCGGACACTGCCGACACTTCTGACATACGCACGCGTGCGGGGACACCTCCCCTACAACGCCAGACTCTCGGATAAGCCCGAGAGGTGTAAAGAAAAGTGTGGCGGACCGTCCAGTGAGGTCAGAGGTCAGAAAAGTGCAGTTTTAAGACAACGGTGGACACTGGACCGGCGCCGGCGGACACTGCCGACACTTCTGACATACGCACGCGTGCGGGGACACCTCCCCTACAACGCCACACTCTCGGATAAGCCCGAGAGGTGTAAAAAAAAGTGTGGCGGACCGTCCAGTGAGGTCAGAGGTCAGAAAAGTGCAGTTTTCAGACAACAGTGGACACTGGACAGGCACCGGTGGACACTGCCGACACTTCTGACATACGCACGCGTGCGGGGACACCTCCCCTACAACGCCACACTCTCGGATAAGCCCGAGAGGTGTAAAGAAAAGTATGGCGGACCGTCCAGTGAGGTCAGAGGTCAGAAAAGTGCAGTTTTCAGACAACGGTGGACACTGGACCGGCGCCGGCGGACACTGCCGACACTTCTGACATACGCACGCGTGCGGGGACACCTCCCCTACAACGCCACACTCTCGGATAAGCCCGAGAGGTGTAAAAAAAAGTGTGGCGGACCGTCCAGTGAGGTCAGAGGTCAGAAAAGTGCCGTTTTCAGACAACAGTGGACACTGGACAGGCACCGGTGGACACTGCCGACACTTCTGACATACGCACGCGTGCGGGGACACCTCCCCTACAACGCCGCACTCTCGGATAAGCCCGAGAGGTGTAAAGAAAAGTGTGGCGGACCGTCCAGTGAGGTCAGAGGTCAGAAAAGTGCAGTTTTCAGACAACGGTGGACACTGGACCGGCGCCGGCGGACACTGCCACACTTCTGACATACGCACGCGTGCGGGGACACCTCCCCTACAACGCCACACTCTCGGATAAGCCCGAGAGGTGTAAAGAAAAGTGTGGCGGACCGTCCAGTGAGGTCAGAGGTCAGAAAAGTGCAAAAAACAGTGTGGCGGACCGTCCAGTGAGGTCAGAGGTCAGAAAAGTGCAGTTTTCAGACAACAGTGGACACTGGACAGGCACCGGTGGACACTGCCGACACTTCTGACATACGCACGCGTGCGGGGACACCTCCCCTACAACGCCACACTCTCGGATAAGCCCGAGAGGTGTAAAGAAAAGTGTGGCGGACCGTCCAGTGAGGTCAGAGGTCAGAAAAGTGCAGTTTTCAGACAACGGTGGACACTGGACCGGCGCCGGCGGACACTGCCGACTTCTGACATACGCACGCGTGCGGGGACACCTCCCCTACAACGCCAGACTCTCGGATAAGCCCGAGAGGTGTAAAGAAAAGTGTGGCGGACCGTCCAGTGAGGTCAGAGGTCAGAAAAGTTCAGTTCTCAGACAACGGTGGACACTGGCCCGGCGCCGGCGGACACTGCCGACACTTCTGACATACGCACGCGTGCGGGGACACCTCCCCTACAACGCCAGACTCTCGGATAAGCCCGAGAGGTGTAAAGAAAAGTGTGGCGGACCGTCCAGTGAGGTCAGAGGTCAGAAAAGTGCAGTTTTCAGACAACGGTGGACACTGGACCGGTGCCGGCGGACACTGCCGACACTTCTGACATACGCACGCGTGCGGGGACACCTCCCCTACAACGCCAGACTCTCGGATAAGCCCGAGAGGTGTAAAGAAAAGTGTGGTGGACCGTCCAGTGAGGTCAGAGGTCAGAAAAGTGCAGTTTTCAGACAACGGTGGACACTGGACCGGCGCCGGCGGACACTGCCGACACTTCTGACATACGCACGCGTGCGGGGACACCTCCCCTACAACGCCACACTCTCGGATAAGCCCGAGAGGTGTAAAAAAAAGTGTGGCGGACCGTCCAGTGAGGTCAGAGGTCAGAAAAGTGCCGTTTTCAGACAACAGTGGACACTGGACAGGCACCGGTGGACACTGCCGACACTTCTGACATACGCACGCGTGCGGGGACACCTCCCCTACAACGCCGCACTCTCGGATAAGCCCGAGAGGTGTAAAGAAAAGTGTGGCGGACCGTCCAGTGAGGTCAGAGGTCAGAAAAGTGCAGTTTTCAGACAACGGTGGACACTGGACCGGCGCCGGCGGACACTGCCACACTTCTGACATACGCACGCGTGCGGGGACACCTCCCCTACAACGCCAGACTCTCGGATAAGCCCGAGAGGTGTAAAGAAAAGTGTGGCGGACCGTCCAGTGAGGTCAGAGGTCAGAAAAGTGCAGTTTTAAGACAACGGTGGACACTGGACCGGCGCCGGCGGACACTGCCGACACTTCTGACATACGCACGCGTGCGGGGACACCTCCCCTACAACGCCAGACTCTCGGATAAGCCCGAGAGGTGTAAAGAAAAGTGTGGCGGACCGTCCAGTGAGGTCAGAGGTCAGAAAAGTGCAGTTTTCAGACAACGGTGGACACTGGACCGGCGCCGGCGGACACTGCCGACACTTCTGACATACGCACGCGTGCGGGGACACCTCCCCTACAACACCAGACTCTCGGATAAGCCCGAGAGGTGTAAAGAAAAGTGTGGCGGACCGTCCAGTGAGGTCAGAGGTCAGAAAAGTGCAGTTTTCAGACAACGGTGGACACTGGACCGGCGCCGGCGGACACTGCCGACACTTCTGACATACGCACGCGTGCGGGGACACCTCCCCTACAACGCCACACTCTCGGATAAGCCCGAGAGATGTAAAAAAAAGTGTGGCGGACCGTCCAGTGAGGTCAGAGGTCAGAAAAGTGCAGTTTTCAGACAACGGTGGACACTGGACCGGCGCCGGCGGACACTGCCGACACTTCTGACATACGCACGCGTGCGGGGACACCTCCCCACCAACGCCACACTCTCGGATAAGCCCGAGAGGTGTAAAAAAAAGTGTGGCGGACCGTCCAGTGAGGTCAGAGGTCAGAAAAGTGCTGTTTTCAGACAACAGTGGACACTGGACAGGCACCGGTGGACACTGCCGACACTTCTGACATACGCACGCGTGCGGGGACACCTCCCCTACAACGCCACACTCTCGGATAAGCCCGAGAGGTGTAAAGAAAAGTGTGGCGGACCGTCCAGTGAGGTCAGAGGTCAGAAAAGTGCAGTTTTCAGACAACGGTGGACACAGGACCGGCGCCGGCGGACACTGCCGACACTTCTGACATACGCACGCGTGCGGGGACACCTCCCCTACAACGCCACACTCTCGGATAAGCCCGAGAGGTGTAAAAAAAAGTGTGGCGGACCGTCCAGTGAGGTCAGAGGTCAGAAAAGTGCAGTTTTCAGACAACGGTGGACACTGGACCGGCGCCGGCGGACACTGCCGACACTTCTGACATACGCACGCGTGCGGGGACACCTCCCCTACAACGCCAGACTCTCGGATAAGCCCAAGAGGTGTAAAGAAAAGTGTGGCGGACCGTCCAGTGAGGTCAGAGGTCAGAAAAGTGCAGTTTTCAGACAACGGTGGACACTGGACCAGCGCCGGCGGACACTGCCGACACTTCTGACATACGCACGCGTGCGGGGACACCTCCCCTACAACGCCAGACTCTCGGATAAGCCCGAGAGGTGTAAAGAAAAGTGTGGCGGACCGTCCAGTGAGGTCAGAGGTCAGAAAAGTGCAGTTTTCAGACAACGGTGGACACTGGACCGGCGCCGGCGGACACTGCCGACACTTCTGACATATGCACGCGTGCGGGGACACCTCCCCTACAACGCCACACTCTCGGATAAGCCCGAGAGGTGTAAAGAAAAGTGTGGCGGACCGTCCAGTGAGGTCAGAGGTCAGAAAAGTGCAGTTTTCAGACAACGGTGGACACTGGACCGGCGCCGGCGGACACTGCCGACACTTCTGACATACGCACGCGTGCGGGGACACCTCCCCTACAACGCCACACTCTCGGATAAGCCCGAGAGGTGTAAAAAAAAGTGTGGCGGACCGTCCAGTGAGGTCAGAGGTCAGAAAAGTGCCGTTTTCAGACAACAGTGGACACTGGACAGGCACCGGTGGACACTGCCGACACTTCTGACATACGCACGCGTGCGGGGACACCTCCCCTACAACGCCGCACTCTCGGATAAGCCCGAGAGGTGTAAAGAAAAGTGTGGCGGACCGTCCAGTGAGGTCAGAGGTCAGAAAAGTGCAGTTTTCAGACAACGGTGGACACTGGACCGGCGCCGGCGGACACTGCCACACTTCTGACATACGCACGCGTGCGGGGACACCTCCCCTACAACGCCAGACTCTCGGATAAGCCCGAGAGGTGTAAAGAAAAGTGTGGCGGACCGTCCAGTGAGGTCAGAGGTCAGAAAAGTGCAGTTTTAAGACAACGGTGGACACTGGACCGGCGCCGGCGGACACTGCCGACACTTCTGACATACGCACGCGTGCGGGGACACCTCCCCTACAACGCCAGACTCTCGGATAAGCCCGAGAGGTGTAAAGAAAAGTGTGGCGGACCGTCCAGTGAGGTCAGAGGTCAGAAAAGTGCAGTTTTCAGACAACGGTGGACACTGGACCGGCGCCGGCGGACACTGCCGACACTTCTGACATACGCACGCGTGCGGGGACACCTCCCCTACAACACCAGACTCTCGGATAAGCCCGAGAGGTGTAAAGAAAAGTGTGGCGGACCGTCCAGTGAGGTCAGAGGTCAGAAAAGTGCAGTTTTCAGACAACGGTGGACACTGGACCGGCGCCGGCGGACACTGCCGACACTTCTGACATACGCACGCGTGCGGGGACACCTCCCCTACAACGCCACACTCTCGGATAAGCCCGAGAGATGTAAAAAAAAGTGTGGCGGACCGTCCAGTGAGGTCAGAGGTCAGAAAAGTGCAGTTTTCAGACAACGGTGGACACTGGACCGGCGCCGGCGGACACTGCCGACACTTCTGACATACGCACGCGTGCGGGGACACCTCCCCACCAACGCCACACTCTCGGATAAGCCCGAGAGGTGTAAAAAAAAGTGTGGCGGACCGTCCAGTGAGGTCAGAGGTCAGAAAAGTGCTGTTTTCAGACAACAGTGGACACTGGACAGGCACCGGTGGACACTGCCGACACTTCTGACATACGCACGCGTGCGGGGACACCTCCCCTACAACGCCACACTCTCGGATAAGCCCGAGAGGTGTAAAGAAAAGTGTGGCGGACCGTCCAGTGAGGTCAGAGGTCAGAAAAGTGCAGTTTTCAGACAACGGTGGACACAGGACCGGCGCCGGCGGACACTGCCGACACTTCTGACATACGCACGCGTGCGGGGACACCTCCCCTACAACGCCACACTCTCGGATAAGCCCGAGAGGTGTAAAAAAAAGTGTGGCGGACCGTCCAGTGAGGTCAGAGGTCAGAAAAGTGCAGTTTTCAGACAACGGTGGACACTGGACCGGCGCCGGCGGACACTGCCGACACTTCTGACATACGCACGCGTGCGGGGACACCTCCCCTACAACGCCAGACTCTCGGATAAGCCCAAGAGGTGTAAAGAAAAGTGTGGCGGACCGTCCAGTGAGGTCAGAGGTCAGAAAAGTGCAGTTTTCAGACAACGGTGGACACTGGACCAGCGCCGGCGGACACTGCCGACACTTCTGACATACGCACGCGTGCGGGGACACCTCCCCTACAACGCCAGACTCTCGGATAAGCCCGAGAGGTGTAAAGAAAAGTGTGGCGGACCGTCCAGTGAGGTCAGAGGTCAGAAAAGTGCAGTTTTCAGACAACGGTGGACACTGGACCGGCGCCGGCGGACACTGCCGACACTTCTGACATATGCACGCGTGCGGGGACACCTCCCCTACAACGCCACACTCTCGGATAAGCCCGAGAGGTGTAAAAAAAAGTGTGGCGGACCGTCCAGTGAGGTCAGAGGTCAGAAAAGTGCCGTTTTCAGACAACAGTGGACACTGGACAGGCACCGGTGGACACTGCCGACACTTCTGACATACGCACGCGTGCGGGGACACCTCCCCTACAACGCCGCACTCTCGGATAAGCCCGAGAGGTGTAAAGAAAAGTGTGGCGGACCGTCCAGTGAGGTCAGAGGTCAGAAAAGTGCAGTTTTCAGACAACGGTGGACACTGGACCGGCGCCGGCGGACACTGCCGACACTTCTGACATACGCACGCGTGCGGGGACACCTCCCCTACAACGCCAGACTCTCGGATAAGCCCGAGAGGTGTAAAGAAAAGTGTGGCGGACCGTCCAGTGAGGTCAGAGGTCAGAAAAGTGCAGTTTTAAGACAACGGTGGACACTGGACCGGCGCCGGCGGACACTGCCGACACTTCTGACATACGCACGCGTGCGGGGACACCTCCCCTACAACGCCACACTCTCGGATAAGCCCGAGAGGTGTAAAAAAAAGTGTGGCGGACCGTCCAGTGAGGTCAGAGGTCAGAAAAGTGCAGTTTTCAGACAACAGTGGACACTGGACAGGCACCGGTGGACACTGCCGACACTTCTGACATACGCACGCGTGCGGGGACACCTCCCCTACAACGCCACACTCTCGGATAAGCCCGAGAGGTGTAAAGAAAAGTATGGCGGACCGTCCAGTGAGGTCAGAGGTCAGAAAAGTGCAGTTTTCAGACAACGGTGGACACTGGACCGGCGCCGGCGGACACTGCCGACACTTCTGACATACGCACGCGTGCGGGGACACCTCCCCTACAACGCCACACTCTCGGATAAGCCCGAGAGGTGTAAAAAAAAGTGTGGCGGACCGTCCAGTGAGGTCAGAGGTCAGAAAAGTGCCGTTTTCAGACAACAGTGGACACTGGACAGGCACCGGTGGACACTGCCGACACTTCTGACATACGCACGCGTGCGGGGACACCTCCCCTACAACGCCGCACTCTCGGATAAGCCCGAGAGGTGTAAAGAAAAGTGTGGCGGACCGTCCAGTGAGGTCAGAGGTCAGAAAAGTGCAGTTTTCAGACAACGGTGGACACTGGACCGGCGCCGGCGGACACTGCCGACACTTCTGACATACGCACGCGTACGGGGACACCTCCCCTACAACGCCAGACTCTCGGATAAGCCCGAGAGGTGTAAAGAAAAGTGTGGCGGACCGTCCAGTGAGGTCAGAGGTCAGAAAAGTGCAGTTTTAAGACAACGGTGGACACTGGACCGGCGCCGGCGGACACTGCCGACACTTCTGACATACGCACGCGTGCGGGGACACCTCCCCTACAACGCCACACTCTCGGATAAGCCCGAGAGGTGTAAAAAAAAGTGTGGCGGACCGTCCAGTGAGGTCAGAGGTCAGAAAAGTGCAGTTTTCAGACAACAGTGGACACTGGACAGGCACCGGTGGACACTGCCGACACTTCTGACATACGCACGCGTGCGGGGACACCTCCCCTACAACGCCACACTCTCGGATAAGCCCGAGAGGTGTAAAGAAAAGTATGGCGGACCGTCCAGTGAGGTCAGAGGTCAGAAAAGTGCAGTTTTCAGACAACGGTGGACACTGGACCGGCGCCGGCGGACACTGCCGACACTTCTGACATACGCACGCGTGCGGGGACACCTCCCCTACAACACCAGACTCTCGGATAAGCCCGAGAGGTGTAAAGAAAAGTGTGGCGGACCGTCCAGTGAGGTCAGAGGTCAGAAAAGTGCAGTTTTCAGACAACGGTGGACACTGGACCGGCGCCGGCGGACACTGCCGACACTTCTGACATACGCACGCGTGCGGGGACACCTCCCCTACAACGCCACACTCTCGGATAAGCCCGAGAGATGTAAAAAAAAGTGTGGCGGACCGTCCAGTGAGGTCAGAGGTCAGAAAAGTGCAGTTTTCAGACAACGGTGGACACTGGACCGGCGCCGGCGGACACTGCCGACACTTCTGACATACGCACGCGTGCGGGGACACCTCCCCTACAACGCCACACTCTCGGATAAGCCCGAGAGGTGTAAAAAAAAGTGTGGCGGACCGTCCAGTGAGGTCAGAGGTCAGAAAAGTGCTGTTTTCAGACAACAGTGGACACTGGACAGGCACCGGTGGACACTGCCGACACTTCTGACATACGCACGCGTGCGGGGACACCTCCCCTACAACGCCACACTCTCGGATAAGCCCGAGAGGTGTAAAGAAAAGTGTGGCGGACCGTCCAGTGAGGTCAGAGGTCAGAAAAGTGCAGTTTTCAGACAACGGTGGACACAGGACCGGCGCCGGCGGACACTGCCGACACTTCTGACATACGCACGCGTGCGGGGACACCTCCCCTACAACGCCACACTCTCGGATAAGCCCGAGAGGTGTAAAAAAAAGTGTGGCGGACCATCCAGTGAGGTCAGAGGTCAAAAAAGTGCAGTTTTCAGACAACAGTGGACACTGGACAGGCACCGGTGGACACTGCCGACACTTCTGACATACGCACGCGTGCGGGGACACCTCCCCTACAACGCCACACTCTCGGATAAGCCCGAGAGGTGTAAAGAAAAGTGTGGCGGACCGTCCAGTGAGGTCAGAGGTCAGAAAAGTGCAGTTTTCAGACAACGGTGGACACTGGACCGGCGCCGGCGGACACTGCCGACACTTCTGACATACGCACGCGTGCGGGGACACCTCCCCTACAACGCCACACTCTCGGATAAGCCCGAGAGGTGTAAAAAAAAGTGTGGCGGACCGTCCAGTGAGGTCAGAGGTCAGAAAAGTGCCGTTTTCAGACAACAGTGGACACTGGACAGGCACCGGTGGACACTGCCGACACTTCTGACATACGCATGCGTGCGGGGACACCTCCCCTACAACGCCACACTCTCGGATAAGCCCGAGAGGTGTAAAGAAAAGTGTGGCGGACCGTCCAGTGAGGTCAGAGGTCAGAAAAGTGCAGTTTTCAGACAACGGTGGACACTGGACCGGCGCCGGCGGATACTGCCGACACTTCTGACATACGCACGCGTGCGGGGACACCTCCCCTACAACGCCAGACTCTCGGATAAGCCCGAGAGGTGTAAAGAAAAGTGTGGCGGACCGTCCAGTGAGGTCAGAGGTCAGAAAAGTGCAGTTTTCAGACAACGGTGGACACTGGACCGGCGCCGGCGAACACTGCCGACACTTCTGACATACGCACGCGTGCGGGGACACCTCCCCTACAACGCCACACTCTCGGATAAGCCCGAGAGATGTAAAAAAAAGTGTGGCGGACCGTCCAGTGAGGTCAGAGGTCAGAAAAGTGCAGTTTTCAGACAACAGTGGACACTGGACAGGCACCGGTGGACACTGCCGACACTTCTGACATACGCACGCGTGCGGGGACACCTCCCCTACAACGCCAGACTCTCGGATAAGCCCGAGAGGTGTAAAGAAAAGTGTGGCGGACCGTCCAGTGAGGTCAGAGGTCAGAAAAGTGCAGTTTTCAGACAACGGTGGACACTGGACCGGCGCCGGCGAACACTGCCGACACTTCTGACATACGCACGCGTGCGGGGACACCTCCCCTACAACGCCACACTCTCGGATAAGCCCGAGAGATGTAAAAAAAAGTGTGGCGGACCGTCCAGTGAGGTCAGAGGTCAGAAAAGTGCAGTTTTCAGACAACAGTGGACACTGGACAGGCACCGGTGGACACTGCCGACACTTCTGACATACGCACGCGTGCGGGGACACCTCCCCTACAACGCCACACTCTCGGATAAGCCCGAGAGGTGTAAAGAAAAGTATGGCGGACCGTCCAGTGAGGTCAGAGGTCAGAAAAGTGCAGTTTTCAGACAACGGTGGACACTGGACCGGCGCCGGCGGACACTGCCGACACTTCTGACATACGCACGCGTGCGGGGACACCTCCCCTACAACGCCAGACTCTCGGATAAGCCCGAGAGGTGTAAAGAAAAGTGTGGCGGACCGTCCAGTGAGGTCAGAGGTCAGAAAAGTGCAGTTTTCAGACACTGGACCGGCGCCGGCGGACACTGCCGACACTTCTGACATACGCACGCGTGCGGGGACACCTCCCCTACAACGCCACACTCTCGGATAAGCCCGAGAGGTGTAAAAAAAAGTGTGGCGGACCGTCCAGTGAGGTCAGAGGTCAGAAAAGTGCTGTTTTCAGACAACAGTGGACACTGGACAAGCACCGGTGGACACTGCCGACACTTCTGACATACGCACGCGTGCGGGGACACCTCCCCTACAACGCCACACTCTCGGATAAGCCCGAGAGGTGTAAAGAAAAGTGTGGCGGACCGTCCAGTGAGGTCAGAGGTCAGAAAAGTGCAGTTTTCAGACAACGGTGGACACAGGACCGGCGCTGGCGGACACTGCCGACACTTCTGACATACGCACGCGTGCGGGGACACCTCCCCTACAACGCCACACTCTCGGATAAGCCCGAAAGATGTAAAAAAAAGTGTGGCGGACCGTCCAGTGAGGTCAGAGGTCAGAAAAGTGCAGTTTTCAGACAACGGTGGACACTGGACCGGCGCCGGCGGACACTGCCGACACTTCTGACATACGCACGCGTGCGGGGACACCTCCCCTACAACTCCACACTCTCGGATAAGCCCGAGAGGTGTAAAAAAAAAGTGTGGCGGACCGTCTAGTGAGGTCAGAGGTCAGAAAAGTGCTGTTTTCAGACAACAGTGGACACTGGACAGGCACCGGTGGACACTGCCGACACTTCTGACATACGCACGCGTGCGGGGACACCTCCCGTACAACGCCACACTCTCGGATAAGCCCGAGAGGTGTAAAGAAAAGTGTGGCGGACCGTCCAGTGAGGTCAGAGGTCAGAAAAGTGCAGTTTTCAGACAACGGTGGACACAGGACCGGCGCTGGCGGACACTGCCGACACTTCTGACATACGCACGCGTGCGGGGACACCTCCCCTACAACTCCACACTCTCGGATAAGCCCGAGAGGTGTAAAAAAAAAGTGTGGCGGACCGTCTAGTGAGGTCAGAGGTCAGAAAAGTGCTGTTTTCAGACAACAGTGGACACTGGACAGGCACCGGTGGACACTGCCGACACTTCTGACATACGCACGCGTGCGGGGACACCTCCCGTACAACGCCACACTCTCGGATAAGCCCGAGAGGTGTAAAGAAAAGTGTGGCGGACCGTCCAGTGAGGTCAGAGGTCAGAAAAGTGCAGTTTTCAGACAACGGTGGACACAGGACCGGCGCTGGCGGACACTGCCGACACTTCTGACATACGCACGCGTGCGGGGACACCTCCCCTACAACGCCAGACTCTCGGATAAGCCCGAGAGGTGTAAAGAAAAGTGTGGCGGACCGTCCAGTGAGGTCAGAGGTCAGAAAAGTGCAGTTTTCAGACAACGGTGGACACTGGACCGGCGCCGGCGGACACTGCCGACACTTCTGACATACGCACGCGTGCGGGGACACCTCCCCTACAACGCCACACTCTCGGATAAGCCCGAGAGATGTAGAAAAAAGTGTGGCGGACCGTCCAGTGAGGTCAGAGGTCAGAAAAGTGCAGTTTTCAGACAACGGTGGACACTGGACCGGCGCCGGCGGACACTGCCGACACTTCTGACATACGCACGCGTGCGGGGACACCTCCCCTACAACGCCACACTCTCGGATAAGCCCGAGAGATGTAAAAAAAAGTGTGGCGGACCGTCCAGTGAGGTCAGAGGTCAGAAAAGTGCAGTTTTCAGACAACGGTGGACACAGGACCGGTGCTGGCGGACACTGCCGACACTTCTGACATACGCACGCGTGCGGGGACACCTCCCCTACAACGCCAGACTCTCGGATAAGCCCGAGAGGTGTAAAGAAAAGTGTGGCGGACCGTCCAGTGAGGTCAGAGGTCAGAAAAGTGCAGTTTTCAGACAACGGTGGACACTGGACCGGCGCCGGCGGACACTGCCGACACTTCTGACATACGCACGTGTGCGGGGACACCTCCCCTACAACGCCACACTCTCGGATAAGCCCGAGAGATGTAGAAAAAAGTGTGGCGGACCGTCCAGTGAGGTCAGAGGTCAGAAAAGTGCAGTTTTCAGACAACGGTGGACACTGGACCGGCGCCGGCGGACACTGCCGACACTTCTGACATACGCACGCGTGCGGGGACACCTCCCCTACAACGCCACACTCTCGGATAAGCCCGAGAGATGTAAAAAAAAGTGTGGCGGACCGTCCAGTGAGGTCAGAGGTCAGAAAAGTGCAGTTTTCAGACAACGGTGGACACTGGACCGGCGCCGGCGGACACTGCCGACACTTCTGACATACGCACGCGTGCGGGGACACCTCCCCTACAACGCCACACTCTCGGATAAGCCCGAGAGATGTAGAAAAAAGTGTGGCGGACCGTCCAGTGAGGTCAGAGGTCAGAAAAGTGCAGTTTTCAGACAACGGTGGACACTGGACCGGCGCCGGCGGACACTGCCGACACTTCTGACATACGCACGCGTGCGGGGACACCTCCCCTACAACGCCACACTCTCGGATAAGCCCGAGAGATGTAAAAAAAAGTGTGGCGGACCGTCCAGTGAGGTCAGAGGTCAGAAAAGTGCAGTTTTCAGACAACGGTGGACACTGGACCGGCGCCGGCGGACACTGCCGACACTTCTGACATACGCACGCGTGCGGGGACACCTCCCCTACAACGCCACACTCTCGGATAAGCCCGAGAGATGTAGAAAAAAGTGTGGCGGACCGTCCAGTGAGGTCAGAGGTCAGAAAAGTGCAGTTTTCAGACAACGGTGGACACTGGACCGGCGCCGGCGGACACTGCCGACACTTCTGACATACGCACGCGTGCGGGGACACCTCCCCTACAACGCCACACTCTCGGATAAGCCCG
Organism: Gymnoscopelus braueri; assembly: GCF_963280865.1. NCBI lineage: Eukaryota > Metazoa > Chordata > Actinopteri > Myctophiformes > Myctophidae > Gymnoscopelus > Gymnoscopelus braueri. The sequence continues at coordinate 53,241,109 of NC_137611.1, read as the reverse complement.
AGAGATGTAAAAAAAAGTGTGGCGGACCGTCCAGTGAGGTCAGAGGTCAGAAAAGTGCAGTTTTCAGACAACGGTGGACACTGGACCGGCGCCGGCGGACACTGCCGACACTTCTGACATACGCACGCGTGCGGGGACACCTCCCCTACAACTCCATACTCTCGGATAAGCCCGAGAGGTGTAAAAAAAAGTGTGGCGGACCGTCCAGTGAGGTCAGAGGTCAGAAAAGTGCTGTTTTCAGACAACAGTGGACACTGGACAGGCACCGGTGGACACTGCCGACACTTCTGACATACGCACGCGTGCGGGGACACCTCCCCTACAACGCCACACTCTCGGATAAGCCCGAGAGGTGTAAAGAAAAGTGTGGCGGACCGTCCAGTGAGGTCAGAGGTCAGAAAAGTGCAGTTTTCAGACAACGGTGGACACAGGACCGGCGCTGGTGGACACTGCCGACACTTCTGACATACGCACGCGTGCGGGGACACCTCCCCTACAACGCCAGACTCTCGGATAAGCCCGAGAGGTGTAAAGAAAAGTGTGGCGGACCGTCCAGTGAGGTCAGAGGTCAGAAAAGTGCAGTTTTCAGACAACGGTGGACACTGGACCGGCGCCGGCGGACACTGCCGACACTTCTGACATACGCACGCGTGCGGGGACACCTCCCCTACAACGCCACACTCTCGGATAAGCCCGAGAGATGTAGAAAAAAGTGTGGCGGACCGTCCAGTGAGGTCAGAGGTCAGAAAAGTGCAGTTTTCAGACAACGGTGGACACTGGACCGGCGCCGGCGGACACTGCCGACACTTCTGACATACGCACGCGTGCGGGGACACCTCCCCTACAACGCCACACTCTCGGATAAGCCCGAGAGATGTAAAAAAAAGTGTGGCGGACCGTCCAGTGAGGTCAGAGGTCAGAAAAGTGCAGTTTTCAGACAACGGTGGACACAGGACCGGCGCTGGCGGACACTGCCGACACTTCTGACATACGCACGCGTGCGGGGACACCTCCCCTACAACGCCAGACTCTCGGATAAGCCCGAGAGGTGTAAAGAAAAGTGTGGCGGACCGTCCAGTGAGGTCAGAGGTCAGAAAAGTGCAGTTTTCAGACAACGGTGGACACTGGACCGGCGCCGGCGGACACTGCCGACACTTCTGACATACGCACGCGTGCGGGGACACCTCCCCTACAACGCCACACTCTCGGATAAGCCCGAGAGATGTAGAAAAAAGTGTGGCGGACCGTCCAGTGAGGTCAGAGGTCAGAAAAGTGCAGTTTTCAGACAACGGTGGACACTGGACCGGCGCCGGCGGACACTGCCGACACTTCTGACATACGCACGCGTGCGGGGACACCTCCCCTACAACGCCACACTCTCGGATAAGCCCGAGAGATGTAAAAAAAAGTGTGGCGGACCGTCCAGTGAGGTCAGAGGTCAGAAAAGTGCAGTTTTCAGACAACGGTGGACACTGGACCGGCGCCGGCGGACACTGCCGACACTTCTGACATACGCACGCGTGCGGGGACACCTCCCCTACAACGCCACACTCTCGGATAAGCCCGAGAGATGTAGAAAAAAGTGTGGCGGACCGTCCAGTGAGGTCAGAGGTCAGAAAAGTGCAGTTTTCAGACAACGGTGGACACTGGACCGGCGCCGGCGGACACTGCCGACACTTCTGACATACGCACGCGTGCGGGGACACCTCCCCTACAACGCCACACTCTCGGATAAGCCCGAGAGATGTAAAAAAAAGTGTGGCGGACCGTCCAGTGAGGTCAGAGGTCAGAAAAGTGCAGTTTTCAGACAACGGTGGACACTGGACCGGCGCCGGCGGACACTGCCGACACTTCTGACATACGCACGCGTGCGGGGACACCTCCCCTACAACTACATACTCTTGGATAAGCCCGAGAGGTGTAAAAAAAAGTGTGGCGGACCGTCCAGTGAGGTCAGAGGTCAGAAAAGTGCTGTTTTCAGACAACAGTGGACACTGGACAGGCACCGGTGGACACTGCCGACACTTCTGACATACGCACGCGTGCGGGGACACCTCCCCTACAACGCCACACTCTCGGATAAGCCCGAGAGGTGTAAAGAAAAGTGTGGCGGACCGTCCAGTGAGGTCAGAGGTCAGAAAAGTGCAGTTTTCAGACAACGGTGGACACAGGACCGGCGCTGGTGGACACTGCCGACACTTCTGACATACGCACGCGTGCGGGGACACCTCCCCTACAACGCCAGACTCTCGGATAAGCCCGAGAGGTGTAAAGAAAAGTGTGGCGGACCGTCCAGTGAGGTCAGAGGTCAGAAAAGTGCAGTTTTCAGACAACGGTGGACACTGGACCGGCGCCGGCGGACACTGCCGACACTTCTGACATACGCACGCGTGCGGGGACACCTCCCCTACAACGCCACACTCTCGGATAAGCCCGAGAGATGTAGAAAAAAGTGTGGCGGACCGTCCAGTGAGGTCAGAGGTCAGAAAAGTGCAGTTTTCAGACAACGGTGGACACTGGACCGGCGCCGGCGGACACTGCCGACACTTCTGACATACGCACGCGTGCGGGGACACCTCCCCTACAACGCCACACTCTCGGATAAGCCCGAGAGATGTAAAAAAAAGTGTGGCGGACCGTCCAGTGAGGTCAGAGGTCAGAAAAGTGCAGTTTTCAGACAACGGTGGACACAGGACCGGCGCTGGCGGACACTGCCGACACTTCTGACATACGCACGCGTGCGGGGACACCTCCCCTACAACGCCAGACTCTCGGATAAGCCCGAGAGGTGTAAAGAAAAGTGTGGCGGACCGTCCAGTGAGGTCAGAGGTCAGAAAAGTGCAGTTTTCAGACAACGGTGGACACTGGACCGGCGCCGGCGGACACTGCCGACACTTCTGACATACGCACGCGTGCGGGGACACCTCCCCTACAACGCCACACTCTCGGATAAGCCCGAGAGATGTAGAAAAAAGTGTGGCGGACCGTCCAGTGAGGTCAGAGGTCAGAAAAGTGCAGTTTTCAGACAACGGTGGACACTGGACCGGCGCCGGCGGACACTGCCGACACTTCTGACATACGCACGCGTGCGGGGACACCTCCCCTACAACGCCACACTCTCGGATAAGCCCGAGAGATGTAAAAAAAAGTGTGGCGGACCGTCCAGTGAGGTCAGAGGTCAGAAAAGTGCAGTTTTCAGACAACGGTGGACACTGGACCGGCGCCGGCGGACACTGCCGACACTTCTGACATACGCACGCGTGCGGGGACACCTCCCCTACAACGCCACACTCTCGGATAAGCCCGAGAGATGTAGAAAAAAGTGTGGCGGACCGTCCAGTGAGGTCAGAGGTCAGAAAAGTGCAATTTTCAGACAACGGTGGACACTGGACCGGCGCCGGCGGACACTGCCGACACTTCTGACATACGCACGCGTGCGGGGACACCTCCCCTACAACGCCACACTCTCGGATAAGCCCGAGAGATGTAAAAAAAAGTGTGGCGGACCGTCCAGTGAGGTCAGAGGTCAGAAAAGTGCAGTTTTCAGACAACGGTGGACACTCGACCGGCGCCGGCGGACACTGCCGACACTTCTGACATACGCACGCGTGCGGGGACACCTCCCCTACAACTCCATACTCTCGGATAAGCCCGAGAGGTGTAAAAAAAAGTGTGGCGGACCGTCCAGTGAGGTCAGAGGTCAGAAAAGTGCTGTTTTCAGACAACAGTGGACACTGGACAGGCACCGGTGGACACTGCCGACACTTCTGACATACGCACGCGTGCGGGGACACCTCCCCTACAACGCCACACTCTCGGATAAGCCCGAGAGGTGTAAAGAAAAGTGTGGCGGACCGTCCAGTGAGGTCAGAGGTCAGAAAAGTGCAGTTTTCAGACAACGGTGGACACTGGACCGGCGCCGGCGGACACTGCCGACACTTCTGACATACGCACGCGTGCGGGGACACCTCCCCTACAACGCCACACTCTCGGATAAGCCCGAGAGATGTAGAAAAAAGTGTGGCGGACCGTCCAGTGAGGTCAGAGGTCAGAAAAGTGCAGTTTTCAGACAACGGTGGACACTGGACCGGCGCCGGCGGACACTGCCGACACTTCTGACATACGCACGCGTGCGGGGACACCTCCCCTACAACGCCACACTCTCGGATAAGCCCGAGAGATGTAAAAAAAAGTGTGGCGGACCGTCCAGTGAGGTCAGAGGTCAGAAAAGTGCAGTTTTCAGACAACGGTGGACACTGGACCGGCGCCGGCGGACACTGCCGACACTTCTGACATACGCACGCGTGCGGGGACACCTCCCCTACAACGCCACACTCTCGGATAAGCCCGAGAGATGTAGAAAAAAGTGTGGCGGACCGTCCAGTGAGGTCAGAGGTCAGAAAAGTGCAGTTTTCAGACAACGGTGGACACTGGACCGGCGCCGGCGGACACTGCCGACACTTCTGACATACGCACGCGTGCGGGGACACCTCCCCTACAACGCCACACTCTCGGATAAGCCCGAGAGATGTAAAAAAAAGTGTGGCGGACCGTCCAGTGAGGTCAGAGGTCAGAAAAGTGCAGTTTTCAGACAACGGTGGACACTGGACCGGCGCCGGCGGACACTGCCGACACTTCTGACATACGCACGCGTGCGGGGACACCTCCCCTACAACTCCATACTCTCGGATAAGCCCGAGAGGTGTAAAAAAAAGTGTGGCGGACCGTCCAGTGAGGTCAGAGGTCAGAAAAGTGCTGTTTTCAGACAACAGTGGACACTGGACAGGCACCGGTGGACACTGCCGACACTTCTGACATACGCACGCGTGCGGGGACACCTCCCCTACAACGCCACACTCTCGGATAAGCCCGAGAGGTGTAAAGAAAAGTGTGGCGGACCGTCCAGTGAAGTCAGAGGTCAGAAAAGTGCAGTTTTCAGACAACGGTGGACACAGGACCGGCGCTGGCGGACACTGCCGACACTTCTGACATACGCACGCGTGCGGGGACACCTCCCCTACAACGCCAGACTCTCGGATAAGCCCGAGAGGTGTAAAGAAAAGTGTGGCGGACCTTCCAGTGAGGTCAGAGGTCAGAAAAGTGCAGTTTTCAGACAACGGTGGACACTGGACCGGCGCCGGCGGACACTGCCAACACTTCTGACATACGCACGCGTGCGGGGACACCTCCCCTACAACGCCACACTCTCGGATAAGCCCGAGAGATGTAAAAAAAAGGGTGGCGGACCGTCCAGTGAGGTCAGAGGTCAGAAAAGTGCAGTTTTCAGACAACGGTGGACACTGGACCGGCGCCGGCGGACACTGCCGACACTTCTGACATACGCACGCGTTCGGGGACACCTCCCCTACAACGCCACACTCTCGGATAAGCCCGAGAGATGTAAAAAAAAGTGTGGCGGACCGTCCAGTGAGGTCAGAGGTCAGAAAAGTGCAGTTTTCAGACAACGGTGGACACTGGACCGGCGCCGGCGGACACTGCCGACACTTCTGACATACGCACGCGTGCGGGGACACCTCCCCTACAACGCCAAACTCTCGGATAAGCCCGAGAGATGTAAAAAAAAGTGTGTCGGACCGTCCAGTGAGGTCAGAGGTCAGAAAAGTGCAGTTTTCAGACAACGGTGGACACTGGACCGGCGCCGGCGGACACTGCCGACACTTCTGACATACGCACGCGTGCGGGGACACCTCCCCTACAACGCCACACTCTCGGATAAGCCCGAGAGATGTAAAGAAAAGTGTGGCGGACCGTCCAGTGAGGTCAGAGGTCAGAAAAGTGCAGTTTTCAGACAACAGTGGACACTGGACCGGCGCCGGCGGACACTGCCGACACTTCTGACATACGCACGCGTGCGGGGACACCTCCCCTACAACGCCACACTCTCGGATAAGCCCGAGAGGTGTAAAAAAAAGTGTGGCGGACCGTCCAGTGAGGTCAGAGGTCAGAAAAGTGCAGTTTTCAGACAACAGTGGACACTGGACAGGCACCGGTGGACACTGCCGACACTTCTGACATACGCACACGTGCGGGGACACCTCCCCTACAACGCCAGACTCTCGGATAAGCCCGAGAGGTGTAAAGAAAAGTGTGGCGGACCGTCCAGTGAGGTCAGAGGTCAGAAAAGTGCTGTTTTCAGACAACAGTGGACACTGGACAGGCACCGGTGGACACTGCCGACACTTCTGACATACGCACGCGTGCGGGGACACCTCCCCTACAACGCCAGACTCTCGGATAAGCCCGAGAGGTGTAAAGAAAAGTGTGGCGGACCGTCCAGTGAGGTCAGAGGTCAGAAAAGTGCAGTTTTCAGACAACGGTGGACACTGGACCGGCGCCGGCGGACACTGCCGACACTTCTGACATACGCACGCGTGCGGGGACACCTCCCCTACAACGCCAGACTCTCGGATAAGCCCGAGAGGTGTAAAGAAAAGTGTGGCGGACCGTCCAGTGAGGTCAGAGGTCAGAAAAGTGCAGTTTTCAGACAACGGTGGACACTGGACCGGCGCCGGCGGACACTGCCGACACTTCTGACATACGCACGCGTGCGGGGACACCTCCCCTACAACGCCACACTCTCGGATAAGCCCGAGAGATGTAAAAAAAAGTGTGGCGGACCGTCCAGTGAGGTCAGAGGTCAGAAAAGTGCAGTTTTCAGACAACGGTGGACACTGGACCGGCGACGGCGGACACTGCCGACACTTCTGACATACGCACGCGTGCGGGGACACCTCCCCTACAACGCCACACTCTCGGATAAGCCCGAGAGGTGTAAAAAAAAGTGTGGCGGACCGTCCAGTGAGGTCAGAGGTCAGAAAAGTGCAGTTTTCAGACAACAGTGGACACTGGACAGGCACCGGTGGACACTGCCGACACTTCTGACATACGCACGCGTGCGGGGACACCTCCCCTACAACGCCACACTCTCGGATAAGCCCGAGAGGTGTAAAGAAAAGTATGGCGGACCGTCCAGTGAGGTCAGAGGTCAGAAAAGTGCAGTTTTCAGACAACGGTGGACACTGGACCGGCGCCGGCGGACACTGCCGACACTTCTGACATACGCACGCGTGCGGGGACACCTCCCCTACAACACCAGACTCTCGGATAAGCCCGAGAGGTGTAAAGAAAAGTGTGGCGGACCGTCCAGTGAGGTCAGAGGTCAGAAAAGTGCAGTTTTCAGACAACGGTGGACACTGGACCGGCGCCGGCGGACACTGCCGACACTTCTGACATACGCACGCGTGCGGGGACACCTCCCCTACAACGCCACACTCTCGGATAAGCCCGAGAGATGTAAAAAAAAGTGTGGCGGACCGTCCAGTGAGGTCAGAGGTCAGAAAAGTGCAGTTTTCAGACAACGGTGGACACTGGACCGGCGCCGGCGGACACTGCCGACACTTCTGACATACGCACGCGTGCGGGGACACCTCCCCTACAACGCCACACTCTCGGATAAGCCCGAGAGGTGTAAAAAAAAGTGTGGCGGACCGTCCAGTGAGGTCAGAGGTCAGAAAAGTGCTGTTTTCAGACAACAGTGGACACTGGACAGGCACCGGTGGACACTGCCGACACTTCTGACATACGCACGCGTGCGGGGACACCTCCCCTACAACGCCACACTCTCGGATAAGCCCGAGAGGTGTAAAGAAAAGTGTGGCGGACCGTCCAGTGAGGTCAGAGGTCAGAAAAGTGCAGTTTTCAGACAACGGTGGACACAGGACCGGCGCCGGCGGACACTGCCGACACTTCTGACATACGCACGCGTGCGGGGACACCTCCCCTACAACGCCACACTCTCGGATAAGCCCGAGAGGTGTAAAAAAAAGTGTGGCGGACCGTCCAGTGAGGTCAGAGGTCAGAAAAGTGCAGTTTTCAGACAACGGTGGACACTGGACCGGCGCCGGCGGACACTGCCGACACTTCTGACATACGCACGCGTGCGGGGACACCTCCCCTACAACGCCAGACTCTCGGATAAGCCCAAGAGGTGTAAAGAAAAGTGTGGCGGACCGTCCAGTGAGGTCAGAGGTCAGAAAAGTGCAGTTTTCAGACAACGGTGGACACTGGACCGGCGCCGGCGGACACTGCCGACACTTCTGACATACGCACGCGTGCGGGGACACCTCCCCTACAACGCCACACTCTCGGATAAGCCCGAGAGGTGTAAAAAAAAGTGTGGCGGACCGTCCAGTGAGGTCAGAGGTCAGAAAAGTGCAGTTTTCAGACAACAGTGGACACTGGACCGGCGCCGGCGGACACTGCCGACACTTCTGACATACGCACACGTGCGGGGACACCTCCCCTACAACTCCACACTCTCGGATAAGCCCGAGAGGTGTAAAAAAAAGTGTGGCGGACCGTCCAGTGAGGTCAGAGGTCAGAAAAGTGCAGTTTTCAGACAACGGTGGACACTGGACCGGCGCCGGCGGACACTGCCAACACTTCTGACATACGCACGCGTGCGGGGACACCTCCCCTACAACGCCAGACTCTCGGATAAGCCCGAGAGGTGTAAAGAAAAGTGTGGCGGACCGTCCAGTGAGGTCAGAGGTCAGAAAAGTGCAGTTTTCAGACAACGGTGGACACTGGACCGGCGCCGGCGGACACTGCCGACACTTCTGACATACGCACGCGTGCGGGGACACCTCCCCTACAACGCCACACTCTCGGATAAGCCCGAGAGGTGTAAAAAAAAGTGTGGCGGACCGTCCAGTGAGGTCAGAGGTCAGAAAAGTGCCGTTTTCAGACAACAGTGGACACTGGACAGGCACCGGTGGACACTGCCGACACTTCTGACATACGCACGCGTGCGGGGACACCTCCCCTACAACACCAGACTCTCGGATAAGCCCGAGAGGTGTAAAGAAAAGTGTGGCGGACCGTCCAGTGAGGTCAGAGGTCAGAAAAGTGCAGTTTTCAGACAACGGTGGACACTGGACCGGCGCCGGCGGACACTGCCGACACTTCTGACATACGCACGCGTGCGGGGACACCTCCCCTACAACGCCACACTCTCGGATAAGCCCGAGAGATGTAAAAAAAAGTGTGGCGGACCGTCCAGTGAGGTCAGAGGTCAGAAAAGTGCAGTTTTCAGACAACGGTGGACACTGGACCGGCGCCGGCGGACACTGCCGACACTTCTGACATACGCACGCGTGCGGGGACACCTCCCCTACAACGCCACACTCTCGGATAAGCCCGAGAGGTGTAAAAAAAAGTGTGGCGGACCGTCCAGTGAGGTCAGAGGTCAGAAAAGTGCTGTTTTCAGACAACAGTGGACACTGGACAGGCACCGGTGGACACTGCCGACACTTCTGACATACGCACGCGTGCGGGGACACCTCCCCTACAACGCCACACTCTCGGATAAGCCCGAGAGGTGTAAAGAAAAGTGTGGCGGACCGTCCAGTGAGGTCAGAGGTCAGAAAAGTGCAGTTTTCAGACAACGGTGGACACAGGACCGGCGCCGGCGGACACTGCCGACACTTCTGACATACGCACGCGTGCGGGGACACCTCCCCTACAACGCCACACTCTCGGATAAGCCCGAGAGGTGTAAAAAAAAGTGTGGCGGACCATCCAGTGAGGTCAGAGGTCAAAAAAGTGCAGTTTTCAGACAACAGTGGACACTGGACAGGCACCGGTGGACACTGCCGACACTTCTGACATACGCACGCGTGCGGGGACACCTCCCCTACAACGCCACACTCTCGGATAAGCCCGAGAGGTGTAAAGAAAAGTGTGGCGGACCGTCCAGTGAGGTCAGAGGTCAGAAAAGTGCAGTTTTCAGACAACGTTGGACACTGGACCGGCGCCGGCGGACACTGCAGACACTTCTGACATACGCACGCGTGCGGGGACACCTCCCCTACAACGCCACACTCTCGGATAAGCCCGAGAGGTGTAAAAAAAAGTGTGGCGGACCGTCCAGTGAGGTCAGAGGTCAGAAAAGTGCCGTTTTCAGACAACAGTGGACACTGGACAGGCACCGGTGGACACTGCCGACACTTCTGACATACGCATGCGTGCGGGGACACCTCCCCTACAACGCCACACTCTCGGATAAGCCCGAGAGGTGTAAAGAAAAGTGTGGCGGACCGTCCAGTGAGGTCAGAGGTCAGAAAAGTGCAGTTTTCAGACAACGGTGGACACTGGACCGGCGCCGGCGGATACTGCCGACACTTCTGACATACGCACGCGTGCGGGGACACCTCCCCTACAACGCCAGACTCTCGGATAAGCCCGAGAGGTGTAAAGAAAAGTGTGGCGGACCGTCCAGTGAGGTCAGAGGTCAGAAAAGTGCAGTTTTCAGACAACGGTGGACACTGGACCGGCGCCGGCGAACACTGCCGACACTTCTGACATACGCACGCGTGCGGGGACACCTCCCCTACAACGCCACACTCTCGGATAAGCCCGAGAGATGTAAAAAAAAGTGTGGCGGACCGTCCAGTGAGGTCAGAGGTCAGAAAAGTGCAGTTTTCAGACAACAGTGGACACTGGACAGGCACCGGTGGACACTGCCGACACTTCTGACATACGCACGCGTGCGGGGACACCTCCCCTACAACGCCAGACTCTCGGATAAGCCCGAGAGGTGTAAAGAAAAGTGTGGCGGACCGTCCAGTGAGGTCAGAGGTCAGAAAAGTGCAGTTTTCAGACAACGGTGGACACTGGACCGGCGCCGGCGAACACTGCCGACACTTCTGACATACGCACGCGTGCGGGGACACCTCCCCTACAACGCCACACTCTCGGATAAGCCCGAGAGATGTAAAAAAAAGTGTGTCGGACCGTCCAGTGAGGTCAGAGGTCAGAAAAGTGCAGTTTTCAGACAACGGTGGACACTGGACCGGCGCCGGCGGACACTGCCGACACTTCTGACATACGCACGCGTGCGGGGACACCTCCCCTACAACGCCACACTCTCGGATAAGCCCGAGAGGTGTAAAGAAAAGTGTGGCGGACCGTCCAGTGAGGTCAGAGGTCAGAAAAGTGCAGTTTTCAGACAACGGTGGACACTGGACCGGCGCCGGCGGACACTGCCGACACTTCTGACATACGCACGCGTGCGGGGACACCTCCCCTACAACGCCACACTCTCGGATAAGCCCGAGAGATGTAAAAAAAAGTGTGGCGGACCGTCCAGTGAGGTCAGAGGTCAGAAAAGTGCAGTTTTCAGACAACAGTGGACACTGGACCGGCGCCGGCGGACACTGCCGACACTTCTGACATACGCACGCGTGCGGGGACACCTCCCCTACAACGCCACACTCTCGGATAAGCCCGAGAGGTGTAAAAAAAAGTGTGGCGGACCGTCCAGTGAGGTCAGAGGTCAGAAAAGTGCTGTTTTCAGACAACAGTGGACACTGGACAGGCACCGGTGGACACTGCCGACACTTCTGACATACGCACGCGTGCGGGGACACCTCCCCTACAACGCCACACTCTCGGATAAGCCCGAGAGGTGTAAAGAAAAGTGTGGCGGACCGTCCAGTGAGGTCAGAGGTCAGAAAAGTGCAGTTTTCAGACAACGGTGGACACAGGACCGGCGCCGGCGGACACTGCCGACACTTCTGACATACGCACGCGTGCGGGGACACCTCCCCTACAACGCCAGACTCTCGGATAAGCCCGAGAGGTGTAAAAAAAAGTGTGGCGGACCGTCCAGTGAGGTCAGAGGTCAGAAAAGTGCAGTTTTCAGACAACGGTGGACACTGGACCGGCGCCGGCGGACACTGCCGACACTTCTGACATACGCACGCGTGCGGGGACACCTCCCCTACAACGCCAGACTCTCGGATAAGCCCAAGAGGTGTAAAGAAAAGTGTGGCGGACCGTCCAGTGAGGTCAGAGGTCAGAAAAGTGCAGTTTTCAGACAACGGTGGACACTGGACCGGCGCCGGCGGACACTGCCGACACTTCTGACATACGCACGCGTGCGGGGACACCTCCCCTACAACGCCAGACTCTCGGATAAGCCCGAGAGGTGTAAAGAAAAGTGTGGCGGACCGTCCAGTGAGGTCAGAGGTCAGAAAAGTGCAGTTTTCAGACAACGGTGGACACTGGACCGGCGCCGGCGGACACTGCCGACACTTCTGACATACGCACGCGTGCGGGGACACCTCCCCTACAACGCCACACTCTCGGATAAGCCCGAGAGGTGTAAAAAAAAGTGTGGCGGACCGTCCAGTGAGGTCAGAGGTCAGAAAAGTGCCGTTTTCAGACAACAGTGGACACTGGACAGGCACCGGTGGACACTGCCGACACTTCTGACATACGCACGCGTGCGGGGACACCTCCCCTACAACGCCGCACTCTCGGATAAGCCCGAGAAGTGTAAAGAAAAGTGTGGCGGACCGTCCAGTGAGGTCAGAGGTCAGAAAAGTGCAGTTTTCAGACAACGGTGGACACTGGACCGGCGCCGGCGGACACTGCCGACACTTCTGACATACGCACGCGTGCGGGGACACCTCCCCTACAACGCCACACTCTCGGATAAGCCCGAGAGATGTAAAAAAAAGTGTGGCGGACCGTCCAGTGAGGTCAGAGGTCAGAAAAGTGCAGTTTTCAGACAACGGTGGACACTGGACCGGCGACGGCGGACACTGCCGACACTTCTGACATACGCACGCGTGCGGGGACACCTCCCCTACAACGCCACACTCTCGGATAAGCCCGAGAGGTGTAAAAAAAAGTGTGGCGGACCGTCCAGTGAGGTCAGAGGTCAGAAAAGTGCAGTTTTCAGACAACAGTGGACACTGGACAGGCACCGGTGGACACTGCCGACACTTCTGACATACACACGCGTGCGGGGACACCTCCCCTACAACGCCACACTCTCGGATAAGCCCGAGAGGTGTAAAGAAAAGTATGGCGGACCGTCCAGTGAGGTCAGAGGTCAGAAAAGTGCAGTTTTCAGACAACGGTGGACACTGGACCGGCGCCGGCGGACACTGCCGACACTTCTGACATACGCACGCGTGCGGGGACACCTCCCCTACAACACCAGACTCTCGGATAAGCCCGAGAGGTGTAAAGAAAAGTGTGGCGGACCGTCCAGTGAGGTCAGAGGTCAGAAAAGTGCAGTTTTCAGACAACGGTGGACACTGGACCGGCGCCGGCGGACACTGCCGACACTTCTGACATACGCACGCGTGCGGGGACACCTCCCCTACAACGCCACACTCTCGGATAAGCCCGAGAGATGTAAAAAAAAGTGTGGCGGACCGTCCAGTGAGGTCAGAGGTCAGAAAAGTGCAGTTTTCAGACAACGGTGGACACTGGACCGGCGCCGGCGGACACTGCCGACACTTCTGACATACGCACGCGTGCGGGGACACCTCCCCTACAACGCCACACTCTCGGATAAGCCCGAGAGGTGTAAAAAAAAGTGTGGCGGACCGTCCAGTGAGGTCAGAGGTCAGAAAAGTGCTGTTTTCAGACAACAGTGGACACTGGACAGGCACCGGTGGACACTGCCGACACTTCTGACATACGCACGCGTGCGGGGACACCTCCCCTACAACGCCACACTCTCGGATAAGCCCGAGAGGTGTAAAGAAAAGTGTGGCGGACCGTCCAGTGAGGTCAGAGGTCAGAAAAGTGCAGTTTTCAGACAACGGTGGACACAGGACCGGCGCCGGCGGACACTGCCGACACTTCTGACATACGCACGCGTGCGGGGACACCTCCCCTACAACGCCAGACTCTCGGATAAGCCCAAGAGGTGTAAAGAAAAGTGTGGCGGACCGTCCAGTGAGGTCAGAGGTCAGAAAAGTGCAGTTTTCAGACAACGGTGGACACTGGACCGGCGCCGGCGGACACTGCCGACACTTCTGACATACGCACGCGTGCGGGGACACCTCCCCTACAACGCCAGACTCTCGGATAAGCCCGAGAGGTGTAAAGAAAAGTGTGGCGGACCGTCCAGTGAGGTCAGAGGTCAGAAAAGTGCAGTTTTCAGACAACGGTGGACACTGGACCGGCGCCGGCGGACACTGCCGACACTTCTGACATACGCACGCGTGCGGGGACACCTCCCCTACAACGCCACACTCTCGGATAAGCCCGAGAGGTGTAAAAAAAAGTGTGGCGGACCGTCCAGTGAGGTCAGAGGTCAGAAAAGTGCCGTTTTCAGACAACAGTGGACACTGGACAGGCACCGGTGGACACTGCCGACACTTCTGACATACGCACGCGTGCGGGGACACCTCCCCTACAACGCCGCACTCTCGGATAAGCCCGAGAAGTGTAAAGAAAAGTGTGGCGGACCGTCCAGTGAGGTCAGAGGTCAGAAAAGTGCAGTTTTCAGACAACGGTGGACACTGGACCGGCGCCGGCGGACACTGCCGACACTTCTGACATACGCACGCGTGCGGGGACACCTCCCCTACAACGCCACACTCTCGGATAAGCCCGAGAGATGTAAAAAAAAGTGTGGCGGACCGTCCAGTGAGGTCAGAGGTCAGAAAAGTGCAGTTTTCAGACAACGGTGGACACTGGACCGGCGACGGCGGACACTGCCGACACTTCTGACATACGCACGCGTGCGGGGACACCTCCCCTACAACGCCACACTCTCGGATAAGCCCGAGAGGTGTAAAAAAAAGTGTGGCGGACCGTCCAGTGAGGTCAGAGGTCAGAAAAGTGCAGTTTTCAGACAACAGTGGACACTGGACAGGCACCGGTGGACACTGCCGACACTTCTGACATACACACGCGTGCGGGGACACCTCCCCTACAACGCCACACTCTCGGATAAGCCCGAGAGGTGTAAAGAAAAGTATGGCGGACCGTCCAGTGAGGTCAGAGGTCAGAAAAGTGCAGTTTTCAGACAACGGTGGACACTGGACCGGCGCCGGCGGACACTGCCGACACTTCTGACATACGCACGCGTGCGGGGACACCTCCCCTACAACACCAGACTCTCGGATAAGCCCGAGAGGTGTAAAGAAAAGTGTGGCGGACCGTCCAGTGAGGTCAGAGGTCAGAAAAGTGCAGTTTTCAGACAACGGTGGACACTGGACCGGCGCCGGCGGACACTGCCGACACTTCTGACATACGCACGCGTGCGGGGACACCTCCCCTACAACGCCACACTCTCGGATAAGCCCGAGAGATGTAAAAAAAAGTGTGGCGGACCGTCCAGTGAGGTCAGAGGTCAGAAAAGTGCAGTTTTCAGACAACGGTGGACACTGGACCGGCGCCGGCGGACACTGCCGACACTTCTGACATACGCACGCGTGCGGGGACACCTCCCCTACAACGCCACACTCTCGGATAAGCCCGAGAGGTGTAAAAAAAAGTGTGGCGGACCGTCCAGTGAGGTCAGAGGTCAGAAAAGTGCTGTTTTCAGACAACAGTGGACACTGGACAGGCACCGGTGGACACTGCCGACACTTCTGACATACGCACGCGTGCGGGGACACCTCCCCTACAACGCCACACTCTCGGATAAGCCCGAGAGGTGTAAAGAAAAGTGTGGCGGACCGTCCAGTGAGGTCAGAGGTCAGAAAAGTGCAGTTTTCAGACAACGGTGGACACAGGACCGGCGCCGGCGGACACTGCCGACACTTCTGACATACGCACGCGTGCGGGGACACCTCCCCTACAACGCCAGACTCTCGGATAAGCCCGAGAGGTGTAAAAAAAAGTGTGGCGGACCGTCCAGTGAGGTCAGAGGTCAGAAAAGTGCAGTTTTCAGACAACGGTGGACACTGGACCGGCGCCGGCGGACACTGCCGACACTTCTGACATACGCACGCGTGCGGGGACACCTCCCCTACAACGCCAGACTCTCGGATAAGCCCAAGAGGTGTAAAGAAAAGTGTGGCGGACCGTCCAGTGAGGTCAGAGGTCAGAAAAGTGCAGTTTTCAGACAACGGTGGACACTGGACCGGCGCCGGCGGACACTGCCGACACTTCTGACATACGCACGCGTGCGGGGACACCTCCCCTACAACGCCAGACTCTCGGATAAGCCCGAGAGGTGTAAAGAAAAGTGTGGCGGACCGTCCAGTGAGGTCAGAGGTCAGAAAAGTGCAGTTTTCAGACAACGGTGGACACTGGACCGGCGCCGGCGGACACTGCCGACACTTCTGACATACGCACGCGTGCGGGGACACCTCCCCTACAACGCCACACTCTCGGATAAGCCCGAGAGGTGTAAAAAAAAGTGTGGCGGACCGTCCAGTGAGGTCAGAGGTCAGAAAAGTGCCGTTTTCAGACAACAGTGGACACTGGACAGGCACCGGTGGACACTGCCGACACTTCTGACATACGCACGCGTGCGGGGACACCTCCCCTACAACGCCGCACTCTCGGATAAGCCCGAGAAGTGTAAAGAAAAGTGTGGCGGACCGTCCAGTGAGGTCAGAGGTCAGAAAAGTGCAGTTTTCAGACAACGGTGGACACTGGACCGGCGCCGGCGGACACTGCCGACACTTCTGACATACGCACGCGTGCGGGGACACCTCCCCTACAACGCCACACTCTCGGATAAGCCCGAGAGATGTAAAAAAAAGTGTGGCGGACCGTCCAGTGAGGTCAGAGGTCAGAAAAGTGCAGTTTTCAGACAACGGTGGACACTGGACCGGCGACGGCGGACACTGCCGACACTTCTGACATACGCACGCGTGCGGGGACACCTCCCCTACAACGCCACACTCTCGGATAAGCCCGAGAGGTGTAAAAAAAAGTGTGGCGGACCGTCCAGTGAGGTCAGAGGTCAGAAAAGTGCAGTTTTCAGACAACAGTGGACACTGGACAGGCACCGGTGGACACTGCCGACACTTCTGACATACACACGCGTGCGGGGACACCTCCCCTACAACGCCACACTCTCGGATAAGCCCGAGAGGTGTAAAGAAAAGTATGGCGGACCGTCCAGTGAGGTCAGAGGTCAGAAAAGTGCAGTTTTCAGACAACGGTGGACACTGGACCGGCGCCGGCGGACACTGCCGACACTTCTGACATACGCACGCATGCGGGGACACCTCCCCTACAACACCAGACTCTCGGATAAGCCCGAGAGGTGTAAAGAAAAGTGTGGCGGACCGTCCAGTGAGGTCAGAGGTCAGAAAAGTGCAGTTTTCAGACAACGGTGGACACTGGACCGGCGCCGGCGGACACTGCCGACACTTCTGACATACGCACGCGTGCGGGGACACCTCCCCTACAACGCCACACTCTCGGATAAGCCCGAGAGATGTAAAAAAAAGTGTGGCGGACCGTCCAGTGAGGTCAGAGGTCAGAAAAGTGCAGTTTTCAGACAACGGTGGACACTGGACCGGCGCCGGCGGACACTGCCGACACTTCTGACATACGCACGCGTGCGGGGACACCTCCCCTACAACGCCACACTCTCGGATAAGCCCGAGAGGTGTAAAAAAAAGTGTGGCGGACCGTCCAGTGAGGTCAGAGGTCAGAAAAGTGCTGTTTTCAGACAACAGTGGACACTGGACAGGCACCGGTGGACACTGCCGACACTTCTGACATACGCACGCGTGCGGGGACACCTCCCCTACAACGCCACACTCTCGGATAAGCCCGAGAGGTGTAAAGAAAAGTGTGGCGGACCGTCCAGTGAGGTCAGAGGTCAGAAAAGTGCAGTTTTCAGACAACGGTGGACACAGGACCGGCGCCGGCGGACACTGCCGACACTTCTGACATACGCACGCGTGCGGGGACACCTCCCCTACAACGCCACACTCTCGGATAAGCCCGAGAGGTGTAAAAAAAAGGGTGGCGGACCATCCAGTGAGGTCAGAGGTCAAAAAAGTGCAGTTTTCAGACAACAGTGGACACTGGACAGGCACCGGTGGACACTGCCGACACTTCTGACATACGCACGCGTGCGGGGACACCTCCCCTACAACGCCACACTCTCGGATAAGCCCGAGAGGTGTAAAGAAAAGTGTGGCGGACCGTCCAGTGAGGTCAGAGGTCAGAAAAGTGCAGTTTTCAGACAACGGTGGACACTGGACCGGCGCCGGCGGACACTGCCGACACTTCTGACATACGCACGCGTGCGGGGACACCTCCCCTACAACGCCACACTCTCGGATAAGCCCGAGAGGTGTAAAAAAAAGTGTGGCGGACCGTCCAGTGAGGTCAGAGGTCAGAAAAGTGCCGTTTTCAGACAACAGTGGACACTGGACAGGCACCGGTGGACACTGCCGACACTTCTGACATACGCATGCGTGCGGGGACACCTCCCCTACAACGCCACACTCTCGGATAAGCCCGAGAGGTGTAAAGAAAAGTGTGGCGGACCGTCCAGTGAGGTCAGAGGTCAGAAAAGTGCAGTTTTCAGACAACGGTGGACACTGGACCGGCGCCGGCGGATACTGCCGACACTTCTGACATACGCACGCGTGCGGGGACACCTCCCCTACAACGCCAGACTCTCGGATAAGCCCGAGAGGTGTAAAGAAAAGTGTGGCGGACCGTCCAGTGAGGTCAGAGGTCAGAAAAGTGCAGTTTTCAGACAACGGTGGACACTGGACCGGCGCCGGCGAACACTGCCGACACTTCTGACATACGCACGCGTGCGGGGACACCTCCCCTACAACGCCACACTCTCGGATAAGCCCGAGAGATGTAAAAAAAAGTGTGGCGGACCGTCCAGTGAGGTCAGAGGTCAGAAAAGTGCAGTTTTCAGACAACAGTGGACACTGGACAGGCACCGGTGGACACTGCCGACACTTCTGAC
Organism: Gymnoscopelus braueri; assembly: GCF_963280865.1. Lineage (NCBI taxonomy): Eukaryota > Metazoa > Chordata > Actinopteri > Myctophiformes > Myctophidae > Gymnoscopelus > Gymnoscopelus braueri. The sequence continues at coordinate 53,222,373 of NC_137611.1, read as the reverse complement.
ATACGCACGCGTGCGGGGACACCTCCCCTACAACGCCAGACTCTCGGATAAGCCCGAGAGGTGTAAAGAAAAGTGTGGCGGACCGTCCAGTGAGGTCAGAGGTCAGAAAAGTGCAGTTTTCAGACAACGGTGGACACTGGACCGGCGCCGGCGAACACTGCCGACACTTCTGACATACGCACGCGTGCGGGGACACCTCCCCTACAACGCCACACTCTCGGATAAGCCCGAGAGATGTAAAAAAAAGTGTGTCGGACCGTCCAGTGAGGTCAGAGGTCAGAAAAGTGCAGTTTTCAGACAACGGTGGACACTGGACCGGCGCCGGCGGACACTGCCAACACTTCTGACATACGCACGCGTGCGGGGACACCTCCCCTACAACGCCACACTCTCGGATAAGCCCGAGAGATGTAAAAAAAAGTGTGGCGGACCGTCCAGTGAGGTCAGAGGTCAGAAAAGTGCAGTTTTCAGACAACAGTGGACACTGGACCGGCGCCGGCGGACACTGCCGACACTTCTGACATACGCACGCGTGCGGGGACACCTCCCCTACAACGCCACACTCTCGGATAAGCCCGAGAGGTGTAAAAAAAAGTGTGGCGGACCGTCCAGTGAGGTCAGAGGTCAGAAAAGTGCAGTTTTCAGACAACAGTGGACACTGGACCGGCGCCGGCGGACACTGCCGACACTTCTGACATACGCACACGTGCGGGGACACCTCCCCTACAACTCCACACTCTCGGATAAGCCCGAGAGGTGTAAAAAAAAGTGTGGCGGACCGTCCAGTGAGGTCAGAGGTCAGAAAAGTGCTGTTTTCAGACAACAGTGGACACTGGACAGGCACCGGTGGACACTGCCGACACTTCTGACATACGCACGCGTGCGGGGACACCTCCCCTACAACGCCAGACTCTCGGATAAGCCCGAGAGGTGTAAAGAAAAGTGTGGCGGACCGTCCAGTGAGGTCAGAGGTCAGAAAAGTGCTGTTTTCAGACAACAGTGGACACTGGACAGGCACCGGTGGACACTGCCGACACTTCTGACATACGCACGCGTGCGGGGACACCTCCCCTACAACGCCAGACTCTCGGATAAGCCCGAGAGGTGTAAAGAAAAGTGTGGCGGACCGTCCAGTGAGGTCAGAGGTCAGAAAAGTGCAGTTTTCAGACAACGGTGGACACTGGACCGGCGCCGGCGGACACTGCCGACACTTCTGACATACGCACGCGTGCGGGGACACCTCCCCTACAACGCCAGACTCTCGGATAAGCCCGAGAGGTGTAAAGAAAAGTGTGGCGGACCGTCCAGTGAGGTCAGAGGTCAGAAAAGTGCAGTTTTCAGACAACGGTGGACACTGGACCGGCGCCGGCGGACACTGCCGACACTTCTGACATACGCACGCGTGCGGGGACACCTCCCCTACAACGCCACACTCTCGGATAAGCCCGAGAGATGTAAAAAAAAGTGTGGCGGACCGTCCAGTGAGGTCAGAGGTCAGAAAAGTGCAGTTTTCAGACAACGGTGGACACTGGACCGGCGACGGCGGACACTGCCGACACTTCTGACATACGCACGCGTGCGGGGACACCTCCCCTACAACGCCACACTCTCGGATAAGCCCGAGAGGTGTAAAAAAAAGTGTGGCGGACCGTCCAGTGAGGTCAGAGGTCAGAAAAGTGCAGTTTTCAGACAACAGTGGACACTGGACAGGCACCGGTGGACACTGCCGACACTTCTGACATACGCACGCGTGCGGGGACACCTCCCCTACAACGCCACACTCTCGGATAAGCCCGAGAGGTGTAAAGAAAAGTATGGCGGACCGTCCAGTGAGGTCAGAGGTCAGAAAAGTGCAGTTTTCAGACAACGGTGGACACTGGACCGGCGCCGGCGGACACTGCCGACACTTCTGACATACGCACGCGTGCGGGGACACCTCCCCTACAACACCAGACTCTCGGATAAGCCCGAGAGGTGTAAAGAAAAGTGTGGCGGACCGTCCAGTGAGGTCAGAGGTCAGAAAAGTGCAGTTTTCAGACAACGGTGGACACTGGACCGGCGCCGGCGGACACTGCCGACACTTCTGACATACGCACGCGTGCGGGGACACCTCCCCTACAACGCCACACTCTCGGATAAGCCCGAGAGATGTAAAAAAAAGTGTGGCGGACCGTCCAGTGAGGTCAGAGGTCAGAAAAGTGCAGTTTTCAGACAACGGTGGACACTGGACCGGCGCCGGCGGACACTGCCGACACTTCTGACATACGCACGCGTGCGGGGACACCTCCCCTACAACGTCACACTCTCGGATAAGCCCGAGAGGTGTAAAAAAAAGTGTGGCGGACCGTCCAGTGAGGTCAGAGGTCAGAAAAGTGCTGTTTTCAGACAACAGTGGACACTGGACAGGCACCGGTGGACACTGCCGACACTTCTGACATACGCACGCGTGCGGGGACACCTCCCCTACAACGCCACACTCTCGGATAAGCCCGAGAGGTGTAAAGAAAAGTGTGGCGGACCGTCCAGTGAGGTCAGAGGTCAGAAAAGTGCAGTTTTCAGACAACGGTGGACACAGGACCGGCGCCGGCGGACACTGCCGACACTTCTGACATACGCACGCGTGCGGGGACACCTCCCCTACAACGCCACACTCTCGGATAAGCCCGAGAGGTGTAAAAAAAAGTGTGGCGGACCGTCCAGTGAGGTCAGAGGTCAGAAAAGTGCAGTTTTCAGACAACGGTGGACACTGGACCGGCGCCGGCGGACACTGCCGACACTTCTGACATACGCACGCGTGCGGGGACACCTCCCCTACAACGCCAGACTCTCGGATAAGCCCAAGAGGTGTAAAGAAAAGTGTGGCGGACCGTCCAGTGAGGTCAGAGGTCAGAAAAGTGCAGTTTTCAGACAACGGTGGACACTGGACCGGCGCCGGCGGACACTGCCGACACTTCTGACATACGCACGCGTGCGGGGACACCTCCCCTACAACGCCAGACTCTCGGATAAGCCCGAGAGGTGTAAAGAAAAGTGTGGCGGACCGTCCAGTGAGGTCAGAGGTCAGAAAAGTGCAGTTTTCAGACAACGGTGGACACTGGACCGGCGCCGGCGGACACTGCCGACACTTCTGACATACGCACGCGTGCGGGGACACCTCCCCTACAACGCCACACTCTCGGATAAGCCCGAGAGGTGTAAAAAAAAGTGTGGCGGACCGTCCAGTGAGGTCAGAGGTCAGAAAAGTGCCGTTTTCAGACAACAGTGGACACTGGACAGGCACCGGTGGACACTGCCGACACTTCTGACATACGCACGCGTGCGGGGACACCTCCCCTACAACGCCGCACTCTCGGATAAGCCCGAGAAGTGTAAAGAAAAGTGTGGCGGACCGTCCAGTGAGGTCAGAGGTCAGAAAAGTGCAGTTTTCAGACAACGGTGGACACTGGACCGGCGCCGGCGGACACTGCCGACACTTCTGACATACGCACGCGTGCGGGGACACCTCCCCTACAACGCCACACTCTCGGATAAGCCCGAGAGATGTAAAAAAAAGTGTGGCGGACCGTCCAGTGAGGTCAGAGGTCAGAAAAGTGCAGTTTTCAGACAACGGTGGACACTGGACCGGCGACGGCGGACACTGCCGACACTTCTGACATACGCACGCGTGCGGGGACACCTCCCCTACAACGCCACACTCTCGGATAAGCCCGAGAGGTGTAAAAAAAAGTGTGGCGGACCGTCCAGTGAGGTCAGAGGTCAGAAAAGTGCAGTTTTCAGACAACAGTGGACACTGGACAGGCACCGGTGGACACTGCCGACACTTCTGACATACGCACGCGTGCGGGGACACCTCCCCTACAACGCCAGACTCTCGGATAAGCCCGAGAGGTGTAAAGAAAAGTATGGCGGACCGTCCAGTGAGGTCAGAGGTCAGAAAAGTGCAGTTTTCAGACAACGGTGGACACTGGACCGGCGCCGGCGGACACTGCCGACACTTCTGACATACGCACGCGTGCGGGGACACCTCCCCTACAACACCAGACTCTCGGATAAGCCCGAGAGGTGTAAAGAAAAGTGTGGCGGACCGTCCAGTGAGGTCAGAGGTCAGAAAAGTGCAGTTTTCAGACAACGGTGGACACTGGACCGGCGCCGGCGGACACTGCCGACACTTCTGACATACGCACGCGTGCGGGGACACCTCCCCTACAACGCCACACTCTCGGATAAGCCCGAGAGATGTAAAAAAAAGTGTGGCGGACCGTCCAGTGAGGTCAGAGGTCAGAAAAGTGCAGTTTTCAGACAACGGTGGACACTGGACCGGCGCCGGCGGACACTGCCGACACTTCTGACATACGCACGCGTGCGGGGACACCTCCCCTACAACGCCACACTCTCGGATAAGCCCGAGAGGTGTAAAAAAAAGTGTGGCGGACCGTCCAGTGAGGTCAGAGGTCAGAAAAGTGCTGTTTTCAGACAACAGTGGACACTGGACAGGCACCGGTGGACACTGCCGACACTTCTGACATACGCACGCGTGCGGGGACACCTCCCCTACAACGCCACACTCTCGGATAAGCCCGAGAGATGTAAAAAAAAGTGTGGCGGACCGTCCAGTGAGGTCAGAGGTCAGAAAAGTGCAGTTTTCAGACAACGGTGGACACTGGACCGGCGCCGGCGGACACTGCCGACACTTCTGACATACGCACGCGTGCGGGGACACCTCCCCTACAACGCCACACTCTCGGATAAGCCCGAGAGGTGTAAAAAAAAGTGTGGCGGACCGTCCAGTGAGGTCAGAGGTCAGAAAAGTGCTGTTTTCAGACAACAGTGGACACTGGACAGGCACCGGTGGACACTGCCGACACTTCTGACATACGCACGCGTGCGGGGACACCTCCCCTACAACGCCACACTCTCGGATAAGCCCGAGAGGTGTAAAGAAAAGTGTGGCGGACCATCCAGTGAGGTCAGAGGTCAAAAAAGTGCAGTTTTCAGACAACAGTGGACACTGGACAGGCACCGGTGGACACTGCCGACACTTCTGACATACGCACGCGTGCGGGGACACCTCCCCTACAACGCCACACTCTCGGATAAGCCCGAGAGGTGTAAAGAAAAGTGTGGCGGACCGTCCAGTGAGGTCAGAGGTCAGAAAAGTGCAGTTTTCAGACAACGGTGGACACTGGACCGGCGCCGGCGGACACTGCCGACACTTCTGACATACGCACGCGTGCGGGGACACCTCCCCTACAAAGCCACACTCTCGGATAAGCCCGAGAGGTGTAAAAAAAAGTGTGGCGGACCGTCCAGTGAGGTCAGAGGTCAGAAAAGTGCCGTTTTCAGACAACAGTGGACACTGGACAGGCACCGGTGGACACTGCCGACACTTCTGACATACGCATGCGTGCGGGGAAACCTCCCCTACAACGCCACACTCTCGGATAAGCCCGAGAGGTGTAAAGAAAAGTGTGGCGGACCGTCCAGTGAGGTCAGAGGTCAGAAAAGTGCAGTTTTCAGACAACGGTGGACACTGGACCGGCGCCGGCGGATACTGCCGACACTTCTGACATACGCACGCGTGCGGGGACACCTCCCCTACAACGCCAGACTCTCGGATAAGCCCGAGAGGTGTAAAGAAAAGTGTGGCGGACCGTCCAGTGAGGTCAGAGGTCAGAAAAGTGCAGTTTTCAGACAACGGTGGACACTGGACCGGCGCCGGCGAACACTGCCGACACTTCTGACATACGCACGCGTGCGGGGACACCTCCCCTACAACGCCACACTCTCGGATAAGCCCGAGAGATGTAAAAAAAAGTGTGGCGGACCGTCCAGTGAGGTCAGAGGTCAGAAAAGTGCAGTTTTCAGACAACAGTGGACACTGGACAGGCACCGGTGGACACTGCCGACACTTCTGACATACGCACGCGTGCGGGGACACCTCCCCTACAACGCCAGACTCTCGGATAAGCCCGAGAGGTGTAAAGAAAAGTGTGGCGGACCGTCCAGTGAGGTCAGAGGTCAGAAAAGTGCAGTTTTCAGACAACGGTGGACACTGGACCGGCGCCGGCGAACACTGCCGACACTTCTGACATACGCACGCGTGCGGGGACACCTCCCCTACAACGCCACACTCTCGGATAAGCCCGAGAGATGTAAAAAAAAGTGTGGCGGACCGTCCAGTGAGGTCAGAGGTCAGAAAAGTGCAGTTTTCAGACAACAGTGGACACTGGACAGGCACCGGTGGACACTGCCGACACTTCTGACATACGCACGCGTGCGGGGACACCTCCCCTACAACGCCACACTCTCGGATAAGCCCGAGAGGTGTAAAGAAAAGTATGGCGGACCGTCCAGTGAGGTCAGAGGTCAGAAAAGTGCAGTTTTCAGACAACGGTGGACACTGGACCGGCGCCGGCGGACACTGCCGACACTTCTGACATACGCACGCGTGCGGGGACACCTCCCCTACAACGCCAGACTCTCGGATAAGCCCGAGAGGTGTAAAGAAAAGTGTGGCGGACCGTCCAGTGAGGTCAGAGGTCAGAAAAGTGCAGTTTTCAGACACTGGACCGGCGCCGGCGGACACTGCCGACACTTCTGACATACGCACGCGTGCGGGGACACCTCCCCTACAACGCCGCACTCTCGGATAAGCCCGAGAGGTGTAAAAAAAAGTGTGGCGGACCGTCCAGTGAGGTCAGAGGTCAGAAAAGTGCTGTTTTCAGACAACAGTGGACACTGGACAGGCACCGGTGGACACTGCCGACACTTCTGACATACGCACGCGTGCGGGGACACCTCCCCTACAACGCCACACTCTCGGATAAGCCCGAGAGGTGTAAAGAAAAGTGTGGCGGACCGTCCAGTGAGGTCAGAGGTCAGAAAAGTGCAGTTTTCAGACAACGGTGGACACAGGACCGGCGCTGGCGGACACTGCCGACACTTCTGACATACGCACGCGTGCGGGGACACCTCCCCTACAACGCCAGACTCTCGGATAAGCCCGAGAGGTGTAAAGAAAAGTGTGGCGGACCGTCCAGTGAGGTCAGAGGTCAGAAAAGTGCAGTTTTCAGACAACGGTGGACACTGGACCGGCGCCGGCGGACACTGCCGACACTTCTGACATACGCACGCGTGCGGGGACACCTCCCCTACAACGCCACACTCTCGGATAAGCCCGAGAGATGTAAAAAAAAGTGTGGCGGACCGTCCAGTGAGGTCAGAGGTCAGAAAAGTGCAGTTTTCAGACAACGGTGGACACTGGACCGGCGCCGGCGGACACTGCCGGCACTTCTGACATACGCACGCGTGCGGGGACACCTCCCCTACAACGCCACACTCTCGGATAAGCCCGAGAGATGTAAAAAAAAGTGTGGCGGACCGTCCAGTGAGGTCAGAGGTCAGAAAAGTGCAGTTTTCAGACAACGGTGGACACTGGACCGGCGCCGGCGGACACTGCCGACACTTCTGACATACGCACGCGTGCGGGGACACCTCCCCTACAACGCCAGACTCTCGGATAAGCCCGAGAGGTGTAAAGAAAAGTGTGGCGGACCGTCCAGTGAGGTCAGAGGTCAGAAAAGTGCAGTTTTCAGACAACGGTGGACACTGGACCGGCGCCGGCGGACACTGCCGACACTTCTGACATACGCACGCGTGCGGGGACACCTCCCCTACAACGCCACACTCTCGGATAAGCCCGAGAGATGTAAAAAAAAGTGTGGCGGACCGTCCAGTGAGGTCAGAGGTCAGAAAAGTGCAGTTTTCAGACAACGGTGGACACTGGACCGGCGCCGGCGGACACTGCCGACACTTCTGACATACGCACGCGTGCGGGGACACCTCCCCTACAACTCCACACTCTCGGATAAACCCGAGAGGTGTAAAAAAAAAGTGTGGCGGACCGTCCAGTGAGGTCAGAGGTCAGAAACGTGCTGTTTTCAGACAACAGTGGACACTGGACAGGCACCGGTGGACACTGCCGACACTTCTGACATACGCACGCGTGCGGGGACACCTCCCGTACAACGCCACACTCTCGGATAAGCCCGAGAGGTGTAAAGAAAAGTGTGGCGGACCGTCCAGTGAGGTCAGAGGTCAGAAAAGTGCAGTTTTCAGACAACGGTGGACACAGGACCGGCGCTGGCGGACACTGCCGACACTTCTGACATACGCACGCGTGCGGGGACACCTCCCCTACAACGCCAGACTCTCGGATAAGCCCGAGAGGTGTAAAGAAAAGTGTGGCGGACCGTCCAGTGAGGTCAGAGGTCAGAAAAGTGCAGTTTTCAGACAACGGTGGACACTGGACCGGCGCCGGCGGACACTGCCGACACTTCTGACATACGCACGCGTGCGGGGACACCTCCCCTACAACGCCACACTCTCGGATAAGCCCGAGAGATGTAGAAAAAAGTGTGGCGGACCGTCCAGTGAGGTCAGAGGTCAGAAAAGTGCAGTTTTCAGACAACGGTGGACACTGGACCGGCGCCGGCGGACACTGCCGACACTTCTGACATACGCACGCGTGCGGGGACACCTCCCCTACAACGCCAGACTCTCGGATAAGCCCGAGAGGTGTAAAGAAAAGTGTGGCGGACCGTCCAGTGAGGTCAGAGGTCAGAAAAGTGCAGTTTTCAGACAACGGTGGACACTGGACCGGCGCCGGCGGACACTGCCGACACTTCTGACATACGCACGCGTGCGGGGACACCTCCCCTACAACGCCACACTCTCGGATAAGCCCGAGAGATGTAGAAAAAAGTGTGGCGGACCGTCCAGTGAGGTCAGAGGTCAGAAAAGTGCAGTTTTCAGACAACGGTGGACACTGGACCGGCGCCGGCGGACACTGCCGACACTTCTGACATACGCACGCGTGCGGGGACACCTCCCCTACAACGCCACACTCTCGGATAAGCCCGAGAGATGTAAAAAAAAGTGTGGCGGACCGTCCAGTGAGGTCAGAGGTCAGAAAAGTGCAGTTTTCAGACAACGGTGGACACTGGACCGGCGCCGGCGGACACTGCCGACACTTCTGACATACGCACGCGTGCGGGGACACCTCCCCTACAACTCCACACTCTCGGATAAGCCCGAGAGGTGTAAAAAAAAGTGTGGCGGACCGTCCAGTGAGGTCAGAGGTCAGAAAAGTGCTGTTTTCAGACAACAGTGGACACTGGACAGGCACCGGTGGACACTGCCGACACTTCTGACATACGCACGCGTGCGGGGACACCTCCCCTACAACGCCACACTCTCGGATAAGCCCGAGAGGTGTAAAGAAAAGTGTGGCGGACCGTCCAGTGAAGTCAGAGGTCAGAAAAGTGCAGTTTTCAGACAACGGTGGACACAGGACCGGCGCTGGCGGACACTGCCGACACTTCTGACATACGCACGCGTGCGGGGACACCTCCCCTACAACGCCAGACTCTCGGATAAGCCCGAGAGGTGTAAAGAAAAGTGTGGCGGACCGTCCAGTGAGGTCAGAGGTCAGAAAAGTGCAGTTTTCAGACAACGGTGGACACTGGACCGGCGCCGGCGGACACTGCCGACACTTCTGACATACGCACGCGTGCGGGGACACCTCCCCTACAACGCCACACTCTCGGATAAGCCCGAGAGATGTAAAAAAAAGTGTGGCGGACCGTCCAGTGAGGTCAGAGGTCAGAAAAGTGCAGTTTTCAGACAACGGTGGACACTGGACCGGCGCCGGCGGACACTGCCGACACTTCTGACATACGCACGCGTGCGGGGACACCTCCCCTACAACTCCACACTCTCGGATAAGCCCGAGAGGTGTAAAAAAAAAGTGTGGCGGACCGTCTAGTGAGGTCAGAGGTCAGAAAAGTGCTGTTTTCAGACAACAGTGGACACTGGACAGGCACCGGTGGACACTGCCGACACTTCTGACATACGCACGCGTGCGGGGACACCTCCCGTACAACGCCACACTCTCGGATAAGCCCGAGAGGTGTAAAGAAAAGTGTGGCGGACCGTCCAGTGAGGTCAGAGGTCAGAAAAGTGCAGTTTTCAGACAACGGTGGACACAGGACCGGCGCTGGCGGACACTGCCGACACTTCTGACATACGCACGCGTGCGGGGACACCTCCCCTACAACGCCAGACTCTCGGATAAGCCCGAGAGGTGTAAAGAAAAGTGTGGCGGACCGTCCAGTGAGGTCAGAGGTCAGAAAAGTGCAGTTTTCAGACAACGGTGGACACTGGACCGGCGCCGGCGGACACTGCCGACACTTCTGACATACGCACGCGTGCGGGGACACCTCCCCTACAACGCCACACTCTCGGATAAGCCCGAGAGATGTAGAAAAAAGTGTGGCGGACCGTCCAGTGAGGTCAGAGGTCAGAAAAGTGCAGTTTTCAGACAACGGTGGACACTGGACCGGCGCCGGCGGACACTGCCGACACTTCTGACATACGCACGCGTGCGGGGACACCTCCCCTACAACGCCACACTCTCGGATAAGCCCGAGAGATGTAAAAAAAAGTGTGGCGGACCGTCCAGTGAGGTCAGAGGTCAGAAAAGTGCAGTTTTCAGACAACGGTGGACACTGGACCGGCGCCGGCGGACACTGCCGACACTTCTGACATACGCACGCGTGCGGGGACACCTCCCCTACAACGCCACACTCTCGGATAAGCCCGAGAGATGTAGAAAAAAGTGTGGCGGACCGTCCAGTGAGGTCAGAGGTCAGAAAAGTGCAGTTTTCAGACAACGGTGGACACTGGACCGGCGCCGGCGGACACTGCCGACACTTCTGACATACGCACGCGTGCGGGGACACCTCCCCTACAACGCCACACTCTCGGATAAGCCCGAGAGGTGTAAAGAAAAGTGTGGCGGACCGTCCAGTGAAGTCAGAGGTCAGAAAAGTGCAGTTTTCAGACAACGGTGGACACAGGACCGGCGCTGGCGGACACTGCCGACACTTCTGACATACGCACGCGTGCGGGGACACCTCCCCTACAACGCCAGACTCTCGGATAAGCCCGAGAGGTGTAAAGAAAAGTGTGGCGGACCGTCCAGTGAGGTCAGAGGTCAGAAAAGTGCAGTTTTCAGACAACGGTGGACACTGGACCGGCGCCGGCGGACACTGCCGACACTTCTGACATACGCACGCGTGCGGGGACACCTCCCCTACAACGCCACACTCTCGGATAAGCCCGAGAGATGTAAAAAAAAGTGTGGCGGACCGTCCAGTGAGGTCAGAGGTCAGAAAAGTGCAGTTTTCAGACAACGGTGGACACTGGACCGGCGCCGGCGGACACTGCCGACACTTCTGACATACGCACGCGTGCGGGGACACCTCCCCTACAACTCCACACTCTCGGATAAGCCCGAGAGGTGTAAAAAAAAAGTGTGGCGGACCGTCTAGTGAGGTCAGAGGTCAGAAAAGTGCTGTTTTCAGACAACAGTGGACACTGGACAGGCACCGGTGGACACTGCCGACACTTCTGACATACGCACGCGTGCGGGGACACCTCCCGTACAACGCCACACTCTCGGATAAGCCCGAGAGGTGTAAAGAAAAGTGTGGCGGACCGTCCAGTGAGGTCAGAGGTCAGAAAAGTGCAGTTTTCAGACAACGGTGGACACAGGACCGGCGCTGGCGGACACTGCCGACACTTCTGACATACGCACGCGTGCGGGGACACCTCCCCTACAACGCCAGACTCTCGGATAAGCCCGAGAGGTGTAAAGAAAAGTGTGGCGGACCGTCCAGTGAGGTCAGAGGTCAGAAAAGTGCAGTTTTCAGACAACGGTGGACACTGGACCGGCGCCGGCGGACACTGCCGACACTTCTGACATACGCACGCGTGCGGGGACACCTCCCCTACAACGCCACACTCTCGGATAAGCCCGAGAGATGTAGAAAAAAGTGTGGCGGACCGTCCAGTGAGGTCAGAGGTCAGAAAAGTGCAGTTTTCAGACAACGGTGGACACTGGACCGGCGCCGGCGGACACTGCCGACACTTCTGACATACGCACGCGTGCGGGGACACCTCCCCTACAACGCCACACTCTCGGATAAGCCCGAGAGATGTAAAAAAAAGTGTGGCGGACCGTCCAGTGAGGTCAGAGGTCAGAAAAGTGCAGTTTTCAGACAACGGTGGACACTGGACCGGCGCCGGCGGACACTGCCGACACTTCTGACATACGCACGCGTGCGGGGACACCTCCCCTACAACGCCACACTCTCGGATAAGCCCGAGAGGTGTAAAGAAAAGTGTGGCGGACCGTCCAGTGAAGTCAGAGGTCAGAAAAGTGCAGTTTTCAGACAACGGTGGACACAGGACCGGCGCTGGCGGACACTGCCGACACTTCTGACATACGCACGCGTGCGGGGACACCTCCCCTACAACGCCAGACTCTCGGATAAGCCCGAGAGGTGTAAAGAAAAGTGTGGCGGACCGTCCAGTGAGGTCAGAGGTCAGAAAAGTGCAGTTTTCAGACAACGGTGGACACTGGACCGGCGCCGGCGGACACTGCCGACACTTCTGACATACGCACGCGTGCGGGGACACCTCCCCTACAACGCCACACTCTCGGATAAGCCCGAGAGATGTAAAAAAAAGTGTGGCGGACCGTCCAGTGAGGTCAGAGGTCAGAAAAGTGCAGTTTTCAGACAACGGTGGACACTGGACCGGCGCCGGCGGACACTGCCGACACTTCTGACATACGCACGCGTGCGGGGACACCTCCCCTACAACTCCACACTCTCGGATAAGCCCGAGAGGTGTAAAAAAAAAGTGTGGCGGACCGTCTAGTGAGGTCAGAGGTCAGAAAAGTGCTGTTTTCAGACAACAGTGGACACTGGACAGGCACCGGTGGACACTGCCGACACTTCTGACATACGCACGCGTGCGGGGACACCTCCCGTACAACGCCACACTCTCGGATAAGCCCGAGAGGTGTAAAGAAAAGTGTGGCGGACCGTCCAGTGAGGTCAGAGGTCAGAAAAGTGCAGTTTTCAGACAACGGTGGACACAGGACCGGCGCTGGCGGACACTGCCGACACTTCTGACATACGCACGCGTGCGGGGACACCTCCCCTACAACGCCAGACTCTCGGATAAGCCCGAGAGGTGTAAAGAAAAGTGTGGCGGACCGTCCAGTGAGGTCAGAGGTCAGAAAAGTGCAGTTTTCAGACAACGGTGGACACTGGACCGGCGCCGGCGGACACTGCCGACACTTCTGACATACGCACGCGTGCGGGGACACCTCCCCTACAACGCCACACTCTCGGATAAGCCCGAGAGATGTAGAAAAAAGTGTGGCGGACCGTCCAGTGAGGTCAGAGGTCAGAAAAGTGCAGTTTTCAGACAACGGTGGACACTGGACCGGCGCCGGCGGACACTGCCGACACTTCTGACATACGCACGCGTGCGGGGACACCTCCCCTACAACGCCACACTCTCGGATAAGCCCGAGAGATGTAAAAAAAAGTGTGGCGGACCGTCCAGTGAGGTCAGAGGTCAGAAAAGTGCAGTTTTCAGACAACGGTGGACACTGGACCGGCGCCGGCGGACACTGCCGACACTTCTGACATACGCACGCGTGCGGGGACACCTCCCCTACAACGCCACACTCTCGGATAAGCCCGAGAGATGTAGAAAAAAGTGTGGCGGACCGTCCAGTGAGGTCAGAGGTCAGAAAAGTGCAGTTTTCAGACAACGGTGGACACTGGACCGGCGCCGGCGGACACTGCCGACACTTCTGACATACGCACGCGTGCGGGGACACCTCCCCTACAACGCCACACTCTCGGATAAGCCCGAGAGATGTAAAAAAAAGTGTGGCGGACCGTCCAGTGAGGTCAGAGGTCAGAAAAGTGCAGTTTTCAGACAACGGTGGACACTGGACCGGCGCCGGCGGACACTGCCGACACTTCTGACATACGCACGCGTGCGGGGACACCTCCCCTACAACTCCACACTCTCGGATAAGCCCGAGAGGTGTAAAAAAAAGTGTGGCGGACCGTCCAGTGAGGTCAGAGGTCAGAAAAGTGCTGTTTTCAGACAACAGTGGACACTGGACAGGCACCGGTGGACACTGCCGACACTTCTGACATACGCACGCGTGCGGGGACACCTCCCCTACAACGCCACACTCTCGGATAAGCCCGAGAGGTGTAAAGAAAAGTGTGGCGGACCGTCCAGTGAAGTCAGAGGTCAGAAAAGTGCAGTTTTCAGACAACGGTGGACACAGGACCGGCGCTGGCGGACACTGCCGACACTTCTGACATACGCACGCGTGCGGGGACACCTCCCCTACAACGCCAGACTCTCGGATAAGCCCGAGAGGTGTAAAGAAAAGTGTGGCGGACCGTCCAGTGAGGTCAGAGGTCAGAAAAGTGCAGTTTTCAGACAACGGTGGACACTGGACCGGCGCCGGCGGACACTGCCGACACTTCTGACATACGCACGCGTGCGGGGACACCTCCCCTACAACGCCACACTCTCGGATAAGCCCGAGAGATGTAAAAAAAAGTGTGGCGGACCGTCCAGTGAGGTCAGAGGTCAGAAAAGTGCAGTTTTCAGACAACGGTGGACACTGGACCGGCGCCGGCGGACACTGCCGACACTTCTGACATACGCACGCGTGCGGGGACACCTCCCCTACAACTCCACACTCTCGGATAAGCCCGAGAGGTGTAAAAAAAAAGTGTGGCGGACCGTCTAGTGAGGTCAGAGGTCAGAAAAGTGCTGTTTTCAGACAACAGTGGACACTGGACAGGCACCGGTGGACACTGCCGACACTTCTGACATACGCACGCGTGCGGGGACACCTCCCCTACAACTCCACACTCTCGGATAAGCCCGAGAGATGTAAAAAAAAGTGTGGCGGACCGTCCAGTGAGGTCAGAGGTCAGAAAAGTGCAGTTTTCAGACAACGGTGGACACTGGACCGGCGCCGGCGGACACTGCCGACACTTCTGACATACGCACGCGTGCGGGGACACCTCCCCTACAACTCCACACTCTCGGATAAGCCCGAGAGGTGTAAAAAAAAAGTGTGGCGGACCGTCTAGTGAGGTCAGAGGTCAGAAAAGTGCTGTTTTCAGACAACAGTGGACACTGGACAGGCACCGGTGGACACTGCCGACACTTCTGACATACGCACGCGTGCGGGGACACCTCCCGTACAACGCCACACTCTCGGATAAGCCCGAGAGGTGTAAAGAAAAGTGTGGCGGACCGTCCAGTGAGGTCAGAGGTCAGAAAAGTGCAGTTTTCAGACAACGGTGGACACAGGACCGGCGCTGGCGGACACTGCCGACACTTCTGACATACGCACGCGTGCGGGGACACCTCCCCTACAACGCCAGACTCTCGGATAAGCCCGAGAGGTGTAAAGAAAAGTGTGGCGGACCGTCCAGTGAGGTCAGAGGTCAGAAAAGTGCAGTTTTCAGACAACGGTGGACACTGGACCGGCGCCGGCGGACACTGCCGACACTTCTGACATACGCACGCGTGCGGGGACACCTCCCCTACAACGCCACACTCTCGGATAAGCCCGAGAGATGTAGAAAAAAGTGTGGCGGACCGTCCAGTGAGGTCAGAGGTCAGAAAAGTGCAGTTTTCAGACAACGGTGGACACTGGACCGGCGCCGGCGGACACTGCCGACACTTCTGACATACGCACGCGTGCGGGGACACCTCCCCTACAACGCCACACTCTCGGATAAGCCCGAGAGATGTAAAAAAAAGTGTGGCGGACCGTCCAGTGAGGTCAGAGGTCAGAAAAGTGCAGTTTTCAGACAACGGTGGACACTGGACCGGCGCCGGCGGACACTGCCGACACTTCTGACATACGCACGCGTGCGGGGACACCTCCCCTACAACGCCACACTCTCGGATAAGCCCGAGAGATGTAGAAAAAAGTGTGGCGGACCGTCCAGTGAGGTCAGAGGTCAGAAAAGTGCAGTTTTCAGACAACGGTGGACACTGGACCGGCGCCGGCGGACACTGCCGACACTTCTGACATACGCACGCGTGCGGGGACACCTCCCCTACAACGCCACACTCTCGGATAAGCCCGAGAGATGTAAAAAAAAGTGTGGCGGACCGTCCAGTGAGGTCAGAGGTCAGAAAAGTGCAGTTTTCAGACAACGGTGGACACTGGACCGGCGCCGGCGGACACTGCCGACACTTCTGACATACGCACGCGTGCGGGGACACCTCCCCTACAACTCCACACTCTCGGATAAGCCCGAGAGGTGTAAAAAAAAGTGTGGCGGACCGTCCATTGAGGTCAGAGGTCAGAAAAGTGCTGTTTTCAGACAACAGTGGACACTGGACAGGCACCGGTGGACACTGCCGACACTTCTGACATACGCACGCGTGCGGGGACACCTCCCCTACAACGCCACACTCTCGGATAAGCCCGAGAGGTGTAAAGAAAAGTGTGGCGGACCGTCCAGTGAAGTCAGAGGTCAGAAAAGTGCAGTTTTCAGACAACGGTGGACACAGGACCGGCGCTGGCGGACACTGCCGACACTTCTGACATACGCACGCGTGCGGGGACACCTCCCCTACAACGCCAGACTCTCGGATAAGCCCGAGAGGTGTAAAGAAAAGTGTGGCGGACCGTCCAGTGAGGTCAGAGGTCAGAAAAGTGCAGTTTTCAGACAACGGTGGACACTGGACCGGCGCCGGCGGACACTGCCGACACTTCTGACATACGCACGCGTGCGGGGACACCTCCCCTACAACGCCACACTCTCGGATAAGCCCGAGAGATGTAAAAAAAAGTGTGGCGGACCGTCCAGTGAGGTCAGAGGTCAGAAAAGTGCAGTTTTCAGACAACGGTGGACACTGGACCGGCGCCGGCGGACACTGCCGACACTTCTGACATACGCACGCGTGCGGGGACACCTCCCCTACAACTCCACACTCTCGGATAAGCCCGAGAGGTGTAAAAAAAAAGTGTGGCGGACCGTCTAGTGAGGTCAGAGGTCAGAAAAGTGCTGTTTTCAGACAACAGTGGACACTGGACAGGCACCGGTGGACACTGCCGACACTTCTGACATACGCACGCGTGCGGGGACACCTCCCGTACAACGCCACACTCTCGGATAAGCCCGAGAGGTGTAAAGAAAAGTGTGGCGGACCGTCCAGTGAGGTCAGAGGTCAGAAAAGTGCAGTTTTCAGACAACGGTGGACACAGGACCGGCGCTGGCGGACACTGCCGACACTTCTGACATACGCACGCGTGCGGGGACACCTCCCCTACAACGCCAGACTCTCGGATAAGCCCGAGAGGTGTAAAGAAAAGTGTGGCGGACCGTCCAGTGAGGTCAGAGGTCAGAAAAGTGCAGTTTTCAGACAACGGTGGACACTGGACCGGCGCCGGCGGACACTGCCGACACTTCTGACATACGCACGCGTGCGGGGACACCTCCCCTACAACGCCACACTCTCGGATAAGCCCGAGAGATGTAGAAAAAAGTGTGGCGGACCGTCCAGTGAGGTCAGAGGTCAGAAAAGTGCAGTTTTCAGACAACGGTGGACACTGGACCGGCGCCGGCGGACACTGCCGACACTTCTGACATACGCACGCGTGCGGGGACACCTCCCCTACAACGCCACACTCTCGGATAAGCCCGAGAGATGTAAAAAAAAGTGTGGCGGACCGTCCAGTGAGGTCAGAGGTCAGAAAAGTGCAGTTTTCAGACAACGGTGGACACTGGACCGGCGCCGGCGGACACTGCCGACACTTCTGACATACGCACGCGTGCGGGGACACCTCCCCTACAACTCCACACTCTCGGATAAGCCCGAGAGGTGTAAAAAAAAGTGTGGCGGACCGTCCAGTGAGGTCAGAGGTCAGAAAAGTGCTGTTTTCAGACAACAGTGGACACTGGACAGGCACCGGTGGACACTGCCGACACTTCTGACATACGCACGCGTGCGGGGACACCTCCCCTACAACGCCACACTCTCGGATAAGCCCGAGAGGTGTAAAGAAAAGTGTGGCGGACCGTCCAGTGAAGTCAGAGGTCAGAAAAGTGCAGTTTTCAGACAACGGTGGACACAGGACCGGCGCTGGCGGACACTGCCGACACTTCTGACATACGCACGCGTGCGGGGACACCTCCCCTACAACGCCAGACTCTCGGATAAGCCCGAGAGGTGTAAAGAAAAGTGTGGCGGACCTTCCAGTGAGGTCAGAGGTCAGAAAAGTGCAGTTTTCAGACAACGGTGGACACTGGACCGGCGCCGGCGGACACTGCCAACACTTCTGACATACGCACGCGTGCGGGGACACCTCCCCTACAACGCCACACTCTCGGATAAGCCCGAGAGATGTAAAAAAAAGTGTGGCGGACCGTCCAGTGAGGTCAGAGGTCAGAAAAGTGCAGTTTTCAGACAACGGTGGACACTGGACCGGCGCCGGCGGACACTGCCGACACTTCTGACATACGCACGCGTGCGGGGACACCTCCCCTACAACGCCAAACTCTCGGATAAGCCCGAGAGATGTAAAAAAAAGTGTGTCGGACCGTCCAGTGAGGTCAGAGGTCAGAAAAGTGCAGTTTTCAGACAACGGTGGACACTGGACCGGCGCCGGCGGACACTGCCGACACTTCTGACATACGCACGCGTGCGGGGACACCTCCCCTACAACGCCACACTCTCGGATAAGCCCGAGAGATGTAAAAAAAAGTGTGGCGGACCGTCCAGTGAGGTCAGAGGTCAGAAAAGTGCAGTTTTCAGACAACAGTGGACACTGGACCGGCGCCGGCGGACACTGCCGACACTTCTGACATACGCACGCGTGCGGGGACACCTCCCCTACAACGCCACACTCTCGGATAAGCCCGAGAGGTGTAAAAAAAAGTGTGGCGGACCGTCCAGTGAGGTCAGAGGTCAGAAAAGTGCAGTTTTCAGACAACAGTGGACACTGGACCGGCGCCGGCGGACACTGCCGACACTTCTGACATACGCACACGTGCGGGGACACCTCCCCTACAACTCCACACTCTCGGATAAGCCCGAGAGGTGTAAAAAAAAGTGTGGCGGACCGTCCAGTGAGGTCAGAGGTCAGAAAAGTGCTGTTTTCAGACAACAGTGGACACTGGACAGGCACCGGTGGACACTGCCGACACTTCTGACATACGCACGCGTGCGGGGACACCTCCCCTACAACGCCAGACTCTCGGATAAGCCCGAGAGGTGTAAAGAAAAGTGTGGCGGACCGTCCAGTGAGGTCAGAGGTCAGAAAAGTGCTGTTTTCAGACAACAGTGGACACTGGACAGGCACCGGTGGACACTGCCGACACTTCTGACATACACACGCGTGCGGGGACACCTCCCCTACAACGCCAGACTCTCGGATAAGCCCGAGAGGTGTAAAGAAAAGTGTGGCGGACCGTCCAGTGAGGTCAGAGGTCAGAAAAGTGCAGTTTTCAGACAACGGTGGACACTGGACCGGCGCCGGCGGACACTGCCGACACTTCTGACATACGCACGCGTGCGGGGACACCTCCCCTACAACGCCAGACTCTCGGATAAGCCCGAGAGGTGTAAAGAAAAGTGTGGCGGACCGTCCAGTGAGGTCAGAGGTCAGAAAAGTGCAGTTTTCAGACAACGGTGGACACTGGACCGGCGCCGGCGGACACTGCCGACACTTCTGACATACGCACGCGTGCGGGGACACCTCCCCTACAACGCCACACTCTCGGATAAGCCCGAGAGATGTAAAAAAAAGTGTGGCGGACCGTCCAGTGAGGTCAGAGGTCAGAAAAGTGCAGTTTTCAGACAACGGTGGACACTGGACCGGCGACGGCGGACACTGCCGACACTTCTGACATACGCACGCGTGCGGGGACACCTCCCCTACAACGCCACACTCTCGGATAAGCCCGAGAGGTGTAAAAAAAAGTGTGGCGGACCGTCCAGTGAGGTCAGAGGTCAGAAAAGTGCAGTTTTCAGACAACAGTGGACACTGGACAGGCACCGGTGGACACTGCCGACACTTCTGACATACGCACGCGTGCGGGGACACCTCCCCTACAACGCCACACTCTCGGATAAGCCCGAGAGGTGTAAAGAAAAGTATGGCGGACCGTCCAGTGAGGTCAGAGGTCAGAAAAGTGCAGTTTTCAGACAACGGTGGACACTGGACCGGCGCCGGCGGACACTGCCGACACTTCTGACATACGCACGCGTGCGGGGACACCTCCCCTACAACACCAGACTCTCGGATAAGCCCGAGAGGTGTAAAGAAAAGTGTGGCGGACCGTCCAGTGAGGTCAGAGGTCAGAAAAGTGCAGTTTTCAGACAACGGTGGACACTGGACCGGCGCCGGCGGACACTGCCGACACTTCTGACATACGCACGCGTGCGGGGACACCTCCCCTACAACGCCAGACTCTCGGATAAGCCCGAGAGGTGTAAAGAAAAGTGTGGCGGACCGTCCAGTGAGGTCAGAGGTCAGAAAAGTGCAGTTTTCAGACAACGGTGGACACTGGACCGGCGCCGGCGGACACTGCCGACACTTCTGACATACGCACGCGTGCGGGGACACCTCCCCTACAACGCCACACTCTCGGATAAGCCCGAGAGGTGTAAAAAAAAGTGTGGCGGACCGTCCAGTGAGGTCAGAGGTCAGAAAAGTGCCGTTTTCAGACAACAGTGGAAACTGGACAGGCACCGGTGGACACTGCCGACACTTCTGACATACGCACGCGTGCGGGGACACCTCCCCTACAATGCCGCACTCTCGGATAAGCCCGAGAGGTGTAAAGAAAAGTGTGGCGGACCGTCCAGTGAGGTCAGAGGTCAGAAAAGTGCAGTTTTCAGACAACGGTGGACACTGGACCGGCGCCGGCGGACACTGCCGACACTTCTGACATACGCACGCGTGCGGGGACACCTCCCCTACAACGCCAGACTCTCGGATAAGCCCGAGAGGTGTAAAGAAAAGTGTGGCGGACCGTCCAGTGAGGTCAGAGGTCAGAAAAGTGCAGTTTTCAGACAACGGTTGACACTGGACCGGCGCCGGCGGACACTGCCGACACTTCTGACATACGCACGCGTGCGGGGACACCTCCCCTACAACGCCAGACTCTCGGATAAGCCCGAGAGGTGTAAAGAAAAGTGTGGCGGACCGTCCAGTGAGGTCAGAGGTCAGAAAAGTGCAGTTTTCAGACAACGGTGGACACTGGACCGGCGCCGGCGGACACTGCCGACACTTCTGACATACGCACGCGTGCGGGGACACCTCCCCTACAACGCCAGACTCTCGGATAAGCCCGAGAGGTGTAAAGAAAAGTGTGGCGGACCGTCCAGTGAGGTCAGAGGTCAGAAAAGTGCAGTTTTCAGACAACGGTGGACACTGGACCGGCGCCGGCGGACACTGCCGACACTTCTGACATACGCACGCGTGCGGGGACACCTCCCCTACAACGCCACACTCTCGGATAAGCCCGAGAGATGTAAAAAAAAGTGTGGCGGACCGTCCAGTGAGGTCAGAGGTCAGAAAAGTGCAGTTTTCAGACAACGGTGGACACTGGACCGGCGCCGGCGGACACTGCCGACACTTCTGACATACGCACGCGTGCGGGGACACCTCCCCTACAACGCCATACTCTCGGATCAGCCCGAGAGGTGTAAAAAGAAGTGTGGCGGACCGTCCAGTGAGGTCAGAGGTCAGAAAAGTGCTGTTTTCAGACAACAGTGGACACTGGACAGGCACCGGTGGACACTGCCGACACTTCTGACATACGCACGCGTGCGGGGACACCTCCCCTACAACGCCACACTCTCGGATAAGCCCGAGAGGTGTAAAGAAAAGTGTGGCGGACCGTCCAGTGAGGTCAGAGGTCAGAAAAGTGCAGTTTTCAGACAACGGTGGACACAGGACCGGCGCCGGCGGACACTGCCGACACTTCTGACATACGCACGCGTGCGGGGACACCTCCCCTACAACGCCACACTCTCGGATAAGCCCGAGAGGTGTAAAAAAAAGTGTGGCGGACCATCCAGTGAGGTCAGAGGTCAAAAAAGTGCAGTTTTCAGACAACAGTGGACACTGGACAGGCACCGGTGGACACTGCCGACACTTCTGACATACGCACGCGTGCGGGGACACCTCCCCTACAACGCCACACTCTCGGATAAGCCCGAGAGGTGTAAAGAAAAGTGTGGCGGACCGTCCAGTGAGGTCAGAGGTCAGAAAAGTGCAGTTTTCAGACAACGGTGGACACTGGACCGGCGCCGGCGGACACTGCCGACACTTCTGACATACGCACGCGTGCGGGGACACCTCCCCTACAACGCCACACTCTCGGATAAGCCCGAGAGGTGTAAAAAAAAGTGTGGCGGACCGTCCAGTGAGGTCAGAGGTCAGAAAAGTGCCGTTTTCAGACAACAGTGGACACTGGACAGGCACCGGTGGACACTGCCGACACTTCTGACATACGCATGCGTGCGGGGACACCTCCCCTACAACGCCACACTCTCGGATAAGCCCGAGAGGTGTAAAGAAAAGTGTGGCGGACCGTCCAGTGAGGTCAGAGGTCAGAAAAGTGCAGTTTTCAGACAACGGTGGACACTGGACCGGCGCCGGCGGATACTGCCGACACTTCTGACATACGCACGCGTGCGGGGACACCTCCCCTACAACGCCAGACTCTCGGATAAGCCCGAGAGGTGTAAAGAAAAGTGTGGCGGACCGTCCAGTGAGGTCAGAGGTCAGAAAAGTGCAGTTTTCAGACAACGGTGGACACTGGACCGGCGCCGGCGAACACTGCCGACACTTCTGACATACGCACGCGTGCGGGGACACCTCCCCTACAACGCCACACTCTCGGATAAGCCCGAGAGATGTAAAAAAAAGTGTGGCGGACCGTCCAGTGAGGTCAGAGGTCAGAAAAGTGCAGTTTTCAGACAACAGTGGACACTGGACAGGCACCGGTGGACACTGCCGACACTTCTGACATACGCACGCGTGCGGGGACACCTCCCCTACAACGCCAGACTCTCGGATAAGCCCGAGAGGTGTAAAGAAAAGTGTGGCGGACCGTCCAGTGAGGTCAGAGGTCAGAAAAGTGCAGTTTTCAGACAACGGTGGACACTGGACCGGCGCCGGCGAACACTGCCGACACTTCTGACATACGCACGCGTGCGGGGACACCTCCCCTACAACGCCACACTCTCGGATAAGCCCGAGAGATGTAAAAAAAAGTGTGGCGGACCGTCCAGTGAGGTCAGAGGTCAGAAAAGTGCAGTTTTCAGACAACAGTGGACACTGGACAGGCACCGGTGGACACTGCCGACACTTCTGACATACGCACGCGTGCGGGGACACCTCCCCTACAACGCCACCCTCTCGGATAAGCCCGAGAGGTGTAAAGAAAAGTATGGCGGACCGTCCAGTGAGGTCAGAGGTCAGAAAAGTGCAGTTTTCAGACAACGGTGGACACTGGACCGGCGCCGGCGGACACTGCCGACACTTCTGACATACGCACGCGTGCGGGGACACCTCCCCTACAACGCCAGACTCTCGGATAAGCCCGAGAGGTGTAAAGAAAAGTGTGGCGGACCGTCCAGTGAGGTCAGAGGTCAGAAAAGTGCAGTTTTCAGACACTGGACCGGCGCCGGCGGACACTGCCGACACTTCTGACATACGCACGCGTGCGGGGACACCTCCCCTACAACGCCACACTCTCGGATAAGCCCGAGAGGTGTAAAAAAAAGTGTGGCGGACCGTCCAGTGAGGTCAGAGGTCAGAAAAGTGCTGTTTACAGACAACAGTGGATACTGGACAGGCACCGGTGGACACTGCCGACACTTCTGACATACGCACGCGTGCGGGGACACCTCCCCTACAACGCCACACTCTCGGATAAGCCCGAGAGGTGTAAAGAAAAGTGTGGCGGACCGTCCAGTGAGGTCAGAGGTCAGAAAAGTGCAGTTTTCAGACAACGGTGGACACAGGACCGGCGCTGGCGGACACTGCCGACACTTCTGACATACGCACGCGTGCGGGGACACCTCCCCTACAACGCCAGACTCTCGGATAAGCCCGAGAGGTGTAAAGAAAAGTGTGGCGGACCGTCCAGTGAGGTCAGAGGTCAGAAAAGTGCAGTTTTCAGACAACGGTGGACACTGGACCGGCGCCGGCGGACACTGCCGACACTTCTGACATACGCACGCGTGCGGGGACACCTCCCCTACAACGCCACACTCTCGGATAAGCCCGAGAGATGTAAAAAAAAGTGTGGCGGACCGTCCAGTGAGGTCAGAGGTCAGAAAAGTGCAGTTTTCAGACAACGGTGGACACTGGACCGGCGCCGGCGGACACTGCCGACACTTCTGACATACGCACGCGTGCGGGGACACCTCCCCTACAACGCCATACTCTCGGATCAGCCCGAGAGGTGTAAAAAGAAGTGTGGCGGACCGTCCAGTGAGGTCAGAGGTCAGAAAAGTGCTGTTTTCAGACAACAGTGGACACTGGACAGGCACCGGTGGACACTGCCGACACTTCTGACATACGCACGCGTGCGGGGACACCTCCCCTACAACGCCACACTCTCGGATAAGCCCGAGAGGTGTAAAGAAAAGTGTGGCGGACCGTCCAGTGAGGTCAGAGGTCAGAAAAGTGCAGTTTTCAGACAACGGTGGACACAGGACCGGCGCCGGCGGACACTGCCGACACTTCTGACATACGCACGCGTGCGGGGACACCTCCCCTACAACGCCACACTCTCGGATAAGCCCGAGAGGTGTAAAAAAAAGTGTGGCGGACCATCCAGTGAGGTCAGAGGTCAAAAAAGTGCAGTTTTCAGACAACAGTGGACACTGGACAGGCACCGGTGGACACTGCCGACACTTCTGACATACGCACGCGTGCGGGGACACCTCCCCTACAACGCCACACTCTCGGATAAGCCCGAGAGGTGTAAAGAAAAGTGTGGCGGACCGTCCAGTGAGGTCAGAGGTCAGAAAAGTGCAGTTTTCAGACAACGGTGGACACTGGACCGGCGCCGGCGGACACTGCCGACACTTCTGACATACGCACGCGTGCGGGGACACCTCCCCTACAACGCCACACTCTCGGATAAGCCCGAGAGGTGTAAAAAAAAGTGTGGCGGACCGTCCAGTGAGGTCAGAGGTCAGAAAAGTGCCGTTTTCAGACAACAGTGGACACTGGACAGGCACCGGTGGACACTGCCGACACTTCTGACATACGCATGCGTGCGGGGACACCTCCCCTACAACGCCACACTCTCGGATAAGCCCGAGAGGTGTAAAGAAAAGTGTGGCGGACCGTCCAGTGAGGTCAGAGGTCAGAAAAGTGCAGTTTTCAGACAACGGTGGACACTGGACCGGCGCCGGCGGATACTGCCGACACTTCTGACATACGCACGCGTGCGGGGACACCTCCCCTACAACGCCAGACTCTCGGATAAGCCCGAGAGGTGTAAAGAAAAGTGTGGCGGACCGTCCAGTGAGGTCAGAGGTCAGAAAAGTGCAGTTTTCAGACAACGGTGGACACTGGACCGGCGCCGGCGAACACTGCCGACACTTCTGACATACGCACGCGTGCGGGGACACCTCCCCTACAACGCCACACTCTCGGATAAGCCCGAGAGATGTAAAAAAAAGTGTGGCGGACCGTCCAGTGAGGTCAGAGGTCAGAAAAGTGCAGTTTTCAGACAACAGTGGACACTGGACAGGCACCGGTGGACACTGCCGACACTTCTGACATACGCACGCGTGCGGGGACACCTCCCCTACAACGCCAGACTCTCGGATAAGCCCGAGAGGTGTAAAGAAAAGTGTGGCGGACCGTCCAGTGAGGTCAGAGGTCAGAAAAGTGCAGTTTTCAGACAACGGTGGACACTGGACCGGCGCCGGCGAACACTGCCGACACTTCTGACATACGCACGCGTGCGGGGACACCTCCCCTACAACGCCACACTCTCGGATAAGCCCGAGAGATGTAAAAAAAAGTGTGGCGGACCGTCCAGTGAGGTCAGAGGTCAGAAAAGTGCAGTTTTCAGACAACAGTGGACACTGGACAGGCACCGGTGGACACTGCCGACACTTCTGACATACGCACGCGTGCGGGGACACCTCCCCTACAACGCCACCCTCTCGGATAAGCCCGAGAGGTGTAAAGAAAAGTATGGCGGACCGTCCAGTGAGGTCAGAGGTCAGAAAAGTGCAGTTTTCAGACAACGGTGGACACTGGACCGGCGCCGGCGGACACTGCCGACACTTCTGACATACGCACGCGTGCGGGGACACCTCCCCTACAACGCCAGACTCTCGGATAAGCCCGAGAGGTGTAAAGAAAAGTGTGGCGGACCGTCCAGTGAGGTCAGAGGTCAGAAAAGTGCAGTTTTCAGACACTGGACCGGCGCCGGCGGACACTGCCGACACTTCTGACATACGCACGCGTGCGGGGACACCTCCCCTACAACGCCACACTCTCGGATAAGCCCGAGAGGTGTAAAAAAAAGTGTGGCGGACCGTCCAGTGAGGTCAGAGGTCAGAAAAGTGCTGTTTACAGACAACAGTGGATACTGGACAGGCACCGGTGGACACTGCCGACACTTCTGACATACGCACGCGTGCGGGGACACCTCCCCTACAACGCCACACTCTCGGATAAGCCCGAGAGGTGTAAAGAAAAGTGTGGCGGACCGTCCAGTGAGGTCAGAGGTCAGAAAAGTGCAGTTTTCAGACAACGGTGGACACAGGACCGGCGCTGGCGGACACTGCCGACACTTCTGACATACGCACGCGTGCGGGGACACCTCCCCTACAACGCCAGACTCTCGGATAAGCCCGAGAGGTGTAAAGAAAAGTGTGGCGGACCGTCCAGTGAGGTCAGAGGTCAGAAAAGTGCAGTTTTCAGACAACGGTGGACACTGGACCGGCGCCGGCGGACACTGCCGACACTTCTGACATACGCACGCGTGCGGGGACACCTCCCCTACAACGCCACACTCTCGGATAAGCCCGAGAGATGTAAAAAAAAGTGTGGCGGACCGTCCAGTGAGGTCAGAGGTCAGAAAAGTGCAGTTTTCAGACAACGGTGGACACTGGACCGGCGCCGGCGGACACTGCCGGCACTTCTGACATACGCACGCGTGCGGGGACACCTCCCCTACAACGCCACACTCTCGGATAAGCCCGAGAGATGTAAAAAAAAGTGTGGCGGACCGTCCAGTGAGGTCAGAGGTCAGAAAAGTGCAGTTTTCAGACAACGGTGGACACTGGACCGGCGCCGGCGGACACTGCCGACACTTCTGACATACGCACGCGTGCGGGGACACCTCCTCTACAACGCCAGACTCTCGGATAAGCCCGAGAGGTGTAAAGAAAAGTGTGGCGGACCGTCCAGTGAGGTCAGAGGTCAGAAAAGTGCAGTTTTCAGACAACGGTGGACACTGGACCGGCGCCGGCGGACACTGCCGACACTTCTGACATACGCACGCATGCGGGGACACCTCCCCTACAACGCCACACTCTCGGATAAGCCCGAGAGATGTAAAAAAAAGTGTGGCGGACCGTCCAGTGAGGTCAGAGGTCAGAAAAGTGCAGTTTTCAGACAACGGTGGACACTGGACCGGCGCCGGCGGACACTGCCGACACTTCTGACATACGCACGCGTGCGGGGACACCTCCTCTACAACGCCAGACTCTCGGATAAGCCCGAGAGGTGTAAAGAAAAGTGTGGCGGACCGTCCAGTGAGGTCAGAGGTCAGAAAAGTGCAGTTTTCAGACAACGGTGGACACTGGACCGGCGCCGGCGGACACTGCCGACACTTCTGACATACGCACGCATGCGGGGACACCTCCCCTACAACGCCACACTCTCGGATAAGCCCGAGAGATGTAAAAAAAAGTGTGGCGGACCGTCCAGTGAGGTCAGAGGTCAGAAAAGTGCAGTTTTCAGACAACGGTGGACACTGGACCGGCGCCGGCGGACACTGCCGACACTTCTGACATACGCACGCGTGCGGGGACACCTCCCCTACAACTCCACACTCTCGGATAAGCCCGAGAGGTGTAAAAAAAAAGTGTGGCGGACCGTCTAGTGAGGTCAGAGGTCAGAAAAGTGCTGTTTTCAGACAACAGTGGACACTGGACAGGCACCGGTGGACACTGCCGACACTTCTGACATACGCACGCGTGCGGGGACACCTCCCGTACAACGCCACACTCTCGGATAAGCCCGAGAGGTGTAAAGAAAAGTGTGGCGGACCGTCCAGTGAGGTCAGAGGTCAGAAAAGTGCAGTTTTCAGACAACGGTGGACACTGGACCGGCGCCGGCGGACACTGCCGACACTTCTGACATACGCACGCGTGCGGGGACACCTCCCCTACAACGCCACACTCTCGGATAAGCCCGAGAGATGTAGAAAAAAGTGTGGCGGACCGTCCAGTGAGGTCAGAGGTCAGAAAAGTGCAGTTTTCAGACAACGGTGGACACTGGACCGGCGCCGGCGGACACTGCCGACACTTCTGACATACGCACGCGTGCGGGGACACCTCCCCTACAACGCCACACTCTCGGATAAGCCCGAGAGATGTAAAAAAAAGTGTGGCGGACCGTCCAGTGAGGTCAGAGGTCAGAAAAGTGCAGTTTTCAGACAACGGTGGACACTGGACCGGCGCCGGCGGACACTGCCGACACTTCTGACATACGCACGCGTGCGGGGACACCTCCCCTACAACTCCACACTCTCAGATAAGCCCGAGAGGTGTAAAAAAAAGTGTGGCGGACCGTCCAGTGAGGTCAGAGGTCAGAAAAGTGCTGTTTTCAGACAACAGTGGACACTGGACAGGCACCGGTGGACACTGCCGACACTTCTGACATACGCACGCGTGCGGGGACACCTCCCCTACAACGCCACACTCTCGGATAAGCCCGAGAGGTGTAAAGAAAAGTGTGGCGGACCGTCCAGTGAAGTCAGAGGTCAGAAAAGTGCAGTTTTCAGACAACGGTGGACACAGGACCGGCGCTGGCGGACACTGCCGACACTTCTGACATACGCACGCGTGCGGGGACACCTCCCCTACAACGCCAGACTCTCGGATAAGCCCGAGAGGTGTAAAGAAAAGTGTGGCGGACCTTCCAGTGAGGTCAGAGGTCAGAAAAGTGCAGTTTTCAGACAACGGTGGACACTGGACCGGCGCCGGCGGACACTGCCAACACTTCTGACATACGCACGCGTGCGGGGACACCTCCCCTACAACGCCACACTCTCGGATAAGCCCGAGAGATGTAAAAAAAAGGGTGGCGGACCGTCCAGTGAGGTCAGAGGTCAGAAAAGTGCAGTTTTCAGACAACGGTGGACACTGGACCGGCGCCGGCGGACACTGCCGACACTTCTGACATACGCACGCGTGCGGGGACACCTCCCCTACAACGCCACACTCTCGGATAAGCCCGAGAGATGTAAAAAAAAGTGTGGCGGACCGTCCAGTGAGGTCAGAGGTCAGAAAAGTGCAGTTTTCAGACAACAGTGGACACTGGACAGGCACCGGTGGACACTGCCGACACTTCTGACATACGCACGCGTGCGGGGACACCTCCCCTACAACTCCACACTCTCGGATAAGCCCGAGAGGTGTAAAAAAAAAGTGTGGCGGACCGTCTAGTGAGGTCAGAGGTCAGAAAAGTGCTGTTTTCAGACAACAGTGGACACTGGACAGGCACCGGTGGACACTGCCGACACTTCTGACATACGCACGCGTGCGGGGACACCTCCCGTACAAAGCCACACTCTCGGATAAGCCCGAGAGGTGTAAAGAAAAGTGTGGCGGACCGTCCAGTGAGGTCAGAGGTCAGAAAAGTGCAGTTTTCAGACAACGGTGGACACTGGACCGGCGCCGGCGGACACTGCCGACACTTCTGACATACGCACGCGTGCGGGGACACCTCCCCTACAACGCCGCACTCTCGGATAAGCCCGAGAGATGTAGAAAAAAGTGTGGCGGACCGTCCAGTGAGGTCAGAGGTCAGAAAAGTGCAGTTTTCAGACAACGGTGGACACTGGACCGGCGCCGGCGGACACTGCCGACACTTCTGACATACGCACGAGTGCGGGGACACCTCCCCTACAACGTCACACTCTCGGATAAGCCCGAGAGATGTAAAAAAAAGTGTGGCGGACCGTCCAGTGAGGTCAGAGGTCAGAAAAGTGCAGTTTTCAGACAACGGTGGACACTGGACCGGCGCCGGCGGACACTGCCGACACTTCTGACATACGCACGCGTGCGGGGACACCTCCCCTACAACTCCACACTCTCGGATAAGCCCGAGAGGTGTAAAAAAAAGTGTGGCGGACCGTCCAGTGAGGTCAGAGGTCAGAAAAGTGCTGTTTTCAGACAACAGTGGACACTGGACAGGCACCGGTGGACACTGCCGACACTTCTGACATACGCACGCGTGCGGGGACACCTCCCCTACAACGCCACACTCTCGGATAAGCCCGAGAGGTGTAAAGAAAAGTGTGGCGGACCGTCCAGTGAAGTCAGAGGTCAGAAAAGTGCAGTTTTCAGACAACGGTGGACACAGGACCGGCGCTGGCGGACACTGCCGACACTTCTGACATACGCACGCGTGCGGGGACACCTCCCCTACAACGCCAGACTCTCGGATAAGCCCGAGAGGTGTAAAGAAAAGTGTGGCGGACCTTCCAGTGAGGTCAGAGGTCAGAAAAGTGCAGTTTTCAGACAACGGTGGACACTGGACCGGCGCCGGCGGACACTGCCAACACTTCTGACATACGCACGCGTGCGGGGACACCTCCCCTACAACGCCACACTCTCGGATAAGCCCGAGAGATGTAAAAAAAAGGGTGGCGGACCGTCCAGTGAGGTCAGAGGTCAGAAAAGTGCAGTTTTCAGACAACGGTGGACACTGGACCGGCGCCGGCGGACACTGCCGACACTTCTGACATACGCACGCGTGCGGGGACACCTCCCCTACAACGCCACACTCTCGGATAAGCCCGAGAGATGTAAAAAAAAGTGTGGCGGACCGTCCAGTGAGGTCAGAGGTCAGAAAAGTGCAGTTTTCAGACAACAGTGGACACTGGACAGGCACCGGTGGACACTGCCGACACTTCTGACATACGCACGCGTGCGGGGACACCTCCCCTACAACGCCACCCTCTCGGATAAGCCCGAGAGGTGTAAAGAAAAGTATGGCGGACCGTCCAGTGAGGTCAGAGGTCAGAAAAGTGCAGTTTTCAGACAACGGTGGACACTGGACCGGCGCCGGCGGACACTGCCGACACTTCTGACATACGCACGCGTGCGGGGACACCTCCCCTACAACGCCAGACTCTCGGATAAGCCCGAGAGGTGTAAAGAAAAGTGTGGCGGACCGTCCAGTGAGGTCAGAGGTCAGAAAAGTGCAGTTTTCAGACACTGGACCGGCGCCGGCGGACACTGCCGACACTTCTGACATACGCACGCGTGCGGGGACACCTCCCCTACAACGCCACACTCTCGGATAAGCCCGAGAGGTGTAAAAAAAAGTGTGGCGGACCGTCCAGTGAGGTCAGAGGTCAGAAAAGTGCTGTTTTCAGACAACAGTGGACACTGGACAGGCACCGGTGGACACTGCCGACACTTCTGACATACGCACGCGTGCGGGGACACCTCCCCTACAACGCCACACTCTCGGATAAGCCTGAGAGGTGTAAAGAAAAGTGTGGCGGACCGTCCAGTGAGGTCAGAGGTCAGAAAAGTGCAGTTTTCAGACAACGGTGGACACAGGACCGGCGCTGGCGGACACTGCCGACACTTCTGACATACGCACGCGTGCGGGGACACCTCCCCTACAACGCCAGACTCTCGGATAAGCCCGAGAGGTGTAAAGAAAAGTGTGGCGGACCGTCCAGTGAGGTCAGAGGTCAGAAAAGTGCAGTTTTCAGACAACGGTGGACACTGGACCGGCGCCGGCGGACACTGCCGACACTTCTGACATACGCACGCGTGCGGGGACACCTCCCCTACAACGCCAGACTCTCGGATAAGCCCGAGAGATGTAAAAAAAAGTGTGGCGGACCGTCCAGTGAGGTCAGAGGTCAGAAAAGTGCAGTTTTCAGACAACGGTGGACACTGGACTGGCGCCGGCGGACACTGCCGACACTTCTGACATACGCACGCGTGCGGGGACACCTCCCCTACAACTCCACACTCTCGGATAAGCCCGAGAGGTGTAAAAAAAAAGTGTGGCGGACCGTCTAGTGAGGTCAGAGGTCAGAAAAGTGCTGTTTTCAGACAACAGTGGACACTGGACAGGCACCGGTGGACACTGCCGACACTTCTGACATACGCACGCGTGCGGGGACACCTCCCGTACAACGCCACACTCTCGGATAAGCCCGAGAGGTGTAAAGAAAAGTGTGGCGGACCGTCCAGTGAGGTCAGAGGTCAGAAAAGTGCAGTTTTCAGACAACGGTGGACACAGGACCGGCGCTGGCGGACACTGCCGACACTTCTGACATACGCACGCGTGCGGGGACACCTCCCCTACAACGCCAGACTCTCGGATAAGCCCGAGAGGTGTAAAGAAAAGTGTGGCGGACCGTCCAGTGAGGTCAGAGGTCAGAAAAGTGCAGTTTTCAGACAACGGTGGACACTGGACCGGCGCCGGCGGACACTGCCGACACTTCTGACATACGCACGCGTGCGGGGACACCTCCCCTACAACGCCACACTCTCGGATAAGCCCGAGAGATGTAGAAAAAAGTGTGGCGGACCGTCCAGTGAGGTCAGAGGTCAGAAAAGTGCAGTTTTCAGACAACGGTGGACACTGGACCGGCGCCGGCGGACACTGCCGACACTTCTGACATACGCACGCGTGCGGGGACACCTCCCCTACAACGCCACACTCTCGGATAAGCCCGAGAGATGTAAAAAAAAGTGTGGCGGACCGTCCAGTGAGGTCAGAGGTCAGAAAAGTGCAGTTTTCAGACAACGGTGGACACTGGACCGGCGCCGGCGGACACTGCCGACACTTCTGACATACGCACGCGTGCGGGGACACCTCCCCTACAACGCCACACTCTCGGATAAGCCCGAGAGATGTAGAAAAAAGTGTGGCGGACCGTCCAGTGAGGTCAGAGGTCAGAAAAGTGCAGTTTTCAGACAACGGTGGACACTGGACCGGCGCCGGCGGACACTGCCGACACTTCTGACATACGCACGCGTGCGGGGACACCTCCCCTACAACTCCACACTCTCGGATAAGCCCGAGAGGTGTAAAAAAAAGTGTGGCGGACCGTCCAGTGAGGTCAGAGGTCAGAAAAGTGCTGTTTTCAGACAACAGTGGACACTGGACAGGCACCGGTGGACACTGCCGACACTTCTGACATACGCACGCGTGCGGGGACACCTCCCCTACAACGCCACACTCTCGGATAAGCCCGAGAGGTGTAAAGAAAAGTGTGGCGGACCGTCCAGTGAAGTCAGAGGTCAGAAAAGTGCAGTTTTCAGACAACGGTGGACACAGGACCGGCGCTGGCGGACACTGCCGACACTTCTGACATACGCACGCGTGCGGGGACACCTCCCCTACAACGCCAGACTCTCGGATAAGCCCGAGAGGTGTAAAGAAAAGTGTGGCGGACCTTCCAGTGAGGTCAGAGGTCAGAAAAGTGCAGTTTTCAGACAACGGTGGACACTGGACCGGCGCCGGCGGACACTGCCAACACTTCTGACATACGCACGCGTGCGGGGACACCTCCCCTACAACGCCACACTCTCGGATAAGCCCGAGAGATGTAAAAAAAAGGGTGGCGGACCGTCCAGTGAGGTCAGAGGTCAGAAAAGTGCAGTTTTCAGACAACGGTGGACACTGGACCGGCGCCGGCGGACACTGCCGACACTTCTGACATACGCACGCGTGCGGGGACACCTCCCCTACAACGCCACACTCTCGGATAAGCCCGAGAGATGTAAAAAAAAGTGTGGCGGACCGTCCAGTGAGGTCAGAGGTCAGAAAAGTGCAGTTTTCAGACAACAGTGGACACTGGACAGGCACCGGTGGACACTGCCGACACTTCTGACATACGCACGCGTGCGGGGACACCTCCCCTACAACGCCACCCTCTCGGATAAGCCCGAGAGGTGTAAAGAAAAGTATGGCGGACCGTCCAGTGAGGTCAGAGGTCAGAAAAGTGCAGTTTTCAGACAACGGTGGACACTGGACCGGCGCCGGCGGACACTGCCGACACTTCTGACATACGCACGCGTGCGGGGACACCTCCCCTACAACGCCAGACTCTCGGATAAGCCCGAGAGGTGTAAAGAAAAGTGTGGCGGACCGTCCAGTGAGGTCAGAGGTCAGAAAAGTGCAGTTTTCAGACACTGGACCGGCGCCGGCGGACACTGCCGACACTTCTGACATACGCACGCGTGCGGGGACACCTCCCCTACAACGCCACACTCTCGGATAAGCCCGAGAGGTGTAAAAAAAAGTGTGGCGGACCGTCCAGTGAGGTCAGAGGTCAGAAAAGTGCTGTTTTCAGACAACAGTGGACACTGGACAGGCACCGGTGGACACTGCCGACACTTCTGACATACGCACGCGTGCGGGGACACCTCCCCTACAACGCCACACTCTCGGATAAGCCTGAGAGGTGTAAAGAAAAGTGTGGCGGACCGTCCAGTGAGGTCAGAGGTCAGAAAAGTGCAGTTTTCAGACAACGGTGGACACAGGACCGGCGCTGGCGGACACTGCCGACACTTCTGACATACGCACGCGTGCGGGGACACCTCCCCTACAACGCCAGACTCTCGGATAAGCCCGAGAGGTGTAAAGAAAAGTGTGGCGGACCGTCCAGTGAGGTCAGAGGTCAGAAAAGTGCAGTTTTCAGACAACGGTGGACACAGGACCGGCGCTGGCGGACACTGCCGACACTTCTGACATACGCACGCGTGCGGGGACACCTCCCCTACAACGCCAGACTCTCGGATAAGCCCGAGAGATGTAAAAAAAAGTGTGGCGGACCGTCCAGTGAGGTCAGAGGTCAGAAAAGTGCAGTTTTCAGACAACGGTGGACACTGGACTGGCGCCGGCGGACACTGCCGACACTTCTGACATACGCACGCGTGCGGGGACACCTCCCCTACAACTCCACACTCTCGGATAAGCCCGAGAGGTGTAAAAAAAAAGTGTGGCGGACCGTCTAGTGAGGTCAGAGGTCAGAAAAGTGCTGTTTTCAGACAACAGTGGACACTGGACAGGCACCGGTGGACACTGCCGACACTTCTGACATACGCACGCGTGCGGGGACACCTCCCGTACAACGCCACACTCTCGGATAAGCCCGAGAGGTGTAAAGAAAAGTGTGGCGGACCGTCCAGTGAGGTCAGAGGTCAGAAAAGTGCAGTTTTCAGACAACGGTGGACACAGGACCGGCGCTGGCGGACACTGCCGACACTTCTGACATACGCACGCGTGCGGGGACACCTCCCCTACAACGCCAGACTCTCGGATAAGCCCGAGAGGTGTAAAGAAAAGTGTGGCGGACCGTCCAGTGAGGTCAGAGGTCAGAAAAGTGCAGTTTTCAGACAACGGTGGACACTGGACCGGCGCCGGCGGACACTGCCGACACTTCTGACATACGCACGCGTGCGGGGACACCTCCCCTACAACGCCACACTCTCGGATAAGCCCGAGAGATGTAGAAAAAAGTGTGGCGGACCGTCCAGTGAGGTCAGAGGTCAGAAAAGTGCAGTTTTCAGACAACGGTGGACACTGGACCGGCGCCGGCGGACACTGCCGACACTTCTGACATACGCACGCGTGCGGGGACACCTCCCCTACAACGCCACACTCTCGGATAAGCCCGAGAGATGTAAAAAAAAGTGTGGCGGACCGTCCAGTGAGGTCAGAGGTCAGAAAAGTGCAGTTTTCAGACAACGGTGGACACTGGACCGGCGCCGGCGGACACTGCCGACACTTCTGACATACGCACGCGTGCGGGGACACCTCCCCTACAACGCCACACTCTCGGATAAGCCCGAGAGATGTAGAAAAAAGTGTGGCGGACCGTCCAGTGAGGTCAGAGGTCAGAAAAGTGCAGTTTTCAGACAACGGTGGACACTGGACCGGCGCCGGCGGACACTGCCGACACTTCTGACATACGCACGCGTGCGGGGACACCTCCCCTACAACGCCACACTCTCGGATAAGCCCGAGAGATGTAAAAAAAAGTGTGGCGGACCGTCCAGTGAGGTCAGAGGTCAGAAAAGTGCAGTTTTCAGACAACGGTGGACACTGGACCGGCGCCGGCGGACACTGCCGACACTTCTGACATACGCACGCGTGCGGGGACACCTCCCCTACAACTCCACACTCTCGGATAAGCCCGAGAGGTGTAAAAAAAAGTGTGGCGGACCGTCCAGTGAGGTCAGAGGTCAGAAAAGTGCTGTTTTCAGACAACAGTGGACACTGGACAGGCACCGGTGGACACTGCCGACACTTCTGACATACGCACGCGTGCGGGGACACCTCCCCTACAACGCCACACTCTCGGATAAGCCCGAGAGGTGTA
This sequence comes from Gymnoscopelus braueri, assembly GCF_963280865.1. Lineage (NCBI taxonomy): Eukaryota > Metazoa > Chordata > Actinopteri > Myctophiformes > Myctophidae > Gymnoscopelus > Gymnoscopelus braueri. The sequence continues at coordinate 53,185,807 of NC_137611.1, read as the reverse complement.
AAGAAAAGTGTGGCGGACCGTCCAGTGAAGTCAGAGGTCAGAAAAGTGCAGTTTTCAGACAACGGTGGACACAGGACCGGCGCTGGCGGACACTGCCGACACTTCTGACATACGCACGCGTGCGGGGACACCTCCCCTACAACGCCAGACTCTCGGATAAGCCCGAGAGGTGTAAAGAAAAGTGTGGCGGACCTTCCAGTGAGGTCAGAGGTCAGAAAAGTGCAGTTTTCAGACAACGGTGGACACTGGACCGGCGCCGGCGGACACTGCCAACACTTCTGACATACGCACGCGTGCGGGGACACCTCCCCTACAACGCCACACTCTCGGATAAGCCCGAGAGATGTAAAAAAAAGTGTGGCGGACCGTCCAGTGAGGTCAGAGGTCAGAAAAGTGCAGTTTTCAGACAACGGTGGACACTGGACTGGCGCCGGCGGACACTGCCGACACTTCTGACATACGCACGCGTGCGGGGACACCTCCCCTACAACTCCACACTCTCGGATAAGCCCGAGAGGTGTAAAAAAAAAGTGTGGCGGACCGTCTAGTGAGGTCAGAGGTCAGAAAAGTGCTGTTTTCAGACAACAGTGGACACTGGACAGGCACCGGTGGACACTGCCGACACTTCTGACATACGCACGCGTGCGGGGACACCTCCCGTACAACGCCACACTCTCGGATAAGCCCGAGAGGTGTAAAGAAAAGTGTGGCGGACCGTCCAGTGAGGTCAGAGGTCAGAAAAGTGCAGTTTTCAGACAACGGTGGACACAGGACCGGCGCTGGCGGACACTGCCGACACTTCTGACATACGCACGCGTGCGGGGACACCTCCCCTACAACGCCAGACTCTCGGATAAGCCCGAGAGGTGTAAAGAAAAGTGTGGCGGACCGTCCAGTGAGGTCAGAGGTCAGAAAAGTGCAGTTTTCAGACAACGGTGGACACTGGACCGGCGCCGGCGGACACTGCCGACACTTCTGACATACGCACGCGTGCGGGGACACCTCCCCTACAACGCCACACTCTCGGATAAGCCCGAGAGATGTAGAAAAAAGTGTGGCGGACCGTCCAGTGAGGTCAGAGGTCAGAAAAGTGCAGTTTTCAGACAACGGTGGACACTGGACCGGCGCCGGCGGACACTGCCGACACTTCTGACATACGCACGCGTGCGGGGACACCTCCCCTACAACGCCACACTCTCGGATAAGCCCGAGAGATGTAAAAAAAAGTGTGGCGGACCGTCCAGTGAGGTCAGAGGTCAGAAAAGTGCAGTTTTCAGACAACGGTGGACACTGGACCGGCGCCGGCGGACACTGCCGACACTTCTGACATACGCACGCGTGCGGGGACACCTCCCCTACAACGCCACACTCTCGGATAAGCCCGAGAGATGTAGAAAAAAGTGTGGCGGACCGTCCAGTGAGGTCAGAGGTCAGAAAAGTGCAGTTTTCAGACAACGGTGGACACTGGACCGGCGCCGGCGGACACTGCCGACACTTCTGACATACGCACGCGTGCGGGGACACCTCCCCTACAACGCCACACTCTCGGATAAGCCCGAGAGATGTAAAAAAAAGTGTGGCGGACCGTCCAGTGAGGTCAGAGGTCAGAAAAGTGCAGTTTTCAGACAACGGTGGACACTGGACCGGCGCCGGCGGACACTGCCGACACTTCTGACATACGCACGCGTGCGGGGACACCTCCCCTACAACTCCACACTCTCGGATAAGCCCGAGAGGTGTAAAAAAAAGTGTGGCGGACCGTCCAGTGAGGTCAGAGGTCAGAAAAGTGCTGTTTTCAGACAACAGTGGACACTGGACAGGCACCGGTGGACACTGCCGACACTTCTGACATACGCACGCGTGCGGGGACACCTCCCCTACAACGCCACACTCTCGGATAAGCCCGAGAGGTGTAAAGAAAAGTGTGGCGGACCGTCCAGTGAAGTCAGAGGTCAGAAAAGTGCAGTTTTCAGACAACGGTGGACACAGGACCGGCGCTGGCGGACACTGCCGACACTTCTGACATACGCACGCGTGCGGGGACACCTCCCCTACAACGCCAGACTCTCGGATAAGCCCGAGAGGTGTAAAGAAAAGTGTGGCGGACCTTCCAGTGAGGTCAGAGGTCAGAAAAGTGCAGTTTTCAGACAACGGTGGACACTGGACCGGCGCCGGCGGACACTGCCAACACTTCTGACATACGCACGCGTGCGGGGACACCTCCCCTACAACGCCACACTCTCGGATAAGCCCGAGAGATGTAAAAAAAAGGGTGGCGGACCGTCCAGTGAGGTCAGAGGTCAGAAAAGTGCAGTTTTCAGACAACGGTGGACACTGGACCGGCGCCGGCGGACACTGCCGACACTTCTGACATACGCACGCGTGCGGGGACACCTCCCCTACAACGCCACACTCTCGGATAAGCCCGAGAGATGTAAAAAAAAGTGTGGCGGACCGTCCAGTGAGGTCAGAGGTCAGAAAAGTGCAGTTTTCAGACAACGGTGGACACTGGACCGGCGCCGGCGGACACTGCCGACACTTCTGACATACGCACGCGTGCGGGGACACCTCCCCTACAACGCCAAACTCTCGGATAAGCCCGAGAGATGTAAAAAAAAGTGTGTCGGACCGTCCAGTGAGGTCAGAGGTCAGAAAAGTGCAGTTTTCAGACAACGGTGGACACTGGACCGGCGCCGGCGGACACTGCCGACACTTCTGACATACGCACGCGTGCGGGGACACCTCCCCTACAACGCCACACTCTCGGATAAGCCCGAGAGATGTAAAAAAAAGTGTGGCGGACCGTCCAGTGAGGTCAGAGGTCAGAAAAGTGCAGTTTTCAGACAACAGTGGACACTGGACCGGCGCCGGCGGACACTGCCGACACTTCTGACATACGCACGCGTGCGGGGACACCTCCCCTACAACGCCACACTCTCGGATAAGCCCGAGAGGTGTAAAAAAAAGTGTGGCGGACCGTCCAGTGAGGTCAGAGGTCAGAAAAGTGCAGTTTTCAGACAACAGTGGACACTGGACCGGCGCCGGCGGACACTGCCGACACTTCTGACATACGCACACGTGCGGGGACACCTCCCCTACAACTCCACACTCTCGGATAAGCCCGAGAGGTGTAAAAAAAAGTGTGGCGGACCGTCCAGTGAGGTCAGAGGTCAGAAAAGTGCTGTTTTCAGACAACAGTGGACACTGGACAGGCACCGGTGGACACTGCCGACACTTCTGACATACGCACGCGTGCGGGGACACCTCCCCTACAACGCCAGACTCTCGGATAAGCCCGAGAGGTGTAAAGAAAAGTGTGGCGGACCGTCCAGTGAGGTCAGAGGTCAGAAAAGTGCTGTTTTCAGACAACAGTGGACACTGGACAGGCACCGGTGGACACTGCCGACACTTCTGACATACGCACGCGTGCGGGGACACCTCCCCTACAACGCCAGACTCTCGGATAAGCCCGAGAGGTGTAAAGAAAAGTGTGGCGGACCGTCCAGTGAGGTCAGAGGTCAGAAAAGTGCAGTTTTCAGACAACGGTGGACACTGGACCGGCGCCGGCGGACACTGCCGACATTTCTGACATACGCACGCGTGCGGGGACACCTCCCCTACAACGCCACACTCTCGGATAAGCCCGAGAGGTGTAAAGAAAAGTGTGGCGGACCTTCCAGTGAGGTCAGAGGTCAGAAAAGTGCAGTTTTCAGACAACGGTGGACACTGGACCGGCGCCGGCGGACACTGCCAACACTTCTGACATACGCACGCGTGCGGGGACACCTCCCCTACAACGCCACACTCTCGGATAAGCCCGAGAGATGTAAAAAAAAGGGTGGCGGACCGTCCAGTGAGGTCAGAGGTCAGAAAAGTGCAGTTTTCAGACAACGGTGGACACTGGACCGGCGCCGGCGGACACTGCCGACACTTCTGACATACGCACGCGTGCGGGGACACCTCCCCTACAACGCCACACTCTCGGATAAGCCCGAGAGGTGTAAAAAAAAGTGTGGCGGACCGTCCAGTGAGGTCAGAGGTCAGAAAAGTGCAGTTTTCAGACAACAGTGGACACTGGACCGGCGCCGGCGGACACTGCCGACACTTCTGACATACGCACACGTGCGGGGACACCTCCCCTACAACGCCACACTCTCGGATAAGCCCGAGAGATGTAAAAAAAAGGGTGGCGGACCGTCCAGTGAGGTCAGAGGTCAGAAAAGTGCAGTTTTCAGACAACGGTGGACACTGGACCGGCGCCGGCGGACACTGCCGACACTTCTGACATACGCACGCGTGCGGGGACACCTCCCCTACAACGCCACACTCTCGGATAAGCCCGAGAGATGTAAAAAAAAGTGTGGCGGACCGTCCAGTGAGGTCAGAGGTCAGAAAAGTGCAGTTTTCAGACAACGGTGGACACTGGACCGGCGCCGGCGGACACTGCCGACACTTCTGACATACGCACGCGTGCGGGGACACCTCCCCTACAACGCCAAACTCTCGGATAAGCCCGAGAGATGTAAAAAAAAGTGTGTCGGACCGTCCAGTGAGGTCAGAGGTCAGAAAAGTGCAGTTTTCAGACAACGGTGGACACTGGACCGGCGCCGGCGGACACTGCCGACACTTCTGACATACGCACGCGTGCGGGGACACCTCCCCTACAACGCCACACTCTCGGATAAGCCCGAGAGATGTAAAAAAAAGTGTGGCGGACCGTCCAGTGAGGTCAGAGGTCAGAAAAGTGCAGTTTTCAGACAACAGTGGACACTGGACCGGCGCCGGCGGACACTGCCGACACTTCTGACATACGCACGCGTGCGGGGACACCTCCCCTACAACGCCACACTCTCGGATAAGCCCGAGAGGTGTAAAAAAAAGTGTGGCGGACCGTCCAGTGAGGTCAGAGGTCAGAAAAGTGCAGTTTTCAGACAACAGTGGACACTGGACCGGCGCCGGCGGACACTGCCGACACTTCTGACATACGCACACGTGCGGGGACACCTCCCCTACAACTCCACACTCTCGGATAAGCCCGAGAGGTGTAAAAAAAAGTGTGGCGGACCGTCCAGTGAGGTCAGAGGTCAGAAAAGTGCTGTTTTCAGACAACAGTGGACACTGGACAGGCACCGGTGGACACTGCCGACACTTCTGACATACGCACGCGTGCGGGGACACCTCCCCTACAACGCCAGACTCTCGGATAAGCCCGAGAGGTGTAAAGAAAAGTGTGGCGGACCGTCCAGTGAGGTCAGAGGTCAGAAAAGTGCTGTTTTCAGACAACAGTGGACACTGGACAGGCACCGGTGGACACTGCCGACACTTCTGACATACGCACGCGTGCGGGGACACCTCCCCTACAACGCCAGACTCTCGGATAAGCCCGAGAGGTGTAAAGAAAAGTGTGGCGGACCGTCCAGTGAGGTCAGAGGTCAGAAAAGTGCAGTTTTCAGACAACGGTGGACACTGGACCGGCGCCGGCGGACACTGCCGACATTTCTGACATACGCACGCGTGCGGGGACACCTCCCCTACAACGCCACACTCTCGGATAAGCCCGAGAGATGTAAAAAAAAGTGTGGCGGACCGTCCAGTGAGGTCAGAGGTCAGAAAAGTGCAGTTTTCAGACAACGGTGGACACTGGACAGGCACCGGTGGACACTGCCGACACTTCTGACATACGCACGCGTGCGGGGACACCTCCCCTACAACGCCAGACTCTCGGATAAGCCCGAGAGGTGTAAAGAAAAGTGTGGCGGACCGTCCAGTGAGGTCAGAGGTCAGAAAAGTGCAGTTTTCAGACAACGGTGGACACTGGACCGGCGCCGGCGGACACTGCCGACACTTCTGACATACGCACGCGTGCGGGGACACCTCCCCTACAACGCCACACTCTCGGATAAGCCCGAGAGATGTAAAAAAAAGTGTGGCGGACCGTCCAGTGAGGTCAGAGGTCAGAAAAGTGCAGTTTTCAGACAACGGTGGACACTGGACCGGCGCCGGCGGACACTGCCGACACTTCTGACATACGCACGCGTGCGGGGACACCTCCCCTACAACGCCACACTCTCGGATAAGCCCGAGAGATGTAAAAAAAAGTGTGGCGGACCGTCCAGTGAGGTCAGAGGTCAGAAAAGTGCAGTTTTCAGACAACGGTGGACACTGGACCGGCGCCGGCGGACACTGCCGACACTTCTGACATACGCACGCGTGCGGGGACACCTCCCCTACAACGCCAAACTCTCGGATAAGCCCGAGAGATGTAAAAAAAAGTGTGTCGGACCGTCCAGTGAGGTCAGAGGTCAGAAAAGTGCAGTTTTCAGACAACGGTGGACACTGGACCGGCGCCGGCGGACACTGCCGACACTTCTGACATACGCACGCGTGCGGGGACACCTCCCCTACAACGCCACACTCTCGGATAAGCCCGAGAGATGTAAAAAAAAGTGTGGCGGACCGTCCAGTGAGGTCAGAGGTCAGAAAAGTGCAGTTTTCAGACAACTGTGGACACTGGACCGGCGCCGGCGGACACTGCCGACACTTCTGACATACGCACGCGTGCGGGGACACCTCCCCTACAACGCCACACTCTCGGATAAGCCCGAGAGGTGTAAAAAAAAGTGTGGCGGACCGTCCAGTGAGGTCAGAGGTCAGAAAAGTGCAGTTTTCAGACAACAGTGGACACTGGACCGGCGCCGGCGGACACTGCCGACACTTCTGACATACGCACACGTGCGGGGACACCTCCCCTACAACTCCACACTCTCGGATAAGCCCGAGAGGTGTAAAAAAAAGTGTGGCGGACCGTCCAGTGAGGTCAGAGGTCAGAAAAGTGCTGTTTTCAGACAACAGTGGACACTGGACAGGCACCGGTGGACACTGCCGACACTTCTGACATACGCACGCGTGCGGGGACACCTTCCCTACAACGCCAGACTCTCGGATAAGCCCGAGAGGTGTAAAGAAAAGTGTGGCGGACCGTCCAGTGAGGTCAGAGGTCAGAAAAGTGCTGTTTTCAGACAACAGTGGACACTGGACAGGCACCGGTGGACACTGCCGACACTTCTGACATACGCACGCGTGCGGGGACACCTCCCCTACAACGCCAGACTCTCGGATAAGCCCGAGAGGTGTAAAGAAAAGTGTGGCGGACCGTCCAGTGAGGTCAGAGGTCAGAAAAGTGCAGTTTTCAGACAACGGTGGACACTGGACCGGCGCCGGCGGACACTGCCGACATTTCTGACATACGCACGCGTGCGGGGACACCTCCCCTACAACGCCACACTCTCGGATAAGCCCGAGAGATGTAAAAAAAAGTGTGGCGGACCGTCCAGTGAGGTCAGAGGTCAGAAAAGTGCCGTTTTCAGACAACGGTGGACACTGGACCGGCGCCGGCGGACACTGCCGACACTTCTGACATACGCACGCGTGCGGGGACACCTCCCCTACAACGCCACACTCTCGGATAAGCCCGAGAGGTGTAAAAAAAAGTGTGGCGGACCGTCCAGTGAGGTCAGAGGTCAAAAAAGTGCCGTTTTCAGACAACAGTGGACACTGGACAGGCACCGGTGGACACTGCCGACACTTCTGACATACGCACGCGTGCGGGGACACCTCCCCTACAACGCCACACTCTCGGATAAGCCCGAGAGGTGTTGTAAGATAAGCCCGAGAGATGTAAAAAAAAGTGTGTCGGACCGTCCAGTGAGGTCAGAGGTCAGAAAAGTGCAGTTTTCAGACAACGGTGGACACTGGACCGGCGCCGGCGGACACTGCCGACACTGCCGACACTTCTGACATACGCACGCGTGCGGGGACACCTCCCCTACAACGCCACACTCTCGGATAAGCCCGAGAGATGTAAAAAAAAGTGTGGCGGACCGTCCAGTGAGGTCAGAGGTCAGAAAAGTGCAGTTTTCAGACAACAGTGGACACTGGACCGGCGCCGGCGGACACTGCCGACACTTCTGACATACGCACGCGTGCGGGGACACCTCCCCTACAACGCCACACTCTCGGATAAGCCCGAGAGGTGTAAAAAAAAGTGTGGCGGACCGTCCAGTGAGGTCAGAGGTCAGAAAAGTGCAGTTTTCAGACAACAGTGGACACTGGACCGGCGCCGGCGGACACTGCCGACACTTCTGACATACGCACACGTGCGGGGACACCTCCCCTACAACTCCACACTCTCGGATAAGCCCGAGAGGTGTAAATAAAAGTGTGGCGGACCGTCCAGTGAGGTCAGAGGTCAGAAAAGTGCTGTTTTCAGACAACAGTGGACACTGGACAGGCACCGGTGGACACTGCCGACACTTCTGACATACGCACGCGTGCGGGGACACCTCCCCTACAACGCCAGACTCTCGGATAAGCCCGAGAGGTGTAAAGAAAAGTGTGGCGGACCGTCCAGTGAGGTCAGAGGTCAGAAAAGTGCTGTTTTCAGACAACAGTGGACACTGGACAGGCACCGGTGGACACTGCCGACACTTCTGACATACGCACGCGTGCGGGGACACCTCCCCTACAACGCCAGACTCTCGGATAAGCCCGAGAGGTGTAAAGAAAAGTGTGGCGGACCGTCCAGTGAGGTCAGAGGTCAGAAAAGTGCAGTTTTCAGACAACGGTGGACACTGGACCGGCGCCGGCGGACACTGCCGACATTTCTGACATACGCACGCGTGCGGGGACACCTCCCCTACAACGCCACACTCTCGGATAAGCCCGAGAGATGTAAAAAAAAGTGTGGCGGACCGTCCAGTGAGGTCAGAGGTCAGAAAAGTGCCGTTTTCAGACAACGGTGGACACTGGACCGGCGCCGGCGGACACTGCCGACACTTCTGACATACGCACGCGTGCGGGGACACCTCCCCTACAACGCCACACTCTCGGATAAGCCCGAGAGGTGTAAAAAAAAGTGTGGCGGACCGTCCAGTGAGGTCAGAGGTCAAAAAAGTGCCGTTTTCAGACAACAGTGGACACTGGACAGGCACCGGTGGACACTGCCGACACTTCTGACATACGCACGCGTGCGGGGACACCTCCCCTACAACGCCACACTCTCGGATAAGCCCGAGAGGTGTAAAGAAAAGTGTGGCGGACCGTCCAGTGAGGTCAGAGGTCAGAAAAGTGCAGTTTTCAGACAACGGTGGACACTGGACCGGCGCCGGCGGACACTGCCGACACTTCTGACATACGCACGCGTGCGGGGACACCTCCCTTACAACGCCAGACTCTCGGATAAGCCCGAGAGGTGTAAAGAAAAGTGTGGCGGACCGTCCAGTGAGGTCAGAGGTCAGAAAAGTGCAGTTTTCAGACAACGGTGGACACTGGACCGGCGCCGGCGGACACTGCCGACACTTCTGACATACGCACGTGTGCGGGGACACCTCCCCTACAACGCCACACTCTCGGATAAGCCCGAGAGATGTAAAAAAAAGTGTGGCGGACCGTCCAGTGAGGTCAGAGGTCAGAAAAGTGCAGTTTTCAGACAACGGTGGACACTGGACCGGCGCCGGCGGACACTGCCGACACTTCTGACATACGCACGCGTGCAGGGACACCTCCCCTACAACGCCACACTCTCGGATAAGCCCGAGAGATGTAAAAAAAAGTGTGGCGGACCGTCCAGTGAGGTCAGAGGTCAGAAAAGTGCAGTTTTCAGACAACGGTGGACACTGGACCGGCGCCGGCGGACACTGCCGACACTTCTGACATACGCACGCGTGCGGGGACACCTCCCCTACAACGCCACACTCTCGGATAAGCCCGAGAGGTGTAAAAAAAAGTGTGGCGGACCGTCCAGTGAGGTCCGAGGTCAGAAAAGTGCCGTTTTCAGACAACAGTGGACACTGGACAGGCACCGGTGGACACTGCCGACACTTCTGACATACGCACGCGTGCGGGGACACCTCCCCTACAACGCCACACTCTCGGATAAGCCCGAGAGGTGTAAAGAAAAGTGTGGCGGACCGTCCAGTGAGGTCAGAGGTCAGAAAAGTACAGTTTTCAGACAACGGTGGACACTGGACCGGCGCCGGCAGACACTGCCGACACTTCTGACATACGCACGCGTGCGGGGACACCTCCCCTACAACGCCACACTCTCGGATAAGCCCGAGAGGTGTAAAGAAAAGTGTGGCGGACCGTCCAGTGAGGTCAGAGGTCAGAAAAGTGCAGTTTTCAGACAACGGTGGACACTGGACCGGCGCCGGCGGACACTGCCGACACTTCTGACATATGCACGCGTGCGGGGACACCTCCCCTACAACGCCAGACTCTCGGATAAGCCCGAGAGGTGTAAAGAAAAGTGTGGCGGACCGTCCAGTGAGGTCAGAGGTCAGAAAAGTTCAGTTTTCAGACAACGGTGGACACTGGACCGGCGCCGGCCGACACTTTTGACATACGCACGCGTGCGGGGACACCTCCCCTACAACGCCACACTCTCGGATAAGCCCGAGAGGTGTAAAGAAAAGTGTGGCGGACCGTCCAGTGAGGTCAGAGGTCAGAAAAGTGCAGTTTTCAGACAACGGTGGACACTGGACCGGCGCCGGCGGACACTGCCGACACTTCTGACATACGCACGCGTGCGGGGACACCTCCCTTACAACGCCAGACTCTCGGATAAGCCCGAGAGGTGTAAAGAAAAGTGTGGCGGACCGTCCAGTGAGGTCAGAGGTCAGAAAAGTGCAGTTTTCAGACAACGGTGGACACTGGACCGGCGCCGGCGGACACTGCCGACACTTCTGACATACGCACGCGTGCGGGGACACCTCCCCTACAACGCCACACTCTCGGATAAGCCCGAGAGATGTAAAAAAAAGTGTGGCGGACCGTCCAGTGAGGTCAGAGGTCAGAAAAGTGCAGTTTTCAGACAACGGTGGACACTGGACCGGCGCCGGCGGACACTGCCGACACTTCTGACATACGCACGCGTGCGGGGACACCTCCCCTACAACGCCACACTCTCGGATAAGCCCGAGAGGTGTAAAAAAAAGTGTGGTGGACCGTCCAGTGAGGTCAGAGGTCAGAAAAGTGCCGTTTTCAGACAACAGTGGACACTGGACAGGCACCGGTGGACACTGCCGACACTTCTGACATACGCACGCGTGCGGGGACACCTCCCCTACAACGCCACACTCTCGGATAAGCCCGAGAGGTGTAAAGAAAAGTGTGGCGGACCGTCCAGTGAGGTCAGAGGTCAGAAAAGTGCAGTTTTCAGACAACGGTGGACACTGGACCGGCGCCGGCAGACACTGCCGACACTTCTGACATACGCACGCGTGCGGGGACACCTCCCCTACAACGCCACACTCTCGGATAAGCCCGAGAGGTGTAAAGAAAAGTGTGGCGGACCGTCCAGTGAGGTCAGAGGTCAGAAAAGTGCAGTTTTCAGACAACGGTGGACACTGGACCGGCGCCGGCGGACACTGCCGACACTTCTGACATATGCACGCGTGCGGGGACACCTCCCCTATCTGTAGGAGTACTGTCAAAAAATATGTTTTGCACAAAAAGACCCATGTGAAAAAATTTGGGCAGAGGTTCTTCTGTGGCATCCAGGGAGTGTGTGTGCACAGTTTCACTGCGAGCAAGCCAACGGTGCCGGAGATTAGCTGTACACAGACAGAATGACACACGGACGGACGGACGGACAGGGGGCAAAACATACTCTCTCGCCATGCCTTTCGGCCTGGCGGAGACAATAATCAAGCACAGTGTATGAATGTGCAATGTCTACTATTCTCTGATGTTGCTCTCTAGTGGTGATTTTAGGAAAAGTCTTCCAGCAGTGGTGCACTGGTAGCCTGGTGTGTGTGTGTGTGTGTGTGTGTGTGTGTGTGTGTGTGTGTGTGTGTGTGTGTGTGTGTGTGTGTGTGTGTGTGTGTGTGTGTGTGTGTGTGTGTGTGTGTGTGTGTGTGTGTGTGTGTGTGTGTGCGTGCGTGCGTGTCTGAAAACATGAAACATCTCATAATTCACATGTTAGATTAAACATCTACAATTGAAGCTGTTGACTCTTGTTTGGTTTGTGGTATCTAGTTGAAAGAATGAATAATGTGACTTAGACGTACCCTTACAGATAAACTCAAGAAACAGTAGACAGAATGAACATGTTGAAGGGACCAAGGACACTAAAGTGTTAACTAAAGACATTTAAGCTTCCTCTTTTTCATGTAGCTTTACACACTCAATTCAACCTCTTACATACTGTAGCCACAGGAGCTACAGGTGCTGAGGGTGCGGCCGCAACCCCACCCCCAGGTACCCTTTTGTCCCGACCGAGGAGGTTGAAAATGAAAGAATATGTATGCAAAAGAAATATAACACGTTATTCATATAATGTAATAAAGTCCGGAACATCCTCGGTAACACAATCATTGTAAAGCGCCTTGGATAAACGCGCTATATAAATGTACCATTTACCATTTACAATAAGAGACAATGACATTTAAATTGCATGTTTTCACCTCGATGAAAAGGGAATCCATGATCCCACACGCCACGTTCACATTATGATTCCATGGTATAGTTTTGATGCACTGAGTCTGTGTGCTCTACGCTCTCACTGAACTGACAGCACACACAGCTGAACTTCGTTCTCCCATATATATTGTGCTGCGGAATTCTGATCCCAGATCAGTGTAATCATAGTAGCACTTCATGCTTTTCTCTACCGATCAGTGCTGAGCAGGGGTCTTCTCGGATCCACTCTGGTATTATACATCATTAAACAGACCCGAGGTCCAAGATAATAGAACCTGGAACCCACCCGGTCCGAGTGATTATAGTAAGATACAGATCCGGACATGTACAGGTCTCGAGTCGGGTATTTTCGGAATTGGGGGACCTGTGAAGAGCTCTACTATAGCAGTTAAACTTGAGATCTAATTTGTTGTGGGCATATTTAACAGGGCAATCTATAGTCCCAGTTTCTATTTGGGAGATTAGACTGCCTATGAGTAGGCTAATGTGTTTATCTGTGTGTAGCATTAATGTTACTTTAATTGAAGGGACTGATGCAAAGTGTCTAAATGATAATGCTGCCCTCGAGTGGTGATTTTTGGAAAAGGCTTCCAGCAGTGTACCGGTACTGTATATCAGCTTAGAAATAAAAGTGGTTCGGACTTGAAAATATAAATCTGCTCTTTGTAAACCTGAGAGGTTACATGTATGTATGCCTGTAAACAAACTCCTAGCCCCAAGGTACAGTACAAAATGGAACCGTCGGGTCCATTTGGTTACACTCCCAAATAACACCGCAAATGAACACTGGAGGTGTCCCTGTGTACATTTTATATCTGTTGTATGTGCTTGCAGACAAAACTAGCCCCTGCCCTGTCAATACAATGTGTTCTATTTATCTCATCTCCCCGAGAAGGTGGTCCTGCTCAATCTCTGGGAATGAGGTAAAACACACGCCCTGTGTCTGTGTTTTTGACAGTCTCATTATAAACGATGATGAGATGGATATATTTTACTCATTATATAGAATATAGTTGCTCATCTTTCTTCCGTTTTGGGTCATTTTGTAACCCCGGGTACATAATTGAACCAAATGGACACAGGGACATTAAGGTCCCTGTGTACATTTTCTATGTGTTGTATAACTGCATCCTTGCAGACAAAACAAGCCCACAAATTGGTATTTGAGTCAACAAACAGCGTTTTCTACCAAAGTGACATCCGAGCGGGGAGGACCAGGACCTGCTCTGTGCTCAACTTCCCCGGGCAGTGGAATGGAGAAAAACACACGGTCGGTCGGTGCTTCATTGAGAAGGGTGATTTATTTTTCCACGGTCGCGTCACAAACAAGCGACTGAAGCGACAGGACACATTTTTAAGAGCGATTCTGGTATTAATCCAGGCAGGGGTACTCCTCCTCTCCTCTCCCTTCCTCTCCCTTCCTCTCCTCTCTCCTCTCCTCCTCTCCACTTTTTTCAACCTTGTAAACCATTTTTTCAACATTTTGAAATGTTTTTATTATATATTTAAAAAAAGTTAAGGCCTGATTCTAATCCCTCAAAGTGGCAAAGAAACATGCTCAATGACTGTTCCTGGCTCTAGCTATGGTACTTCAACAGGGGTTCCTCAGAGTTACTACATTGGGGCCACCAATTGTTTGTGATAGGAGCGTTGTTTTTTGTTTGTTAGTTTGTTTGTTAAGTAAATGTCTGACAATACACATTAACATGAATCCAACATATTATCGCTTGGTAACAAGCCATTGTCACTTCAAAGAAAAACCTGTGGAATACTTCCAAGCTAACACTCATTGATGAGCCAATTAGCTAAATAGTGAAGGTAAACCGTTGACCCCTGATTTGGAATACTAGACTGGTATGTCTAGGGCTGGGCCATATGGACAATAGAACCTGTGTTCCAGTGGATCCAATTAAGTTATTAAAGTAGTCACAAGCTCTTGTTAAAACTGTCATTGGTTCAATATTCTACTCTGATCTGATCTATACTAGGCTCACAAGGCCATTTGTGTTACTTATGTGTGACACTATTGTATGTAGTACATTAATTGTTGAAAAGTATGACATTCATTGACAAAAAAAACATGAAAAGTTGAAATATGGATATAAGAGGTTTCTGCCCAAGATCAACAATATGTGTGAGTTTTTCTTCAAGTCCAGACTAGAGGTTCTGAATTGTGACATCCCATTCATGCACTGAACTTCCATGGATTTTTCAGATCTGAACTATTTCCGTTTTGTTAAAAAGAAAATTGTGGCAACTATTGTATTAGTTCAGTGATTCTCAACCTTTTGAATTTCAAGGTTTGATATGTTTTAGGACACGGGGCCCCCATCTGATATATAATGTATTTTCTGAATCTCTTGGACCACAATCTACACTGTAATATCCTCAGTGTTAATTTAACTTTGACAGTGTACACGGGTCCATGTGGTTCCTTGTGTACTCTCAGAGTTCCAGACCCGTTAGGGTCCATTTGGACCCTTGGTGGTCCCCGGACCCAAAATTAATTTCAACTTTATTAAAGAGCCAAATTACTTCAAGTTGTCTCAAGACACTTTACATAATAGAGCAGAGATCTGGCATTGTCCCACCCTGAGTAAGCAATTTGATGCTCAATTGAACTGTTTTGTTTTTGTTTGTTTGTTTGTATTTTATTTATTTTTTCAGAATATGAAGTTGCATGTTGAGGGGTCCCTATAGAACACACCACCAAAAGTGTTTTCACTTGTGCCGCAAACGCCACAAACGTTAACAGTTGCACCATCTATCGCACAACCTTTAGTTTTCCCTGTAGCTTCCTCGTCTCCTGATGGCTGCACCCCACGACTGACACAGCCCTGGATCGGCAACCCAGCCTGGCGGAGATTTTCTAGTCATTTATTCTGTAGGTGTCATGGCTGCCAGTTCCCACCTGATGTCGTGCGGGAGTTCAGACTGCTCCAGATTGTACTGAATAACTGCTAGCTTGCATAATCTTCTTCTACTCAATCAGAGAGCCGTCCCTTTTGGAACCTCAACCTCTTAGGAACAACTCACGGCCAAAGCACTGCTCCACTTCTCTCCCAACTTGCTACAAAAATCGCTCATGCAAAAGTATATAAGTACTTCTATTTTATTTTCCACCTTCACATGTGTCTCCTTTTATAATAATCATAAAGTGCTCTATATTTCAGCTCGCAATTTACTTCCGCCTGGTCTGTTTTAAACAGCCAATCATCTGCCAGATAGTGAGCACCCTTTGACGTGCAAGACAGCCACACAGACAGAGAGGGAGAGAGAGAGAGGGGTGAGAGAGAGTACAGTACAGTACAGTACAGTACAGTACAGTACAGTACAGTACAGTACAGTACAGTTACAGTCCAGTCCAGTCCAGTCCAGTCCAGTCCAGTACAGACCGTACAGTACAGTACAGTACAGTACAGTACAGTACAGTACAGTACAGTACAGTACAGTACAGTACAGTACAGTTACAGTACAGTACAGACCGTACAGTACAGACCGTACAGTACAGTACAGTACAGTACAGTAAAGTACAGACCGTACAGTACAGTTACAGTACAGTACAGCACAGACCGTACAGTACAGTACAGTACAGTACAGTACGTACAGTACAGACCGTATAGTACAGTACAGTACAGACCGTACAGTACAGTAAATTACATTACATACAGTACAATACAGTACAGTACAGTACAGACCGTACAGTACAGTACAGTACAGACCGTACAGTACAGACCGTACAGTACAGTACAGTACAGTACAGTACAGACCGTACAGTACAGTACAGTACAGTACAGTACAGTACAGTACAGTACAGTACAGTACAGACCGTACAGTACAGTACAGACCGTACAGTACAGTACAGTACAGTACAGACCGTACAGTACAGTACAGTACAGACCGTACAGTACAGACCGTACAGTACAGTACAGTACAGTACAGACCGTACAGTACAGTACAGTACAGTACAGACCGTACAGTACAGTACAGTACAGACCGTACAGTACAGACCGTACAGTACAGTACAGTACAGTACAGTACAGTACAGTACAGTACAGACCGTACAGTACAGTACAGTACAGTACAGTACAGTACAGACCGTACAGTACAGTACAGTACAGACCGTACAGTACAGTACAGTACAGACCGTACAGTACAGACCGTACAGTACAGTACAGTACAGTACAGACCGTACAGTACAGTACAGTACAGACCGTACAGTACAGTACAGTACAGTACAGTACAGTACAGTACAGTACAGTACAGACTGTACAGTACAGTACAGTACAGTACAGACAGTACAGTACAGTACAGTACAGACCGTACAGTATTGTACAGTACAGTACAGTACAGTACAGACCGTACAGTACAGTACAGTACAGTACAGTACAGTACAGTACAGACCGTACAGTACAGTACATTACAGTGCAGAACGTACAGTACAGTACAGTATGTACGTACGTACAGTACAGTACAGTACAGTACAGTACAGTACAGTACAGTACAGGTAGAGGTACAGGACAGTACAGTACAGTACAGTACAGTACAGACCGTACAGTACAGTACAGTACAGTACAGTATGTACTGTACTGTACATACAGTATTTACACAATACTACCTACATAGGAAAATAAAGTCTCTTCTTCACCAGATGCAATTTAAACACTGTGATGCCTGCTCAGAGTCATATTGTGTCTAACATACACATCTCCTCTCTCATCTCAGCTGTACCTGGGCCCTAGGTGTATTCCAATCAACCAGAGTGCAGTGGCCATCACTCCAAATGTTGTGACGTCAGGGCTCTCAATACTGCACATTGGGGGAGGAGGAGGGGTGCAGGGCGGGCGCACAGATCGCTGTGTGGGCGCAGGTGCTATGTGGGCGCGGGCGATAGAGCTGAGGCCGCGCGCAGCGCGGCCGAAGTTCTAGTGTCTTCAAACCAGGACTCAAGTCTAGCATGTACAGGACACTGGGTTTGTCTCTGTATCCTCTAAAGAGGATGATACGATCTCCCAACATGCAACAGCACTGTAACAGAGCGGACCTCTGTTACAAATGTTGCACATGTATTTTAACCCTGAGTTGATTTAATTGCACAAAGTATTAGAACTTTAGTAATTTGCACAGCGTATTTTGCACAGCCATTATTTTATTGTTTAATACAGTTACTTGTTCCCTGTTTGACTGAGATGGCCACTCAGCCAACGAGTTCCACCTGGGGAGTCAAAGTGTTGACAATCATGATGGGCAAGTGTAATGTGTGTTATAGGTGCAATGGAGACTAGGTGCAATATGGTTGAGGTGCAATAATAGTTTTATTGTTAAGGTCTGATTGAATGCCTAACAATGCCTGTGTGTTTCAGCATGATTGGGCTGGACCATATTAGGATAGCTGGGGGGGGTGATGTTATGATGTGCTGGTGTGAGTGGTAAATGATGTTGTAGTGTGAAGAAGGAATTATTGAATAACCTGTGTAGTTAATGATGCCCAGCAAGTGAAAATGTGTCTGATATAGACAGACCCAATGCCAAGATCCCTGTGACAACGCATAATGCCGAAAACATAGTCAATGCCTCAAAGGAGGCTGGATTGTCATCTCATGTAGGATGTTTTGCATACACAGTGAATCTGGCAACACAGAAAGGGTTGGGAGTGAACCAGATGTCCCGTATTCTGGGCAAAGTCAGGAGGATAGCAGCTTTTATCCACTTAGTACAGCTGCAGCTTCTGTCTTCGAGAACAAACAATGCTTAAAGGTTTCATGACATTCAGTTTTACAACACATTAAAAGTCTTTGTCATGGTCCTTCAAGTTTAACTGAAAATTCCACTCTAGTGAGCCATTGTAGGTGTTTTTCTCTCACATTTCTAAAGGCTTTTCAACTGCAATGAAAAAAATAATCTTTGCCTGCGGGTGTTGAGGGATTTTGCCTGTCAATCATCACCTCTGCTCCCCCCCCCCCCCCCCCCCAAAGGAAAGGATAGGGGGAAAAAAACATAAAAAAATTTAAAAGTGAAAATGAATGTCATAGAACCTTTAAGCTTCACCCTCGCAAAATAGTTAAAGATGTTCTACCACGGTAGAACGGAGCAGCAAGCTGCAGTTTATGCTGCACTCACAGGACAGCGTGAAAAAGAATGTGAAGGACCACATCACCCTCACTGATGCAGAGATTAAAGTCATGGAGGCGGTGGTTCAGGTACTGAAGCCCTTGAAAACTGTCACCACTGTGCTGAGTTCTGAACAGCAAGCCTGTATCTATGGTCCTTCCCCTCAAACACACAATCCTGACATCTATGTGTGTGTGTGTGTGTGTGTGTGTGTGTGTGTGTGTGTGTGTGTGTGTGTGTGTGTGTGTGTGTGTGTGTGTGTGTGTGTGTGTGTTAGGGGTGGGACGATATATTGATATCGCGATATATCGCGATACTTTCTCCCGCGATAACTAATAGATATACTGCCGAAAAATATCGATATAAAAAATAAAAATAAACTTTTTTCTTTTTTCTTTTTTTTTGTGATACGTTGTTTTTCCTACTCTGTATTTGTGTAATGATGATTTTGAACTGTTTGGTGCTATTTTATGTGTTTATGAATTGAATACAAGGACTATCGTGATATATCGTTGGTGAAATTTCATGCAATATATCGTGATATCGCAATATATCGATATTTTCAGATATCGTGATATATATTGTTGGTGAAATTTCTTGCAATATATATTGAATATCGTGACATCGCAATATATCGAATATCGTCGAATATCGTGATATATATTGTTATCTTGGGCGTAATATCGTGATATATATCGTGTCGTGAGGTACCCATATCGTCCCACCCCTAGTGTGTGTGTGTGTGTGTGTGTGTGTGTGTGCGTGCGCGTGTGTGTGTGTCCTGTCACTGTGGGCCTCACAGCACAGTAGTACAGAGCAGAGTCTGTCAGTGCAGCAGAGGAGATCTCAAGGTCCACACGTTTGATTCCATCAGACAGTAGAGAATATTTTGTGATTATCTGCTGTTTTCGTAATCCCTGATCCTGAATCCCTAAGCACAAGGAATGCTGGTGATTTTCCTGTATAATGACGATACCAGTAGAAATAATGTGACTTAGACGTACCCTTACAGATAAACACAAGAAACAGTTAACAGAATGAAAACATGTTGAACTAGAAAAAGTGCTCCTCGGAGCACAGGTCTCCGCCAGGTCAGGTAGGTTATTGTGGCCTCCTGGTGGCGCTATAATAGGCCAATGTGAAAAGGGTGGCATTTCTTCCTCAGCCTAGTGGGAATGTGCGTGCATTCATGATTTGAGGCATTTTGTTGCAAAAATGTGTTTTGCTAAAGTAGACTTGCTGGTGGCACTATAACAGGGCAATGTGAAAAGGGTGGCATTTCTTCCGCGGCCTAGTGGGAATGTGCGTGCATTCATGATTTGAGGCATTTTGTTGCAAAAATGTGTTTTGCTAAAGTAGACTTGCTGGTGGCACTATAACAGGGCAATGTGAAAAGGGTGGCATTTCTTCCGCGGCCTAGTGGGAATGTGCGTGCAAATTTTCACGGAAATCGCAAGCTGGGTTCATGATTTGAGACATTTTGTTCAAAACTGACCAATCCTGCAAATTTTGGAAGCCAACCTTAGCCAATCAGGATGGAATATGAAATATCGGACAAATGCGTCTTGATCACATGACTATAGAGATACTGTGTACCGATTTGCGTGATGTTTGGATAAAATCTGAAGGATTAATATCCAAAAATGTTATTGACATAAGTCGGCCTCCTGGTGGCGCTGTAAAAAGCAGATGTGAAAAATGCAGTGCAAATGTTTTTCCTTGGCCTCTAGGGAGTATGCGTGCAAAGTTTCACGCAGATCGGTGCAGTTATAGTTAAAAATGAAAATTGGCCTGTTATAGCGCCACCATGAGGCTGATTTGAAAAGTTTTAAGTGGCATTTCTTCCTCGGCCTAGTGGGAATGTGCGTGTGCAATTTTATGGAAATGGCAAGCATGATTTGAGGCAGTTTGTTCAAAACTAACCAATCCTGCAAACTTTGGAAGCCAACCTTAGCCAATGAGGATGGAATATGGGAAATTGAACAGATCCGGGTTGATCACATGACTATAGAGATACTGTGTACCGATTTGCATGACGTTTAATTAAAAGCTGTAGGAGTAATGGGAAAACATGTGTTTTGCACACATCGGCCTCCAGGTGGCGCTATAACAGGCCCATGTGAAAAATGTGGGGCAGAGGTTCTGAATTGGCATCCAGGGAGTGTGTGTGCACAGTTTTTCAGCGACCGGGCCAACGGTGCCGGAAATTAGCTGCTAACACACAGACAGGACAGACACACACACACACACACACACACACACACACGGACGGACGGACGGACAGGGGGCAAAACATACTCTCTCGCCATGCCTTTCGGCCTGGCGGAGACAATGAACCAAGGACACTAAAGTGTCAACTAAAGACATTGAAGCTTCCTCTTTTTCATGTAGCTTTACACACTCAATGCAACCTCTTACATACTGTAGCCACAGGAACTACAGGTGCTGAGGGTGCGGCCGCACCCCCACCCCCAGGTACCCTTGTGTCCCCACCGAGGAGGTTGAAAATGAAAGAATATGTGCAAAAGAAATATGTCATGTTATTCATATAATGTAATAAAGTCCCGAACATCCTCGGTAACACAATCATTGTAAAGTGCCTTGGATAAAGGCGCTATATAAATGCACCATTTACCATTTACAATAAGAGACAATGACATTTAAATTGCATGTTTTCACTTTGATGAAAAGGGAATCCATGATCACACACGCCACGTTCACATTTGGTTTACATAAAGGTATAGTTTTGATGCACTCTGAGTCTGTGCTCTACGCTCTCACTGAACTGAGAGCACGCACAGCTGAACTTCATTCTCCCATATACATTGTGCTGCGGTATTCTGATCCTAAGTCAGTGTAATCATAGCACTTCATGCTTTTCTCTACCGATCAGCAGTGGTGTAAAGTAACTTAGCACATCAAGTAGCCTACTGCACTTAAGTACAATTTTGAGGTACTTTTACTTTACTGGAGTATATAAACATGTCTGTACTTTTACTTCTACTCCACTACAGTATGAGGCACTAGAGCAGTGTTACAGCAGTGTTTAACACTTCAAATGGCCATAACTCAGTGACCATTACTCTGATCTGTGCAATGTGGGACTAGATAAGGAACATGGTGCTGTTAGCACAGCAAGCCTCAGTATGACTACAGATGGTGACACTTGATGATGATAACATCCTCCCTTCAAAGCGTGTTAAGCTCCTCCTGTCATATTTTATCTCTTGATATTTTATCTGTATGAAAATGTGGTTGGTGTAATGTCACCCGCCTTTTTAGTTTGTAATTTGCAGTTGTGTCAATAAAGTTTGTCTTTACCTTGACCGTGACAATGATCAAGCACAGCGCATCAATGTGCAATATCTAGCCTTGATAACACTGCTCTCTAGTGGTGTTTTTAAGAAAAATGCTTCAAGCAGTGCACTGGTACGTTAGCTTAATATGTTTTTGTACAGTGTGTGTGTGTTTCCTGTCACTGTGGGCCTCAGAGCACAGTAGTACACAGCAGAGTCAGACAGCTGCACTTTTTGAATCCTCAGAGGAACTTATGGTGGAATCCAAACTGGTGTAAAAGTCATTAACTTCTTGTTTGTACCAGAACAAAATAAGGAATGGAGCCATGGTCTCAAATGTACAAGCTAGTTTAAGTGTCTCTCCTTCGGTAACAATGGTCTCCTCTTGGCTGGATCACTGGCCCTCATTTATCAACACGGTGCAGATCAAATAATGGGCGTACGGCGAGATCACCGCAACTTTTGGCATTTATCAATATATCCTGACTTTGGCTTCAGCCTACGGTACGCTCAGATCTCACGTCTGGTCGAGAGCAGTTGTATTTGTTTGTTTGTTGTTTGTTCCATCTTAGACATGCAGAGCAGCATTATCTCACCGTCTGACAGGCATCTGGACACATACTGTATATCCACTCCAAAATGTATTATCTAACACACTCATAAATAATCCCTGTGACAATATAACATTTCATAAAGTAATTTAAACAAACTGCTTTAACAGTCATTCAGATAAGATTGCAGATCTGAATGCTTTGAAAATAGCAGATCTACAAGCTCACAAGTGTCGCATCGCGATGCGTTATGAGTTTGTAGATCTGCTATTTTCAAAATATACGAACGCTTTTGCGAGAGCATTTTCGGCCATCTTTTCATGGACAGTGATGTCAACAAACTTAAAGTAGCTTGTCCTATGGTATGGAGTTATGTCATAGAGTTATGTAGGCTACAACCTGGCTGGGTTAAGGATATAAACCCGACGCTCCAATCTCTTATTAACGTGGCGGCACGGGATCACTGCAGCCCGCCCAAGTCTCATGGGGAATAGCCTATACTGCTTTATTTTAGTGTAATTCGAACGTGCACTGGTATTATTATTTACCCCAACGTGGTATGGGGTAAATAAATATACAAACGTATTCCATTCATGGCGATGTGATTGGTATCATAATATGTCATTCATGTAGGCTTCAAGCCTACGTGACAAAGATTGTACAGTTACGGATTACATGAAAGACACAGTTGGGCGTGTGTGTGCGTGCGTGCGTGCGCGCGCGCGTGCGTGCGTGTGTGTGGTGGAAACTCTTCCTTATTGGCTTTTCATGATTTGTTTGGTCATATTCTGGTTCTTCATGTCGTAAAATCGGGGCGTTTCGAGAATATTTAAGGGCGTGTTATTTAAATGGCGCTCGTTTTCAGACGTGAGATTTATCAAAGCTCCGACCTAATGTACGCTAGGATTGGCTGTATAGGATCGGTTCATAAATGTGACTTGGACGTTGGTGTACGGCCGAATTTATGGAAAAATATAAGCCGGTTTTTACGCTCCATTGATATATGAGGGCCACTGTGTCTTCTCCTTGACACTCTGGACAACAATAGAACATGCATAGGAAGTCAGGAAGCAGTACACATCAGTGATGATAGCACAACAAATCAGTACCTGGCGCTACTTATACCCTGTCAGAACTACCCAGAAACCCGTGAAGTATATTCTTGGTCGAAAGAGTGGCTGTATTTGTCTCCTGGAGAAGGGTTCAAATAATGGAGGATCCGGTCCAAGGTTTTCAGTTAGATATCATTTTATTCCACCCAACAGGCAAACTGCCAGGTAGTCAGATTAGCAGCGCGCCGCATTTTCATACAAGCATGTCATTTTATACTCTGTCTACCTTCTGCTCACAAGGGGAGGGGTCAGGTAGCTAGCCCAGCCCCTAATCCCCGTGGGCCTATCACACATCGAATACATGAATACTTGAGGAGTCGTGGCCGAACCCCCACAAACATCCTGATTTACATGTCTTTACAGTGTACAAATTTGTCTTATGTCCAATTATCAAACTTTACTTTTGCACAAAACCTTGTTTAGTAATCCTTGTTCAACATCTCTTAAGCTTTATAATAAGACCACACACATTATACTTTCATGATTGCAAACAGCAGTTTAAGAATACAATGAGTCAAATAGAACCCAGCAGTCCCTCTAAGACTGACCACTTCCCTTAACTGATGTTTCTCTTTGTTAACAACACAGGTCATAGTTATCAAGACTTTAATCATTTCAACTACTCATTTAAAAGGCTTTTAGTATTGTGCACATAGTCTTACTCAACTTGACAGAGTTAAAGCCAAACTTTCTTCTGTAGACTTGCTGTCCTCTGCCTAACCACTACGCATTCCCTGTCTGTAGCCAACACCCAGGAAGGAACAAAGGGATTATAATTAGTTCAAGACAGGGGTAGCATCACCTGGACTCCAGGGGGGCTAGCTTCAAACAGTCTGTATACACTAGGACAATAGTATTATAATCAACCACTTGGTAACAAAAGGTTTTGGCTCAGCGACTTGTTTTGGTTCTCACTTAAAGCGGGTAGCTTCTGCTCCAGGACAAAGACCAGGATCTTAAAGGGTTGACTTGATCAACACATCAATAGCAAATTCAAATTGGAGGGTATTGTCAGGGTTTTTTCCACTACCTGCCGCTCAGCTCCACACAATTCTGCATCTCAGTATGGGATATGATTTATTTATATGGAACTTATGTTTGAACGGATACTTCAGTCCCCTCTTGGTAGACTTAATAACGTCTACCATAAAGAAACTTTCAAACATTGAAAATAATAAAATACTGTTAAAACACTCTGGGTTAAATTCTCCGCCAGCCATCTGTCGAACCTGAAAAGAATCTCCATTATCGGCCCACGGACGTAGCCAACTGAAACCGGAAAACAATTGTCATTTGGTTACTTGATCAAAACACATCATATAACGTATTTTGACAACGAGTGTCCTTTAGTGTCCACTCTCACAGAATGTTCTCTGTTCTTTCTTTTTTCGCCTGAGCTAAAAAACGCTGGTCTGTCTTCGTCTTGAGTGTCCAAGTTCTACTGGGGAATATTCAGTCCTTAAATCATAAGCTGTTCACAGCTTGGGACATGAGACAGAGGGAAGTGGAATGTGTAATGGATAAGGGGTGGGGGTTGGATGTCATGTTTCAATGACACCTACAGGGCATCTCTCTGCAAGCCCGCCCGGGTTACTTTGTTGAATCTGGAAGGCCCAGACCTGGATTCTGGATTTTTGCAGTATATCTGTGATACCACACCATCCAGCCATCTGTTTGATGGATGGGCTCCCTCCGTCCTGTAGTGATGTAGTTCGAAGGCTTCTCACCGCTCCTCATCTGCTCGACGCCGCTAGACCTGAGACACCCACTCGTCGGACCAGTAGACCTCCTGACCCCTGTGGAGATGAGTAGACAGACAGCCTTCCATGGCCCCTCCTCTCAGAAGAGGGATGAGTGGTTGACGGTTCACACCGGCTGAGCTGTAACGCCTGTCCCACACCGTAGACGATTTGTAGAGCTGTGTTGAGAAGACGCTGACCTTCCTGACATCCCAATGTCCTTCGTTGACAGTAGAAGCAGTGAAGTGTCGATGGGCCCCATCGGAGAATCCTTTGGGTATAGCAGCTGTCCTAGCATATTGGCATCTTGGCGTGTTCCTTTTAACATCCCACCGACTCCTCCCTGCTGCCACCGACACCGTCCACTCAGCCATGGTCTCCCCTCTTGGTACTGCATCCATCAGCGTCTCCAACTTTCTCCAACGCCATCAGTTCCTGACAAGAAAATATTTGGAAAAAACTTTCCCTACACTTTCCCTAGGAAATTAGACATCCTTCTACAAATATCACATTTTAGCTATGTTTTAGTCAATTTATTCCTACCTAAATTACTCTGGCTCAATCTCTTTTT
Organism: Gymnoscopelus braueri; assembly: GCF_963280865.1. Classification (NCBI taxonomy): domain Eukaryota; kingdom Metazoa; phylum Chordata; class Actinopteri; order Myctophiformes; family Myctophidae; genus Gymnoscopelus; species Gymnoscopelus braueri. The sequence goes on along the minus strand of NC_137611.1, from coordinate 53,159,947 downwards.
GTTATATTTTACAAAACCATGATTCTCATTTGTTACTCAATGGGCCAGAACGTTTTAGCATTTTCCTAATAGTACCATTTTTCACTGTTTTAGCAACTTTTAACTCTATTTACCTAACAATACTTCAACATTTGCGTTATGATAATCTCTGTATAAGCGTCACCCCTCTGGGTTCTACGTTTAGTAATATCAGAATTTTTACTCTCAATATTTTCAAAATGTTTACACGGCTTATAGCCTACTCAGATCTATTCTACTTAAGTACAGATTCACAAAGATCAGTGCTGGCGAAGTATCGGTACAAGGGTGTATATCCGTTTAAACAAATGTAACATAGACCTCCCTATCTGTCTATCAAGTATTAACTAATCTTACTATCTTTAACCTATCGTTGGCCTCTTGAGCACGAGGATAAATCCTCCCCAGTTGCTTATTGCGACCCTCAAGGTCTGGCCTTTTACTAAAAACTATACTAATTACTTAGGTCTGCCTCAGAAAATTTGTCATTTCACCCCTGTAACCAATCATCAACCCGCACTCACCCCAAATCTGTACTCCGTGGTCCAATGCTCTCTTTCTCTCAGCTTTTGGCTCCTAACAGACACAATAACACAGAACGCATGGTAACTCTCAAGAAAGGCACAGAACGCATCTCTTATATGGTGCTTTGGTTATTGTAAATGTTCCCTCCGACAAACGAATTTCAGCCTATTTAGTCAGTCCCAGTGGTGAGCCACTGAATTAGGTATTAGCCCACTATCGAAGCCCTATAATATTACTCGATTCGTGGTATGTAAAAGGAAAATGGCTCAGACTGAGACCTGTTCAACAAGCTGTCACTCAATTAAGGCAGAGTTTATAATCACATTTTAGCACAAAAGAGAAAAGGCTGTGTTCTCAAGAATAACATGAAAGAAAAAGTGTGATTCCTCTTCAGAGGGCCACAATGGTTTTGCTCTACAATTTCCTAAAAATAAACTAAAATCACTGTAACAAAAATAGGATCACAAAATCTCCCTGGTACATATTGCTCAAAGGCTTTTTAGAATGAGCCCTTGAACCCCTGTATCCAGAAAGCCTGTGAAACTTCTACTTAATAAGTCCTCCATTTTAACCTTCTATTATAACCTAACCTTACTTTTAAAATCAGTTTCCTCTGCGCTTCATTCATGGGTCAGTTCAACGAAATAATGTGTCTATCAGTTAAAGCACGTCTGTGTCGCGAACACTCCGTTCTTCAATTTCTAGGCACTTTTTAACCGATCCAAATATGGTCATGTCATGCTATTCCCCGCCGTGATCAAACTCAGCCCTTTCCAAAAAGATTACTGCATTCTGTTTCTGGCCAGAGTAACAGAATTTTTTCCAGGCGTGCACTCCCAGAATTGCAATCTCTCAGAAAAAAGGCCTCGATTTCACACAACAAAGGACAACATATCACAATCATTTTTTAAGGATCAGCCAAATAATTAAACCGCCATGAATAAAGCATATATTCACTTCTTACTGTATTATTCCAATTTTCTTCTTCCTAAATTCACTCTTTACTGTCATATTCCAATTTATCTTTTTCTTAACTTCACTTTTTACTGTCTTCATTTGTAGATTCATCTCTCTCCCCTCTTTACAACACCTTTAACAAAATGTGTTGTAACTAATAACACCTAAAAATCAACACTGGAGTCAAGCTATTTCACGCACAGAAGCACCGAAAAACTCCCAAAATCCAGCTAAAAAAATAAAAAATAAAATAACAAACACAAGACACAAAAATTCACAATACTCACAAACAACACACGCACATATTCACTCACAACTCATATCACCTTTCCACTCACCTACTCACACACAACTCACACACAGAAAACACAGCTTAATCACACACATCACTACTCAGGAGAAACTCCCAAGGCTGCATTACCACGAAAAGTGATAATTAAGATAGCAGTACACAGCCGAAAAGCCACAATACCACACGTCGCCTCCAGAACCACAGTGTACTCACACACAAAGTACAAATGACCAGACGCTCCCAGTCTCCACCGCGCGCAGCCTCTGGTCACCCAAATCTCCACACCGCACCACTGCACTTACAACAATGCCTCATCACAAGAAAGCAGCCTTACCACGAAAGTGATTTAAGAAAGTAACCCACACTCACAACAAAGAATCATCACAAGAAAGCAGGCTTATCACGAAAGTGAAAAGTTTAAGAAAGTAGCACACAGCCGAAAAGCCCTGACGCCACACGCGGACCATAAGCCCATCAAGAAGTCATTCGTGGTACCACCACAAATATCATTTAGTCAAACTCCATACTGGAACTAACCTTCGCAACAACATTGCAAAACGTAGCCAATTCACAAAGTAAGAACTCATCACAAGCAAGATATCTAAGTGCTCAGGGAAAAAAACATTCATCAAGCAACCGAATACCAAAACAACCTTATCAACAAACACCGCCAAAAACATCAACTTTATACTTTCAATACAAACAATAAAGCAACAGCCAGCACTTTCTCCAAGGGAAAAATCCGGGTATAACGAGTCGTCAATGACACTCGCGGTTTTCAACCTTCGAATAATGGCTTCAAAGAAAGTGCTATTTGCCACTTCAAGCCCCATTTCATTTAATCACATTTCCATCATTAATAAAACCACAGGCATTTTACGGGCATTCGACTCACGAGGTTCGACACGCGCCGATGTATCTGGACATCTGTACAAATATTCAGATCTTATAACCTGGACCTGTGGACTAGACCTTTCAAAGTCCGCAAACACAGTAAAAAGGTGCTGACTTATACCCTCACGCCCGGGTCCAGGCGGCCAATCAACTTAGTGCGTCGTCAATAAACGCATATCTTGGGCACACACCATTTGTCAAAACACCGGTCAGAGGTAACGGAAAGGGTTTGGAGCAGAGGCCCGGCTCCTGAATCCTAGAATCACCCACAGTCTCACTATAATATCACGGTACGCTAAGTCATATAACACAAAAGCACTTACGTTCTCCTGTGCGCATAGCCAGCGCGCCCTGTTACTATATATATTCTACCGCCGTACCAATGTAAAACAATTATCTCAAGCCCAAACTTTTTATCGCCTTATTATAGTTTGTCAGAGACACTACAAAATCTATTTACACTGTAAAAAGGTGGTGACCTATGTCCTCACGCCCGGGTCCATTTCACCGGGCGGCCAATCAACTTACTGCGTTCCAGACGCATATCGGACACACACAATTTGTCACTAAGCACCAGTCAAAATCAGAAAAAAGGTGCCGAATTATGTCCTCACGCCTGGGTCCAGGCGGCCAATCAACTTAGTGCGTCGTCCATAGACGCAATATCGGACACACACATTTAAATGAGTCTGAAACATGAAGGCCTATTACATTGTTATAATAGGTATAAAATAGAACTTAGTAGCTTCCAGGCTTTTAACGGTCCTACAAGCTATTTGTGCCACAAAACACTTACCTTAACCTGGATTCCCCAAAAACCACCCCCACCAGGAAACCAGCCCATCACTTCCAAAACCAAAAACAAACAAACAAGGTCCTTTCGCATATTCTTCCCTCCAAAAAGAAGGAAAAAATAGTAAAACGACTGCCGACAAACGCCATTTCTGAAGTATATTCTTGGTCGAAAGAGTGGCTGTATTTGTCTCCTGGAGAAGGGTTCAAATAATGGAGGATCCGGTCCAAGGTTTTCAGTTAGATATCATTTTATTCCACCCAACAGGCAAACTACCAGGTAGTCAGATTAGCAGCGCGCCGCATTTTCATACAAGCATGTCATTTTATACTCTGTCTACCTTCTGCTCACAAGGGGAGGGGTCAGGTAGCTAGCCCAGCCCCTAATCCCCGTGGGCCTATCACACATCGAATACATGAATACTTGAGGAGTCGTGGCCGAACCCCCACAAACATCCTGATTTACATGTCTTTACAGTGTACAAATTTGTCTTATGTCCAATTATCAAACTTTACTTTTGCACAAAACCTTGTTTAGTAATCCTTGTTCAACATCTCTTAAGCTTTATAATAAGACCACACACATTATACTTTCATGATTGCAAACAGCAGTTTAAGAACACAATGAGTCAAATAGAACCCAGCAGTCCCTCTAAGACTGACCACTTCCCTTAACTGATGTTTCTCTTTGTTAACAACACAGGTCATAGTTATCAAGACTTTAATCATTTCAACTACTCATTTAAAAGGCTTTTAGTATTGTGCACATAGTCTTACTCAACTTGACAGAGTTAAAGCCAAACTTTCTTCTGTAGACTTGCTGTCCTCTGCCTAACCACTACGCATTCCCTGTCTGTAGCCAACACCCAGGAAGGAACAAAGGGATTATAATTAGTTCAAGACAGGGGTAGCATCACCTGGACTCCAGGGGGGCTAGCTTCAAACAGTCTGTATACACTAGGACAATAGTATTATAATCAACCACTTGGTAACAAAAGGTTTTGGCTCAGCGACTTGTTTTGGTTCTCACTTAAAGCGGGTAGCTTCTGCTCCAGGACAAAGACCAGGATCTTAAAGGGTTGACTTGATCAACACATCAATAGCAAATTCAAATTGGAGGGTATTGTCAGGGTTTTTTCCACTACCTGCCGCTCAGCTCCACACAATTCTGCATCTCAGTATGGGATATGATTTATTTATATGGAACTTATGTTTGAACGGATACTTCACCCGTGCTCAAGCTCATAACATTTCAGCATCCCTCCACCACCCCTTTCACCTCCACAGGTCGTGCTTTTCCACCACTCCTCTTTTCTCCTTCTATGTCTCTCTCTGTCCGTCTCTCTCTCTCTCCCTCCTTCTCTCTCTCTCTTCTCAGGTCAGGTTCCTGCCGGGGGTATCGGTCCATGAGTATGGGGTATGGGGCTGACTACGCCATCGGCCGTCCGCGTGTGCTGTGCTGACTACGCTAACGACCTCCTCCCCAAAGACTCCAGAACCCCCTCCCTCCCCAGAACCCTCTTCCCCTCCCTCCATTACTTTCCATGTATTCAATAACCATAATTAATTGGATAACATATTATCCAATGTGAGTTTGTGACACGTTGTGGGCTTGTAGATCTGCTATTTAAAAAAAAATATATACAAAATGTGGAAAAACGTGGAATGTTTTTGCAAACATTTTTAGACCACAAATTTATATGATGGTCCCTGGCACTAACCTTGTGGTTGGATATGGACATACAGTCAGTGGAAAAAGCATTCAATTTGTTTTTACTTTAGTATAAGTATCAATACTGCAATGTAGAAAATCTAGAAATACAAGTAAAAGTCCGGAATTATAAATGTACTTGAGTAAAAGTACAAAAATATTGGTATGTAAATGTACTTAAAGTACCAAACTAGAAAGTAGGCTACTCATTATGCAGAATGTCCCATTTCAAATTGTCAAATGTATGACATATTTCGAAAATAGCAGATCTACAAGATCTGTGACTTTGTAGATCGGCTATTTTCGAATGGACGAAATGTAGCCTATATGGGGTGAAGTGGTTAATGTAAGTTTTGAAATAATAATCGAAATCTACAAAGTAACTAGTAACTGAAGTTGTCAAATAATTGTAGTAATACTAATAATGATAATAATACCAATAATAATTGTAGTGGAGTACATTTTCTTTTCAATACCACTGTAGCCTATATCAAGCAAATGCTCACCTACAATAAACCTAACAGTGAAAGTGCTTTGAAAAAGGCTACAAGTATAGGTTACAATTCTGCACCAACAACAACAAATAACGTTATAGCATTATAATGTCTTAATGTCATGTCACCACGGCGGGAGAAAAAAGGTATAGGCCTACTGCGCACATAACAGGCCTTCACATAATGTACATAGACCTACTGTAGTGTGCACATAACACTATAACTAGCAAGGTTAACATTACTGTAGTTCAGGTGACACCTTGTCAAAACAATATACAGAAAAAAGGCAACATATCACATACTGTGGAAACACGATCGCATCGTTCGTCACCAGCGTCATGGCTGAACTTCAACCTGTTTTTTGCACTTTCTCCATTACCTCCCGTACGTCTACATAAACTTTCAGGTTTCAAATATAAAGTGCTTACCCCATGGCCATGGATGTTACAATTATATACGGGCCATCAGAAGTACCCGTGTCTTCCGTATTGTTCAATGAAAAGCATTCTAATTCGATCAGTGGCCTCTTTCTCCGAATTTTCTTCATGCTTTCAACTAAGCGACCCTAGCGGTTGGGAGGTGTATTGCACTCTGATACATCGTAACTGTATGAGGAAATGGCCGTCGATCGGAATAAAATGCTTTTTATTGAACACAGAATAAACGGATACTGTTGAGGAACCGTAAATAATTATAACGTCCGTGGCCATGAGGTAAGTACTTTATATTTGAAATCTGAACGTTTATGTAGATGTAGGGCTGTAAATGGAGAAAGTGGCAAGTGCAAACACCAGGTTGAAGTTCATCCATGACGGTCGTGACAGACGATCGTCGTAATATCAGTATCCATTGTCAGACAAACCAAAATACGACACCTCTGGCAAACACAATAACACACACTGCATGCGCGCATTCACGCACACACACACACACACACACACACACACACACACACACACACACACACACACACACACACACACGAGAAACTTGCCGCGGGGGAGACAGACACACACACACACACACACACACACACACACACACACACACACACACACACACGAAACCCACCTATAAAGCCTTTGAGGAGTGCACGCCCAGATTCCAATCATTCCACAAAGCGTGTATAATGTCTGTTGAAGCAGGAGGTCTCTCCCCCCATAAAATCATCATAACTCGCTGAATTCTCAAGCGATTTACAAGCAGCTTGGTTTGTTACATGTCAGACATGTAGATTTGGGTTGACATAGGATACTTGCATGGTTAAATAAAAACATTTGGTTTACGTACCAAAGCACCTTACATAGATAGTAACGGTAATGGTTATAACAGAAAAGGTAATGGCAAGCTGCCCTACATAATATGGGGCCGGTGCTGATGTGCAGCCCCACTGGTCAATGGTGGTCTTGTATTTATGTCTATGCTCTGTGTGTGCAGGAGCATGTATGTTTCGACTGACTGTCAACATCTACCTGCAACAACATGGGGGTGCAAAGTACAAATGTTTCCATAACAAAAAAACCCTAATAGCCATATACTGTAGGCCATGGCTGTGACCCCCACATTGTGAAATGGCTTTTAAAAATAGCTCTCAAACGTGTTCACTTGGTAAGAAAATAAATAATGATCACTAAATGCCTTTTAGTATATTTATTTGATACAACAGATGACAATGATATAAAGTATAATGAAGAAACAAATCTGGATTATGAATGAATACATGAAGCTGGATAGAGGTTCAGTATTCATTTGGATTCAGGAGACTTAAGGTAAACGTTGTTGAAGGCTAAATGCTGAGTTCTAAGAGGATACCAATCTAAACCCATGGATATATGTATTTAATCAAAACCTGATACTGAGTTTAGGTCTCTTACATTCCTCATAGCGATTAACACTATGCAGGTGTACTTTCTATCAGCCTGTCTATTACTGTCTCTGCTAGAACACCCATCCATGCATATTCATGACAATGTGAGTTTAAAATGAACCAACTCAATATAGAATCATATGAGAATGAAGCTGAAAAGTAAATGAATAATACAATGAATAGACATGGAATTATGGAATGTATTGCTGCCACAGTCTTGGTCATCAGCGGGTACGTCCCTGGCAGTATCTGAAACCCCAACGACGATCCCTGTCAATTAAAAAACACACCATCGTAAATTCAATGACACTCATGTTAATCAGTGTCGATGGTGTATGTTAATATATGTGTGAGAATGACAGAAATTACATAATGGTGATCTGAATGGTGTATGTTAGCATAATTATGTATGAACAGTGAATGTACTCACCCATGGCCGTTGTGATGGGAGCTGTATGTTCCTATGAGGAAGTTCCCACCAGGGACAGGCCAGTTGAAGTGTTCATCCCAGTGATTCATGTAATGTGTGTGCTTGCAGTCAAACGTGTAGAAACGTGGGGCGCTGCAGCAGTTGAATTTCCACCTGGAATAAATATCAATCGTGAATATGTTGTGCCCAGTCTTGTTTTTAACTTGTCATTTTTGGATCAAGGATTTCCAGCATAGATATAAAAGTAGGTCTGAGCCACCTTCATTGGTCTATAATTGTACAGCCTCTATTTTATTGTGCTTATCGCTCAAATAAACATTTTTACACTGTGATAGCCGTCTTAATTGTAAATACATTTCAGAAGAAACAAACCTTCTGTCTTCATGATGGTTGCTGTGATAGCTGTAGACCCCGGCAATGACATGATGGGCTGGACATTGGAAGGTGAGGAATTGGTCAAAGTTGTTCACAAAACCTGACCACTGACACTTTGACCAGTGACCAGTGCTGGAAAAGGTCTTGCATGATATTTTCCACAGACGATCTTCTTTGGAATTACTGTGCAAGCTTTAAAACAAATGGACATATACAGGTGAAATCTCACACTACCTGACTGCTGAAGTGTCATGCAATGTGCTTTGCACTTTAAAGTAAGCATATAATAGATGCTTTGTCATGTCTTACAGTTCACTCCAAAAAATCATACTCAGAGTGGTCATGTAGGTCTCATGTAGGTTGAATTAAACTGTGGAAAACAATACTTCAGTCATACATATACAGTGTTACTTGCCTTTCGATAGCAGAAACAGCTTGGCCATTTGGACATGTGCGCCTCAACTCACCATCCCACTCATTGTCCCATCTGGATGTGGTGACAGAGGTCTCTGCATTCAAACAGATGAAAATGAAACATAGCAGTATGGCAGGTACCCACCGTGTGTTGTCATTTCAACAAGACATTCATTTTGCATGTGTTGTATTTTAACATAGTCATTACCAGTCACTATGTCCTATGGACATGTCATTATATATTATTTTCGGACTATTATTAATTCAATGTTATACACATACTGCAACCGTATAGCCTGTTGATCTTCAGAATGTCAGTATTTGTCATTGTAGCACTCTCTCCTAGCCTAGCTGAAGGGATTGCGATGGGTGTGATGGTATCTCCACTTCCAGGAATGGAGAATTCTGTCTTAACATAATGCATGATGGAGGAGTAGTCGTAAACTGTGTTCAGGTTGTTTGTGTCTCGCTTGATGAAGTTGTTTTTCAATTCCGGATCGACGTTTTCCCAGTTGATCCTAACATAACGGTCGCGATCGCTCCGGTTTTGCTCATGCCAGAAGCCCAGCGCATGCATCAACTCGTGCTGAATGTTGCTGTGGTGGATACAGCCTTCCACTGAGAGACTTAAGTCCTGTCTACCTCGTGTTTTCCCCACGAATGACCAGCACGTGTATGTGCTGATGATGTTCAGGTAGTCAGGCTGACTGCTGCGAGGAACGAAGCGGATGCATGTTCTCTCATGGAAGGTCTTCATCGCCTTGGTTATCATGTTCCTATGGTAGCTGTTGAAAGAACTCTGGAAGGTGTACGGCACCTTGAGACAAGAAAAGGGGGGAAAATATGTGGTGCATACAATTAATGAATACTCTATGGAATTTATTTTGTTTGTTTGGCTTGGTTACTGTCAACTTAAGTTCATTGCAACTATTTTTGCCAAACATAAGGTTATGTATGTAGGATAGGCACTTATAAGCTTTTAGCTTCAGCCTATTCCGTTTTTATCACCTTTTACTACGGTGAAGATAATCAAAATAAACGTAACTAAACCACAAACCAATGAATACTGTTAGTACATGATGGCAAAGGATTATTCTTGTAACTTAACTGTATGATTGTATGAAAGATGAATATGTGATCATGATGTAACAAGAGTGGTGAGTCTATCTGTGAAATAATGGATGATTAAACCTGATTAGCTATTTATGCATTACTTTATATGTACCCTCCACGCTAGACTAGTATTTGCGGCACATAAAAAAAAAGGAAAACTAGAAAAAGTGCTCCTCGGAGCACAGGTCTCCGCCAGGTCAGGTAGGTTATTGTGGCCTCCTGGTGGCGCTATAACAGGTCAATGTTAAAAGGGTAGCATTTGTTCCTCAACATACTGTGAATGTGCATGCAAAGTTTGACCGCAATTGGACGCTGCATTCATGATTTGCGGCATTTTGTTCAAAACAAGCCACTACTGCAAACTTTAGATGTTAATTTTAGCCAATCAGGATGGAATATGAAAAATGAAACAGATCCGGCTTGATGACTATAGAGATCATGTGTACCGATTTGCGTGAAATTTGGATAAAATCGGAAGGAGTAATATAAAGAAATATATTTTACATAAGTCGGCCTCCTGGTGGTGCTATAAAAGGCAGAAGTGAAAAATGCAGGGCAAAGATTTTTCCTTGACCTCTAGGGAGTGCGCATACAGAGTTTTACACAGATCGGTGCACTTATAGGTAAAAACACAAATGGGCCTGTTATAGCGCCACCATGAGGCTGATTTGAAAAATTAAGTGGCATTTCTTCCTCGGCCTAATGGGAATGTGCGTGCAAAATGCCATGGAAATTGCATGCTGTGTTCATGATTTGAGGCATTTTGTTCAAAACGGAGCACTCCTACACACTTTGGAAGCCGGAGATTAGCTGTACACAAAATGACAGAATGACACACGGACGGACGGACGGACACACACACGGACGGACGGACAGGGGGTAAAACATACTCTCTCGCCATGCCTTTCGGCCTGGCGGAGACAATAATTTAGACAATAATGAATTGTCCAAAATAGGGATGTCAACAATCTTATGAATAGAAACGTTATTGAAATAAACACATTTGAATATAAAAAACACAATGTTGTCATTCTGCTAATACATATTTTGCTCTAGCTAAATTAACGAACTAAATAAATTTTCTCGTATGGTTTTTATCTTCACATTTACCTGAACCACGTTCGAAGTTTTCTTCCATCTGCACTCGTTTCCCGAGCACTTCATGGCATTACGAGACTTTGGAACCATTATGTCGCCTTCAGTCAAACCAATTCTCTTCTTTCTGTTAATTTCAGAAATTTGAGAATGGCTGTCCAAACTCCTCGATGATCTGGTCCTAGTACCTAAAAGGAACGCATCAATCAGCCACTACATTTGAATACTCATCCTTTTTATGAGTCAGATTATACTATATCTCAAACACGTATGAATATTTAATTATGGTTATGTACAACTCTAGTTCTATAGTATTTGTTAATATTTTAAAGGAGTACTGCAAATATATACTCCCCCAATAAGGACCTTTTTTTGTACCGTTAACACCTTTACCGCCGGGCCCGTAGTTCTACGGGCCGTTAAATCCAACGGTTAAGCGCCGAGCCCGTAGTCCTACGGGCTGCGGTCTTTTCGCGCATGCGCGGTCCGGGTGCACTTTCGGAATTTTTTTGATCCACTTCCGTTTCCGGTTTGATGACAGGAAATAGAATTATTTGGGATCCGGTTTCGACGATCACGCCCGCTCCCATTCTACAGACGAAACTGAAACTCAATTCTCTTCCTGTAGTTTTTTCTCCTCGCATTTCACTGTTTAACGTAATCCGCTCTAACTACAGTCATGGAAGTCCGTTTGACATGCGGTCTTCACTGGGAGATACAGGGAGATCTCGCGGATGTAAACAGACCGTTCACGGCTCAATCTTAAGGATTTTAACAAGATCTATGGCGACATGAAAAAAACAAAAAAACAACAAAAACACCTTGGCACTGGTGAGTACATTATGAGATTAACCTCTGGCGGTGGATGTATTACTCACCCCTTGAAGCCTTGAATACAAGGAGAAATATTGTCTTTGTCACATTCCTTTTCAGTGAAAGAAGAATCCAAAAGCAAAGAAAACACTTGATGTAAGTTAATAGTCGGCCAAATGTTGCACATTTACAACTGAGGGTCTTGCAGGGTTGACAACAGCAAAGCTAATGTATTCATGACCTCCAAAATACTCACAGTGTAATCCTATCCATTTTGTATTCATTCCTATGCTCGGTACTTCAGATACATTGCTTTAAGCTTAAAATAAAAAGCTTTTTAATTCAATGTTGGACCCCACACGCATGCCCAGGCACACTCATGCATGTCATGGTTTGCATGTTGAGTATTGTTGTTGTGTTGCTGTCGTTAATCTTGGCTACCTACTTAAATTAATTAAATATTTTCTTTGATTTTGGATTTCTTATTCCTAAAGGAATGTGTGAATTCTTGTATTCAATATTTCACAGGGTTAAAAAAGTAATTTAATATTTTCAAATGAAATGTTGTTAATATGCAAGAATTATCTCAATCCATGTCCTCATTTTAATTTAAATGCAAGAACATTAACCTGGACTGTCTCACCAACACCAACATGCATGCAGCACAATGCAAAGTGAAGAACATCTGAAAGCAGGAGTTCTGAAGTAGCACAAGTTTAAAAGACTATTATTAGATCATGACTGACATATGCATTTCAGCAGGGGCCTTTGATAACTACTAAATACCCCGACAAAAGCATCACCCTAACCAAGGCTCAATAGAAAAAAGGTTTTTAAACTTTTGTTACGCCGGAACTCCAAAGAGCAACTTCGTTCGTTCAGTGTTTTATCATTTATGTTTTAAGTGAGGTGCACTCCATTTGTCTTGTCCTGACAAAATAAACACAATGTCTGAAATCAAAGAGAATTATTCACATTGACTTGGAGCTGGGCTAGAAAGATGTTGCACTGAGATACAGACAAATACTTTTGAAATCACCTCTTGTTGTTGTTGTTGTTGCTCGGCAGTATCGGAAACGCCAACGACGATCCCTGTCAAAGCAACACAATCAAGTCATTCATCAACATCTTACAATTCTCATTTAGTAAAAGTCCTGCTTTTTGTCTCTTATCCTTTAGACGTGATACAGTGTTAAGAACATAAGTAGGTAAGTAAGTAAGTAATAAAGAAAGAAGTAGTCGAAGTGGCTTTTTGCCATATTGGCCGAGAACAACGGTGTCTATCTATGCTGAGTTGGACCAGCAGCAGTAGAGCGGTTCAGCCTCTGGCTGGTATTAGCAGCAGAGCTAATCCTTTCATCATTGACATGAGTGCTAGATTCAGGTTGGGTGCATTTAAACAAAGCACATGTTTTCGCCTGCTTTTCAGATGGTCAGGATAACATTCATTGAACTTTTTGGGACTTTTATTTCACTGAACATAATACATTTTTCTATTCTCCTCCTCTGTCTATCTCTGTCTGGTTATGGGTGTGCGCGCACCCGTGTGCGTGTGTTAAATTAAATTACAATTTATTGGACAGCTGATAAATATAATGGACATATAAATCAATCTACAGTCTCCTGACTCTCCTCATAAATGATTTTAATTAAAGTGGTGATGTTTGTTGACAGGTTGGGACCGTACGTGCATTCCATCTTCCTGGTTTAACCTAGCCGCAAGCAACTCTTAGATCCTACTCGACTAAGAGCCATTACTACTCGACTAAGAGCCATTACTACTCGACTAAGAGCCATTACTACTCAACTTAGAGCCATTACTACTCGACTAAGAGCCATTACTACTCGACTTAGAGCCATTACTACTCGACTAAGAGCCATTACTACTCGACTAAGAGCCATTACTACTCGACTAAGAGCCATTACTACTCGACTAAGAGCCATTACTACTCGACTAAGAGCCATTACTTAAAAAACTTAAAAAATGTTAGTACTTTTTCCACCACTGATTGTTGTTGATTTGTATATTCAGAGAGAGAGAGAAGAAGCTGCAGTGAGGAGGCGCAGATGATTTGAAATGTGTTTGATTTGCAGACAGTGATTTGAATTTTTTTACAGAGATTAAATTACAGAGAGAATGTTTTTTTCTGGTGTTGGCCATACAAAAAAAGTGTCAAAACCTACAATTACCAGACTAACAAAACCTCTGATATATACTGTTAAATTGCAGTGGATTAGGAAATATTTTAGAGATACAAAGACACACGATGTGGCGGTAAATGTACTTACTCTCTGCCATTATCGTGGTAACTCTTCACACCTGTCATGTAGTTTCCTCCAGGAACATACCAGTACAACTTCTCGTCCCAGTAGTTCACCCAGGGTGTTTCTTGGCACTCAGATGTGACCAGTCGAGAGGTCCCACAGCAACCAAACTGCCATCTGAAATTATAAGGAAAGAAACAACAAAATGTTTTTCTTTCTTGTGGGTGTCTGGGGATGTGAGGAGCCCCACTTTTACCTACTTTACTTTATTTGTTTATCTAGACAGGACAGAGCATATTAATGAACGTCACATGAACGTAAATACACCGGATTTAGCAAAGATGCTCATTTTCATTCGCAGTCCTCACACAAAACATAAAATCAAAAAAACATCAGAAAACAGACAAACGGTGAAATACATTTACATAACATTACATAGCCTAAAAATAAACCTAAAATATGATCACAAATGGTTGCAGCTTTGGTTTTCAAGCAACCATCTTTTCACATTGAATTTAAAAGATGGAAATGTAGCACAATCCCTTATATGTAGAGGAAGGCCATTCCATGCTACACAACCCTGTACTGAGAGGACATTTTGACCGAAGGTTGTTTGCCGGTGCGGCACTTTACAATCTCCTCGAGTCAGAGCCGTAGGAAGCCATTCCCAGTTGGGGGGGATATATTTGTACCGGCCCACGTTCGGGACATGCGAGCGCGCGCAAAAAAATCGGTTCGGGTCGGTTCGGGTGTCTTTGTGCATTTTGCAGGTCGGTTCTGGAGTGTGCAACAATGTTATAGCACGCAGCGCAGCACGTACATACACGCACACACGCTTACCGGTTCAACTACTGTGCTAGTGCCTGGCGTGGCTGTTGCTCCAACTTGGAGGACAACAGGGGAAGCAGCCACGCTGCTTGGCCGAGGAGGAGCTGTGTTTTGGGGCTGGGGGACAGTACTCACAGTAGCAGCAGCCCTGCTTCCAGCAGCAGCAAACAAATCACTTATTTTGTGGCATGTGCTGGCATCTACTAATAATTTTTTTGCCTTTTTCTCGCGCTGCTTTTCAGCACTCCCCTTTCTTTTTTTTGGTGGCATGTTTCTCTCTCCAACAAACAATTCACCCGTGGCCAGCGTCGTTTAAACTGCACACCCACAGGCCCACAGCTGGTCTCTGATGAGCAGGTAATGAGGGGGGAGGGAGAGGGGGGGTGGGGCCGCTCTTCCACCTTCAAGCAGCTCACACAGCTGATCGTGATCTGGGCCCAGCAGCCCTCCCTTCCAGGCAGCGGACGCGGGGTTCTAGTGCCGGCCTTATTTGAGGCTTTTTTTTCCTCCTCTTTTTCCCTGTGGCCTCGCGGCCCAAATACCGGTTCGCGGCCCACGCAAATCCCCCCCGTCCCCCCCCATTCCTACGGCCCTGCCTCGAGTGGTTGCTCTGGTACTGATTCCTCTTTCAGACTTCCTTTTAATTAATTCCCTTGGGGGGGCGGGCACAGACCATGTAAGGTCTTGTATATGACCCCAACCTGTTTGAACTTTTTGAAATTGTCGAAGCAAAAAAAAATGAGCCTCCTGAGTATGTTACAATGATGATAAGAGTGAGCCCACACCAGGGGGGGCGTATTGTACCTTACTGTCTCACCTGCCAGTGAAGTGCCCCAACTGGGAGGACATAACGCTTCCGTCCTAATCCTCCCATTAAACATCCCCAGCAGGCTCCACTACAGCCCATAGCAATACTTTGTTATTCATGCAAAACATAGGTGTGCCCAGTGTTGCAATGCTGAATTGGAACGTGGTTGCACTGTATTTTAATGACGTGACGCGCACGTTGCTTAACACCTACACTACAGGTCACACAATGGACAATTGATATGCATCTAGGCTCATTCCTATGTTAATCCACCTGGTGTGAGTCGGGAGCCTTTGTAAACTTTGTTGAGGTGTGAATTTAAAGTAGTTTTAAATCTATGCATGTGCCTGCGCGTGCTCCTTGTCAATTAGGTTCCTGCACAGCGTGCAAGGCCGTCCCATGAGCAATGCAACCCTGGGTGTGCCTGCCAATTCAACTGGGAAATTGACTGTATGAACGATAACATTCTTACTAATCCTTCAATGAAAACAAGTTAAGAACAAATCCCCCCAAGGCTATACTTACTTACTTCTTAACAGCCGAGTGAAAACTCACCGTCTGTCTTCATGGCGATTGCTGTGATAACTCCACACCCCTGCGATGACATAGTTGGTACGACAGTTGAAGTCGATGGGTCTATCAAAATCGTTGACAGGTCAATGTTAAAAGGGTAGCATTTGTTCCTCAACATACTGTGAATGTGCATGCAAAGTTTGACCGCAATTGGACGCTGCATTCATGATTTGCGGCATTTTGTTCAAAACAAGCCACTACTGCAAACTTTAGATGTTAATTTTAGCCAATCAGGATGGAATATGAAAAATGAAACAGATCCGGCTTGATGACTATAGAGATCATGTGTACCGATTTGCGTGAAATTTGGATAAAATCGGAAGGAGTAATATAAAGAAATATATTTTACATAAGTCGGCCTCCTGGTGGTGCTATAAAAGGCAGAAGTGAAAAATGCAGGGCAAAGATTTTTCCTTGACCTCTAGGGAGTGCGCATACAGAGTTTTACACAGATCGGTGCACTTATAGGTAAAAACACAAATGGGCCTGTTATAGCGCCACCATGAGGCTGATTTGAAAAATTAAGTGGCATTTCTTCCTCGGCCTAATGGGAATGTGCGTGCAAAATGCCATGGAAATTGCATGCTGTGTTCATGATTTGAGGCATTTTGTTCAAAACGGAGCACTCCTACACACTTTGGAAGCCGGAGATGAGCTGTACACAAAATGACAGAATGACACACGGACGGACGGACGGACACACACACGGACGGACGGACAGGGGGTAAAACATACTCTCTCGCCATGCCTTTCGGCCTGGCGGAGACAATAATTTAGACAATAATGAATTGTCCAAAATAGGGATGTCAACAATCTTATGAATAGAAACGTTATTGAAATAAACACATTTGAATATAAAAAACACAATGTTGTCATTCTGCTAATACATATTTTGCTCTAGCTAAATTAACGAACTAAATAAATTTTCTCGTATGGTTTTTATCTTCACATTTACCTGAACCACGTTCGAAGTTTTCTTCCATCTGCACTCGTTTCCCGAGCACTTCATGGCATTACGAGACTTTGGAACCATTATGTCGCCTTCAGTCAAACCAATTCTCTTCTTTCTGTTAATTTCAGAAATTTGAGAATGGCTGTCCAAACTCCTCGATGATCTGGTCCTAGTACCTAAAAGGAACGCATCAATCAGCCACTACATTTGAATACTCATCCTTTTTATGAGTCAGATTATACTATATCTCAAACACGTATGAATATTTAATTATGGTTATGTACAACTCTAGTTCTATAGTATTTGTTAATATTTTAAAGGAGTACTGCAAATATATACTCCCCCAATAAGGACCTTTTTTTGTACCGTTAATTACTCACCCCTTGAAGCCTTGAATACAAGGAGAAATATTGTCTTTGTCACATTCCTTTTCAGTGAAAGAAGAATCCAAAAGCAAAGAAAACACTTGATGTAAGTTAATAGTCGGCCAAATGTTGCACATTTACAACTGAGGGTCTTGCAGGGTTGACAACAGCAAAGCTAATGTATTCATGACCTCCAAAATACTCACAGTGTAATCCTATCCATTTTGTATTCATTCCTATGCTCGGTACTTCAGATACATTGCTTTAAGCTTAAAATAAAAAGCTTTTTAATTCAATGTTGGACCCCACACGCATGCCCAGGCACACTCATGCATGTCATGGTTTGCATGTTGAGTATTGTTGTTGTGTTGCTGTCGTTAATCTTGGCTACCTACTTAAATTAATTAAATATTTTCTTTGATTTTGGATTTCTTATTCCTAAAGGAATGTGTGAATTCTTGTATTCAATATTTCACAGGGTTAAAAAAGTAATTTAATATTTTCAAATGAAATGTTGTTAATATGCAAGAATTATCTCAATCCATGTCCTCATTTTAATTTAAATGCAAGAACATTAACCTGGACTGTCTCACCAACACCAACATGCATGCAGCACAATGCAAAGTGAAGAACATCTGAAAGCAGGAGTTCTGAAGTAGCACAAGTTTAAAAGACTATTATTAGATCATGACTGACATATGCATTTCAGCAGGGGCCTTTGATAACTACTAAATACCCCGACAAAAGCATCACCCTAACCAAGGCTCAATAGAAAAAAGGTTTTTAAACTTTTGTTACGCCGGAACTCCAAAGAGCAACTTCGTTCGTTCAGTGTTTTATCATTTATGTTTTAAGTGAGGTGCACTCCATTTGTCTTGTCCTGACAAAATAAACACAATGTCTGAAATCAAAGAGAATTATTCACATTGACTTGGAGCTGGGCTAGAAAGATGTTGCACTGAGATACAGACAAATACTTTTGAAATCACCTCTTGTTGTTGTTGTTGTTGCTCGGCAGTATCGGAAACGCCAACGACGATCCCTGTCAAAGCAACACAATCAAGTCATTCATCAACATCTTACAATTCTCATTTAGTAAAAGTCCTGCTTTTTGTCTCTTATCCTTTAGACGTGATACAGTGTTAAGAACATAAGTAGGTAAGTAAGTAAGTAATAAAGAAAGAAGTAGTCGAAGTGGCTTTTTGCCATATTGGCCGAGAACAACGGTGTCTATCTATGCTGAGTTGGACCAGCAGCAGTAGAGCGGTTCAGCCTCTGGCTGGTATTAGCAGCAGAGCTAATCCTTTCATCATTGACATGAGTGCTAGATTCAGGTTGGGTGCATTTAAACAAAGCACATGTTTTCGCCTGCTTTTCAGATGGTCAGGATAACATTCATTGAACTTTTTGGGACTTTTATTTCACTGAACATAATACATTTTTCTATTCTCCTCCTCTGTCTATCTCTGTCTGGTTATGGGTGTGCGCGCACCCGTGTGCGTGTGTTAAATTAAATTACAATTTATTGGACAGCTGATAAATATAATGGACATATAAATCAATCTACAGTCTCCTGACTCTCCTCATAAATGATTTTAATTAAAGTGGTGATGTTTGTTGACAGGTTGGGACCGTACGTGCATTCCATCTTCCTGGTTTAACCTAGCCGCAAGCAACTCTTAGATCCTACTCGACTAAGAGCCATTACTACTCGACTAAGAGCCATTACTACTCGACTAAGAGCCATTACTACTCGACTTAGAGCCATTACTACTCGACTAAGAGCCATTACTACTCGACTTAGAGCCATTACTACTCGACTAAGAGCCATTACTACTCGACTAAGAGCCATTACTACTCGACTAAGAGCCATTACTACTCGACTAAGAGCCATTACTTAAAAAACTTAAAAAATGTTAGTACTTTTTCCACCACTGATTGTTGTTGATTTGTATATTCAGAGAGAGAGAGAAGAAGCTGCAGTGAGGAGGCGCAGATGATTTGAAATGTGTTTGATTTGCAGACAGTGATTTGAATTTTTTTACAGAGATTAAATTACAGAGAGAATGTTTTTTTCTGGTGTTGGCCATACAAAAAAAGTGTCAAAACCTACAATTACCAGACTAACAAAACCTCTGATATATACTGTTAAATTGCAGTGGATTAGGAAATATTTTAGAGATACAAAGACACACGATGTGGCGGTAAATGTACTTACTCTCTGCCATTATCGTGGTAACTCTTCACACCTGTCATGTAGTTTCCTCCAGGAACATACCAGTACAACTTCTCGTCCCAGTAGTTCACCCAGGGTGTTTCTTGGCACTCAGATGTGACCAGTCGAGAGGTCCCACAGCAACCAAACTGCCATCTGAAATTATAAGGAAAGAAACAACAAAATGTTTTTCTTTCTTGTGGGTGTCTGGGGATGTGAGGAGCCCCACTTTTACCTACTTTACTTTATTTGTTTATCTAGACAGGACAGAGCATATTAATGAACGTCACATGAACGTAAATACACCGGATTTAGCAAAGATGCTCATTTTCATTCGCAGTCCTCACACAAAACATAAAATCAAAAAAACATCAGAAAACAGACAAACGGTGAAATACATTTACATAACATTACATAGCCTAAAAATAAACCTAAAATATGATCACAAATGGTTGCAGCTTTGGTTTTCAAGCAACCATCTTTTCACATTGAATTTAAAAGATGGAAATGTAGCACAATCCCTTATATGTAGAGGAAGGCCATTCCATGCTACACAACCCTGTACTGAGAGGACATTTTGACCGAAGGTTGTTTGCCGGTGCGGCACTTTACAATCTCCTCGAGTCAGAGCCGTAGGAAGCCATTCCCAGTTGGGGGGGATATATTTGTACCGGCCCACGTTCGGGACATGCGAGCGCGCGCAAAAAAATCGGTTCGGGTCGGTTCGGGTGTCTTTGTGCATTTTGCAGGTCGGTTCTGGAGTGTGCAACAATGTTATAGCACGCAGCGCAGCACGTACATACACGCACACACGCTTACCGGTTCAACTACTGTGCTAGTGCCTGGCGTGGCTGTTGCTCCAACTTGGAGGACAACAGGGGAAGCAGCCACGCTGCTTGGCCGAGGAGGAGCTGTGTTTTGGGGCTGGGGGACAGTACTCACAGTAGCAGCAGCCCTGCTTCCAGCAGCAGCAAACAAATCACTTATTTTGTGGCATGTGCTGGCATCTACTAATAATTTTTTTGCCTTTTTCTCGCGCTGCTTTTCAGCACCCCCCTTTCTTTTTTTTGGTGGCATGTTTCTCTCTCCAACAAACAATTCACCCGTGGCCAGCGTCGTTTAAACTGCACACCCACAGGCCCACAGCTGGTCTCTGATGAGCAGGTAATGAGGGGGGAGGGAGAGGGGGGGTGGGGCCGCTCTTCCACCTTCAAGCAGCTCACACAGCTGATCGTGATCTGGGCCCAGCAGCCCTCCCTTCCAGGCAGCGGACGCGGGGTCCTAGTGCCGGCCTTATTTGAGGCTTTTTTTTCCTCCTCTTTTTCCCTGTGGCCTCGCGGCCCAAATACCGGTTCGCGGCCCACGCAAATCCCCCCCGTCCCCCCCCATTCCTACGGCCCTGCCTCGAGTGGTTGCTCTGGTACTGATTCCTCTTTCAGACTTCCTTTTAATTAATTCCCTTGGGGGGGCGGGCACAGACCATGTAAGGTCTTGTATATGACCCCAACCTGTTTGAACTTTTTGAAATTGTCGAAGCAAAAAAAAATGAGCCTCCTGAGTATGTTACAATGATGATAAGAGTGAGCCCACACCAGGGGGGGCGTATTGTACCTTACTGTCTCACCTGCCAGTGAAGTGCCCCAACTGGGAGGACATAACGCTTCCGTCCTAATCCTCCCATTAAACATCCCCAGCAGGCTCCACTACAGCCCATAGCAATACTTTGTTATTCATGCAAAACATAGGTGTGCCCAGTGTTGCAATGCTGAATTGGAACGTGGTTGCACTGTATTTTAATGACGTGACGCGCACGTTGCTTAACACCTACACTACAGGTCACACAATGGACAATTGATATGCATCTAGGCTCATTCCTATGTTAATCCACCTGGTGTGAGTCGGGAGCCTTTGTAAACTTTGTTGAGGTGTGAATTTAAAGTAGTTTTAAATCTATGCATGTGCCTGCGCGTGCTCCTTGTCAATTAGGTTCCTGCACAGCGTGCAAGGCCGTCCCATGAGCAATGCAACCCTGGGTGTGCCTGCCAATTCAACTGGGAAATTGACTGTATGAACGATAACATTCTTACTAATCCTTCAATGAAAACAAGTTAAGAACAAATCCCCCCAAGGCTATACTTACTTACTTCTTAACAGCCGAGTGAAAACTCACCGTCTGTCTTCATGGCGATTGCTGTGATAACTCCACACCCCTGCGATGACATAGTTGGTACGACAGTTGAAGTCGATGGGTCTATCAAAATCGTTGACGAAGCCTGACCAGTAACAATGGCTGAAGGGCACTGATCCCCCGCATGCAACATGCCAGCGACGATCTTCATGACCGTTGTGGTGAATGCTTGGGAAAAGATATAAATTACACAATGAATGATCCATACTATTAACTAGAAAAAGTGCTCCTCGGAGCACAGGTCTCCACCAGGTCAGGTAGGTTGTTGTGGGCCAGCAATGTTCGGAATTCGCCAATCAGGATGGAATAGGAAAAATCGGACGGAACCATCTTGATCACTTGACTACAGAGATAATATGTACCGATTTGCATGATGTTTGGACATTTTTTTTTGGAGTAATATAAAAAAGAAAAGTGTTGCAAAAATCTGCCTCCTGGTGGCGCTATAATAGGGCAATGTTAAAAGGGTGGCATTTGTTAAAAGGGTGACTTCAATGAAGTGCGAATGTGTGTGCAAAGTTTCACCGCAATCGGACGCTGGGTTCATGATTTGCAGCATTTTGTTCAAAACGGGCCACTCCTGCAAAGTTTAGATGTCAATCTTAGCCAATCAGGATGGAATATGAGAAATCAAAGAGATCCGTCTTGATCACATGACTATAGAGATCATGTGTACCGATTTGCGTGAAATTTGGAAAAAATCTGAAGGCTTACTACTATCAACAAATGTATTTTACTTTAGACGGCCTCCTGGTGGCGCTATAAAAGGCAAATATGAAAAATGCAGGGCAAAGGTTTTTCCTTGGCCTCTAGAGAGTGTGCAAACAAAGTTTTACACAAATCGGTGCAGTTATTGGTAAAAACACGAATCGGCCTGTTATAGCGCCACCATGAGGCAGATTTGAAACATTTTAAGTGGCATTTCTTCCTCAGCCTAATGGGAATGTGCGTGTGAAATTTCACGGAAATTGCAAGCTGCGTTCATGATTTGAGGCATTTTGTTCAAAACGGACCAATCCTGCAAACTTTGGAGGCCAACTTTAGCCAATGAGGATGGAATCTGGGAAATCGGACAGATCCAGGTTGATCACATGACTGTAGAGATACTGTGTACCGATTTGTATGACGTTTGGATACAATCTGTAGGAGCAATATAAAAAAATGGGTTTTGCACAAATCGGCATCCTGGTGGCGCTATAACAGGCCCATGTGAAAATGTTGGGGCAGAGGTTCTGCATTGGCATCCAGGGAGTGTGTGTGCACAGTTTCGATGCGATCAAGCCAACGGTGCCAGAGATTAGCTGCGGACAGACGGACGGACGGACGGACGGACGGACGGACGGACAAGGGGTAAAACATACTCTCTCGCCATGCCTTCGGCCTGGCGGAGACAATAAGTAAATGAAACTGTGTGTGTGTGTGTGTGTGTGTGTGTGCGTGTGCGTGTGCGTGTGTGTTTGATGATGTCACAGCTAATACACCAGATGTTGTTGTTGTTGTTGATGAGGATAGTAGAGAAGTGATCATTTTGCAAGTGGGATGTGCATTTGACCACAGTCTGGAAGAGGCATTCCTTACCAAGATGCTTAAGTATCAACGTCTTAAGGATGCTATTATACAACTTGGTTACACATGTAAACTGCTTGTGTTCATATTTGGAAGCCTCGTTAAATCAGTTGTGAGAGGCCTGCAGATTGCAGGAATGCTTAAGAGCTAAGGAATTCTTTTCGGTGTCTGTGATGATTGGCAGTCGCCATACACGTATGGAGGAGGCGATGCTTCCTGTAACCGTGATCTGTATCCTGAAATACTTGTTGTTGAGTATCCCAAGTTTGTGCATCTACTACTGTTTGTGTTAAAAAAAAACTTGTTAAATGTGAACGCAAATAAATATGTTAAATGTGTGTGTGTGCGTGTGTGCGTGCGTGCGTGCGTGCGTGCGTGTGTGTGTGTGAGAGAGATCTTTGTTCTCTATTTATATGTATATGTACCTTTTAATGAAGGAGACAGCTTGGCCGCTGGGACATACATAATCCAAAATATGGTCCCAATTGTTGTTCCATGCTGTCACTCTTTCTCCAACTGTAAATTAAGCACACATGTTTAAAGGATTATTAAAAGTCTGTCTCTTTAAAGTATGTTTTGAGAAGAGAGATTCTCAAGATCCTTACCAGGTGCGTGATGAATAAACAATTTGAAAATGCATCGGTGCATATTACACATGAAACTATTCATTTGGTGGTGCCTCATTCATACAGGTTGATGCTTTTATTTGTGCATCAACCTGTATTCATGAGACAAACATCAGTTTAAATTCATACGACTTATTGACATAAAATAAACACTCCTAGTGGGTAGGGACTGTAAGAGCCATAACGAGCTTAGGTCATGATGACCTGATTGTGCAGTGATCTTAATTGTGCCAAGTTATTGCAGCTGTGTGTAATGCCTTAATGATTATGTGCAGCAGTGTACTGTTGATTGAATGTTTGTGATTGGTGCTCTTTTGTTTGATCATTAGTCTTTTGCTGTGCTGTTTGAGATGTGTCAGTAGAAGCTAAAGTTGAAGCTGAGAGCACACATTGTTTTTACCACTACACCACTACAAGAACCACTTGTTGTATGCCTTATATTTTTCGCTTTAATGTTCAGTAAAGACTCTAAAACGGATACAAAGTGCGTCGTGCGTCAGATTACTATGTGCTCACCTTTTTTATGAAGATATATTTTGAAAGAACTATGCGACTCTACATTAGTAAAAACAATTGCTCATTGGATTGACTGGAAGATTAAAGGAGATCATTGGATTCAAGGAAATCTACCAGACAATTGTTGGATACTTTTGGACATTCTTTTTGGACATTTTTTGGACTATATATTTTGGACAATTTCTTCAACACAACTAATGAAAGACTTTTTTGGAATATAAGAACAACTTCAAAAAAGGTAAAGAGAAAAAAGGAAAAAAAGGAACATTTCTGATAACCTGCCCAGCCTCTGAGGTTAATCCATTCAAGCTACTCAGTGACTTCTCTGTGTGCAAACTAAAAGCCATGGAAGACTATGCGTGTTCAGAAATTGTTATGCATCTTGTCTGAAGAGAAGAAGTGTTAAAGTAATACTTTTTATTCATTTGCATACAATTTGCGCACTGTTTTTCTGACATGATGGCTGAAGATAAGGAGAACTTTGACACTGTAGAAATGGAATCTAAAATAATTAGTAAGCCAACTGAGAAAGCTTTGGAGGATAAACTGTATAGGCTCATTGGAGCCAGAAGAGGAAAATTATCCCAGATAACTGGTAAAATTAAGGAAGTTGAAAGTCTGATGAGTGATGCTGCCAATCTGCACACAGTGCAAGGGTTGGTGAACTATGACTTAAACACTTTACTTGCTGAGTTTGGAGATCTCAGTAGGCAGATAGGAGATCTTTTGCCTGAAGAAGAAAAAGATGCAGATGTAAGAAACTGGTTGGATCCTAAGATGCTGGCTATCAATCAGTTTAAAGCTAAAAATTGGATAAATGCTCTGTGTGAAAGCGAGTCAGATCAAGAACATCTAGCATGTGAAGAGGAAAAGGAGGAAGAGGAGGAAAAGGAAGAAGAGGAGGATGATGATATAGGTCCTGACGATAGTGCATCACAAATGACAATTGGTCGTAAAAGGGGTTCAGTTGTTGAACGCACTTCTGTCTTGTCCACTCGGTCATCAGTTCGAGCTGTTGAAGAAGCAAATCTAGCTGTATTAGTTGAACGTGCCTCAGCTTTACAGGAGAAACAGAAGCTGGAGTTGGAGGTAGCACGTATAAAAGCCCAGCTAGAACAGCTGAACTTAGATGCAGAAATTGCTGAAAAAAGAGCTCAAGTAAGAGTACTAAGGGACTATGAAGGCAACAGCTTGATAGAAACAGTGATGGCATTCTTCAAGTAATGGAAAAGCAAAATGCAATCACTGTTTCTATCAAGCTGTTGCCTGTCATTGGTGTCTGTCTGTCTTGGCCTCACAACCTGTGGCCCTGTAACTTGTGGTGACTTGGATGTAAACTTGCTTTTAGTTACAGCTATGTTAGTGGTTGGGTGGCTTATTGGCTCATTTTTCACTCGAGCTCCACCTGACACATGTGAGCGGACATGACTTTTATTTTCTTCCTTTGCTTGGGCTCTATCTGCCACATGTGAGCGGACATAACTGTTCATGCCATCCCTTCCTTCATAGTCCCTTAGTACTCTTACTTGAGCTCTTTTTTCAGCAATTTCTGCATCTAAGTTCAGCTGTTCTAGCTGGGCTTTTATACGTGCTACCTCCAACTCCAGCTTCTGTTTCTCCTGTAAAGCTGAGGCACGTTCAACTAATACAGCTAGATTTGCTTCTTCAACAGCTCGAACTGATGACCGAGTGGACAAGACAGAAGTGCGTTCAACAACTGAACCCCTTTTACGACCAATTGTCATTTGTGATGCACTATCGTCAGGACCTATAAAAGCAAGTTTACATCCAAGTCACCACAAGTTACAGGGCCACAGGTTGTGAGGCCAAGACAGACAGACACCAATGACAGGCAACAGCTTGATAGAAACAGTGATGGCATTCTTCAAGTAATGGAAAAGCAAAATGCAATCACAGAACTGCTAGTTAAGCAGCAGTCAAAGGCTCAGCTTCCAGTTAAAGAGGTTGCAGTGTTTAAAGGTAATCCCCTTACCTATAGATCGTTTATCAGAGCTTTCGAACAAGCCATTGAACAGAGAACTGATAATGATGAGGACAATTTATATTACCTGCAACAGTACACTGCAGGAGAACCACAAGAACTTGTGCGTAGTTGCGAATACATGCCACCGCACAGAGGATTCAAGGAAGCAAAACGACTGCTTGAGAGACATTATGGAGATGAGTTGATAATTGCTAGCGCTTACATTGACAAGGCTTTGAAGTGGCCACAAATTAAATCCGAAGATGGAAAAGCACTAAACACTTATGCTTTATTTTTGACTGGCTGTCGTAACACAATGGAAGATGTGGCGTTTATGGAGGAAATGGATAATCCCACAAATATGAGGATGGTGGTTTCCAAATTGCCATACAAAATGAGGGAGAGGTGGCGTGATGCAGCTTACCAAATCAAGGAAAGAAGAGGACACAGAGCAAGATTTGCTGATCTTGTCATGTATATCGAGCGTCAAGCAAAAATTGCTATGGATCCGCTCTTTGGAGACCTCCAAGATAGTCGCACATCTACTGTAGCGAAAAGCCAGGAAAAACCTGACAAAAGTGGAGTGAAAGGAAGCAGCTTTGCAACCAATGTGTCTGTGGAACAGAAAAAGCCAGATGCTACAGCAAAGCAAGCTAATCCATTTAAAACAGCCAACGCCTTCGAGACCCCATGTCTTTTCTGTCAAAAGAGTCATACATTGGAATCTTGTGGCAAAATTAAAGGGCTAGTACACAATGAACGTGTTGAATTCATAAAGTCGAAGGGGCTTTGCTTTGGGTGTTTAACACAAGGCCATCTTAGCAAAACCTGCAAGAAGAGGATGGAGTGCAAACAGTGCTCAGGTAAACACCCAGACATTCTTCATCAAGAGAGAGAAGCCATTGAAAACACAAATGTGTCAACAAGTACTAACAGCACTCTGAATGGAGAAGTCACAGGCACTCAAAATACTGTTCCACAGGAAATAGTCGGCTACACTGGGGGGGGAGACACAGAGTGTATGTTATCAATTGTGCCAGTGAAAGTGAAATCCCGTAGCAGTGGAAGGTCTGTAGACACATATGCTTTTATGGACCCCGGCAGCACTGCCACGTTCTGCACAGAGGAGCTCAGAAATAAACTGAACTTAAAGGGGAAGCTGACTCAGATCTCATTGAGTACAATGGGCCAAGATAAACCAGATGGACCGAAGCTGGTTAACAGTTACAAGATCTCTGACCTGGAGGTTTGTGGCTTGGAGGAGAGTACGTATCTTCAGTTACCTAAAGTCTACACACACAACAGCATCCCAGTTCAGAGAGAAAACATACCCAGTCAACAACATCTGCAAAAATGGCCTTACCTGAGTGAAGTATGCTTACCACACATTGACGCTGATGTGGGCCTTCTCATAGGAGCCGATAATCCAAAGGCAATGGAGCCAATGAACATAATTAATAGTCAAGATGAAGGGCCTTATGCTGTTAAGACAGTACTGGGCTGGATGGTGTGTGGATCTGCGAAGAACGAGAACGAACATTCCAAAGATACAGCTCACTACAACATCAACCGAATCTCAGTGTTGGAAATAGAACAGTTGCTGGTGCAGCAGTATAACACAGACTTTCCAGAGCGTCATTACGATGACAAGGAAGAGATGTCTCAGGAAGACAAGCAGTTTATGATGTCAGTGCAAAAGACCACAAGATGTGTGGATGGGCATTACTGTGTTGGGCTTCCGCTGAGAGATAAAGAAGCTAAAATGCCAAACAACCAATGTGTGGCAGAACACCGAGCTGCTAGCTTGGGAAAAAAACTGAGAAGAAATGAAGTGTTTCTTGATGACTACAAAGACTTCATGAGAAGCATCCCAAGACTTGAGTTAACCGCAGCTGTTGTTGCCGTGAAAGTGGATAAGATGCTGCAAGAAGAACTACAAATCCCACTTCAGCAGTCTACTTTCTGGACTGACAGTACAACAGTTCTCAAGTACATAGACAGTGAGACAGCTCGCTACAAAACCTTTGTGGAGAACAGGGTTGCTCTGATACGAGAGGCTACCAAACCATCGCAATGGAGGTACGTCAGAACATCCCAGAATCCAGCTGATCAGGTCACCAGAGGAATGAACGCCAAGAGCTTGATACAAAGTGAAACATGGCTGAACGGGCCACAGTTTCTGTTGCAGCCAGAAAGTGAATGGCCACAGAGACCAGACAATGTGACTCAAAGTCAGCAAAATGATCCAGAAGTCAAGAACTTCACAGTGAATACCATCACAGCTGAAGAAAAGCCTGACCCTGTGAACAGCCACCTGAAAGACAAAAGGAAAGAGTTACAAAACTCAATAAATCAGTTGGAAAAAGATCCAGAGAAACAGAAGGTGCTTATCCAACAGCGCATGGAAAAGTACAAGAAATGGACAAAGCTGAAAAGAAATGTCATGACTGGAGATGTAGTGCTGGTGGTTGACAGTTCAGCCCCACGAAGCACCTGGATAATGGGAAGAATTACCCAAACCATACCTGACTCCAGTGGAATGGTGCGCAGAGTGAAGCTGCAAACAAAAACCAGCACTCTGGAGAGACGATACCTAAGCTGTGCTTGCTGCAAGAAACCGTGTGAACCCAAGAGAACCACATGATGAAGACATGTGAAGACAAAGACTGATAAGTGTTAGATTAGAATTGTTTATTACATGCTTATCTTAGATTTAAGTTGAACTGGCTCTTAGTATTTTTGTTATTTGATAATTGCTTAAATTGTATTGCGTAAGCAAATAGGGGCCGGAATGTAAGAGCCATAACGAGCTTAGGTCATGATGACCTGATTGTGCAGTGATCTTAATTGTGCCAAGTTATTGCAGCTGTGTGTAATGCCTTAATGATTATGTGCAGCAGTGTACTGTTGATTGAATGTTTGTGATTGGTGCTCTTTTGTTTGATCATTAGTCTTTTGCTGTGCTGTTTGAGATGTGTCAGTAGAAGCTAAAGTTGAAGCTGAGAGCACACATTGTTTTTACCACTACACCACTACAAGAACCACTTGTTGTATGCCTTATATTTTTTGCTTTAATGTTCAGTAAAGACTCTAAAACGGATACAAAGTGCGTCGTGCGTCAGATTACTATGTGCTCACCTTTTTTATGAAGATATATTTTGAAAGAACTATGCGACTCTACAGGGACCTTCAGGCAGGGAGGTCAGAGATCGGTAGCAAAAGCCCGCCTTTGGTTCTGAACTCAGAACCACATTGCATTTTAAGTGTCAATCTTCTGATACAGTAGACAGTCCAGTCCACCTTACACTTTAAAAGTTTAAAATGTTCTAAAAGTGTTTTAACAGAGCCCAGAATCTATTTAAAAAATGCAAGTGTCCAATAATGGAACTATCCAAACATATACAATGTTTATAGAATCTTATGGTTGATGCACCTAAGAAAATAAGACTGAATTCAAGCAAATTGTTCTTACCTGACAGAAGGATGAGGAACAGAGGCAGAGACAGCATCTTGTTGTCATCACCTCTTCAGGGAGAATGTCACCACAGCGGGCCAACGTGACAATATATATATTTATGAACCAGGAAATAATGTGGGTTTGAGGGATTAGATCAGACTAAATGTCCTAAATCTAAAAGGGACATTATTTTTGCTCGGGTTAGTACAGACCAGGAAACAATGTGAGGGAGTTGTCGTGGCAGTTTGCCAGGTCTCATAGTTTCTTTGGATGTTTTTTGTTTCCTCATATTAGTACACATCAATTGAAATTGTTTGCCATCATGCATCATGCAAATCGGTTCACATTATCTCTATAGTGATCAAGACGGATCCGTCCGATTTTTCATATTCCATCCTGATTGCCGAATTCCTAACATTGCTGGCCCACAATAACCTACTTGACCTGGCGGAGACCTGTGCTCTGAGGAGCACTTTTTCTAGTTTGGTTATTTTATTGTTTTGATGTGTCCACCATCTGCTGTCATTGAGTGGACTAGAAAAATAATGACACCAGCCAGCTGACTGTGCTTAATGGTTGATAAGAGTGGATGACGGTGAGACAGGGGAGGGGGAAGTGTTTTTTTTCTTCTCCGCAGCCCCTTTGTTAATATGCTTATGTGACGCTGAAATAAAAATATGACTGACCGATGCAATCTCCACGATTATTTGTAAACAAACAAAGAGGGACACGAGTAATAGCCTACTATGGCCTACACCCCCTGACCAAGAACAGTGGCTTTAGTTTTTGACTGTTGGAAAAGCCACGATACAGTTAAACAAGAGGATAAAAAATCACCACGGAACGACAAGCGCAGGGGACGATCCGTTGATCATCATTTCATTGTAGATTCATAAGCAGCCTATAAGCCTACTATTGAGTGTACTATTATATCCCCCTCTCTCTCTCGAAAGCAATTGAATGGACTTGCTAGTGTGTATTTGTGTGTGTCCAGCCGAACTGCACTGTTGGTGTCCCAGGCGAGCATGTCAGATATTTATATCTCAAGCTCAAACATACAGAGAAAGACAAGACATTCACATACAGAGAAAGACAAGACATTCTCTATAGACAGTTAACATTGTCTCCAGGGCATTAATGCAACACATAGTGCTACTAGTGCACTTGACCAGAGCTAGGGTATGGAGTCGGACTACTACTACTGTACTAATATTTTATATATATATACATATATTTATTAGAGATGCGCGGATCGCGGTTTTAGCCGCGGTTGCCGCAGTTAACCGCGGTTTGGGTGGATTCGGGTCAATCAAATATAATTATTAATTAATATCGGATAAACCGCGGGTGAAATATTGCGGTAAATAAATTAATGACATCTAATATATCTAGTGTTATTCTATAAGCGCCGCTTATAGAATCCTATTTGATTATAGGTTTAGAGCAGCCTCTGTGCGATGCGATCAAAAATGCATTGATTTAGCCTATGGAATGTCGGTGCGTCTTTTTTCTTTTTTTAAAACCGGTGCTGCTCTGCTGCGCTGAACATACAGAGTGTCTCTCTCTCTCTCGCTCTCGCTCTCGCTCTCGCTCTCTCTCTCTCTCTCTCTCCTTTTCCCTCTATTTCTCTCCTCCTGCAGCAGACCAGCACCGGTTTAAAAAAAAGAAAAAAGACGCACCGACATTCCATAGGCTAAATCAATGCATTTTGTGATCGCATCGCACAACTAATACTAAAACTAACGGGGAATACCAGAAAATAATAATATTTTGACATACGGAAAATGCGGTTGGTGCGGATATTTAAATTGGATAATATAATTATTGCGGTTGGATAACGGGCGGATAATTAATTTGTACATGCGGATTCGGGTGACGTAAGAGGCCATCCGCGCATCTCTAATATATATATATATATATGTCCATTGCTGCTTTCAGTTAGGCCACTAAGCTTCTCTAAGAACTTTAATTTTCTTGATTAAATTGGATTTCTCCCAAAATCAACTTTATGGGAAAAAACCCATTAAGTACATCCTCATTTGTTGCTGTTGGGCTCAGTGATCATAGAGGCATGTCATCTATAATTATAGTGCTACTTCCTTGTCAGAGAGAAATTCAATCTTCAGTACAATGCTGTCTGATGTGCAAAGTACTGCCATGCCTGCTTATTAACTCATTGAGTGCCAGAATTGCCAGAATTATTTCAGAATGATGTTGTCCCAGTGCCAGAGTTTTTTTCAAAGTAAAAAAAATGCTTATAGGAAGCGAGATACAGCCTTTTTCAGTTCTAAGTTAAACAAGGAGTGGATGGAGCTGCAGATCTTCAGATGATGATATTTTGGGTTCTGAACATGTTTTTCAAAATAATAAAATAAAAATAAATTACTATTAGACACACAGGCAGGCGGTCAAACGGACGGACGGGCAGACAAACTGATAACATAATGCCTCTGCCTGCCTCTGGGGCTATGTGGGCTATGTACAGTAGCTGAAAGGCTTAAAGCAGCTATGGAAGAAGTATAAACAATAGTAGTTGTACAGTGGTAGTAGTACCTAGTAACTCTGTGGGGGACCCAGACCTGTTTTGCACCAAGGACTACTTTCAGATAATCAGTATTTATACAGTCTGCTGCAGATCAAAATAACAGATTAAATACTTCTGAGTTATTAACCAACAATGCAGAATTTTACTGTCTTTATACTGCATAATGGGGATATTTTATATTGTTGTTATATGACTGTTTCCTTTGTTTTTCTCAACAGATTAATAAGGCCATGCATATGATAATACATTTTCTGCATGCTACACGATAAACATAACCATTGCAGATATCCTGGTTAAACGTTACCCTGTATCCATTATTCCATAGTAACGAAGCTCCCTGCTTTATGACTATTCTGTCCCTGCAGTAAATGCTACTCTAAGGTGGGGTAGGATTTGCATTTGATCCGTCCGTCCGTCCCAACTTTGTGAACATGACATCTCAGGAACTTCTTGAGTGAATTTATTGACATTTGACACACAACGTCCACCTGGACTCAAAGGTTAAAGGTCAAGATTCACTGTGACCTCACAGAACACTTTCCATGGGGCTGGGCCTGAATGTGGGTGTGTTTGAGTTGTGTCGTTGTGTTGGAAGTTTTTTGTCTCCTCATTCGGAATGAGGAAGGTAACATGGCACTGGTCCGACGAGGAAACCAAAAACGTAAGAACATAATACACAACATTTTAATTCAGGTGAAACTGTATGCCAAGAAAATGATAAGGCATAGCTATACATTCTCAACTTCAACGTTATTGTCACATCACACAAGTTGACATTCTCAATGTCAACTTCTTGCCGACTAAGCACCATTCTAGCATACTGATAAACTTGCAATTATAAATAAGGATTTCATCCTCGTCAACATGCGATATGTCAGGGGTCTCAGGTCTAGTCCGATGCTTGGTCAGATGTTGTCTACCTCGTAAACATAATTAGGACCTGTGATTAAGAAAGCGTCGAGCAGAGACAAGGAAAGTACAGTATGGATGGATGGATGATTTTATGTTGTCATTGAACACAGGTGAACGACAAAAGTATCTGTATGGCATCAATCCAATGCAGAAGAGCGATAGAGTGCATAGATGTACTGTAGGTACAGTAGCAGCATAGGTAGTTAACCCTTCCATTGTGTTAGGGTAATTTTTTACCCGTTTTCAAGTTTGAATAGGTAAAAAGTACCCTTTACATTTCTTTTTTGGAACAAGGCTTCATGATCCTCAGTAAAAGCTATTTTAACGCAACAAAATGAATTACCACCATTGTAGTTAATTCTGATGGTCTCAAAAAAAAAGTACCTGTGGTGTTAAGGGTTAAATATGACCCGGCAGAGAAGTGTGGCTCAATTCCCCCCAAATTGTCAATATTCAATGTTTACATGTTTGAGAGTGAGAGAAACTTGTCCTCAATTAGCATTTCCTATCAGGAGTAAAAATAAAGTTTGTGTTTATGAAAAATAAATGACTTTTTACCTTCTATGGTATACTGGTCAAATTTGACCCTTAACACACCAAGCGTCACTATTTTTAATAATATTAATATTATTATTTTTTTATTGTGTTCTAATGTTAGTCTATTATAGCTAGATAACATTATTATCCATTGTCTTCATTATAGGAAATGCATTTTTATAATTGAAAACGAGATATATTGAAAGATGAATCCATAACCCTAACCCAATATAATATTTTTAAAAGTGTTTACATGGATATGAATGCATAACAAGTCAGCTATGAGGTGGGAGAAAAAATGAAATGAAAATAATTATTTTTTGAGTATTTTGGGCTGAGTTAAATCACGGGTCAAATTTGATCGGCTAACACCAAAAGTGTATGCAGGTAAGTTTTCCAAGAAATCTATGTGTGAAGGCGCTTTGTTTGGCCTTCTTTTCATATACCTTGTTGCTTGTAGGGCTCAGTGTGATCTCCCATTGTTTGACACATAAACGCTAATAATAAGCTGAGATTTGATGAAATTGAAAAACGGGCTTCGCAGTTGCGTTCAGGTGGTAATGGTCAATGGCTGTGTGCAAAATCAGAGCAATTGCTCCAGCCGCTGAGGAGAACCGAGACAAACAGAGGTTTGTCAAATTATAGGAGGATACTTATAATCAGGTAGGTATGTTTCACCCGTTTTAATTGAAACAGGCCGAGCCCTCATGGGGGCACCAACTGACCGTCAGTCGAGCTCCATTGCGGACTTTCTGTGAATCACCGATGGTGATGTGTTTTGATGCATCCATGGACTCGTCTTTGCCCATTTATTTAACAGAAGTACAGATGTATCTTATATCATATTCTAATAAAACTGTTGGTTTATTTGTGCATTTGTGCAGAAACGTAGTCTAATATCATGTGGAGTAAACAGGACATAGATCAGATTAAATCAGGGATAATCTAAATGAATCACCTGATTATTATTGAAAGAAAGTGGCTGTAACGCAGACTGGTGGCAAGATGAAAACATACTTGAGAAAGCACAATGCCATTGACGGTAGGACAATGCCAATGTTCAAAGATAATACGGTAGTCTGTCATCTTGTTGAATGAAACATTCAAACAAGTCCTTGCGGACTTGTTTCCGTTGGGGTCCTTGAGTTAATTTCATAGACATATATAGTAGCAACCAAACAGTTCAAAAATCAACATGAAAATACAGATAATACAGAAAAAATACCACTATGTACAAAAAAAGCATTACAAAAATATATGTACAAAAAAAGGGGGGGGGGAAGCATGGAAAAATAAAAATTATATACAAAAAAAGCATGAGGAAATACAAAATATGTACAAAAAGAGGAGGGGGGGGTCGTCTGTCTACAGGGAAACTGGTACTAGCTCCTCTTTCGGCCTCCAGAAAGATGGGTTTTTAGGGCTGTTTTGAATGAGCCCAGCGAACTGCATTTTTTGAGGGATGGGGTTATAATAATAATAATAATAAACTTTATTTATATAGCACTTTTTAAAAACAGGTTTACAAAGTGCTTAACAATACAAATACAATACATACACAGGGAATATAAAGGCAATTCAATGATGGAAAATGTAAAAACAAAGGAACCATACAAAAACAATAAGACCAAAAATAAGAGTGAAAGCAGAGAAATAGCTGACTATTCCTTCTAGCTAAAGGCCATTCTAAAGTAATGAGTTTTTAAAAGGTTTTTAAAAGTGGACACTGAATTGGCCTGTCTAATTTGGAGGGGGAGTTGGTTCCACAAAAATGTAGCCCTAGCAGCGAATGCCCTGTCACCTTCCGTCACAAGGTTTGTCTGGGGGGGGACAAGTAAAAGTTTGTGTGCTGATCTAAGATTGCAGGTGGGTTTGTGGGGAGACAGGAGGTCAAAAATATAAATAGGAGCAAGTCCGTTCAGTGCTTTAAAAACAAACAATGAAATTTTAAAATCAATTCTGAACGCCACTGGTAGCCAGTGCAGTGAAGCAAGAACAGGGGTGATGTGGTCATACTTCCTGGTTCTTGTAAGAACTCTAGCTGCTGTGTTCTGAATTAGTTGAAGGCGATTGATTGACTTTTTGGGGAGTCCAGAAAAAAGTGAATTACAGTAGTCCAAGTGGTTAGTGACAAAGGCATGAATAATGGTTTGTGCGTCGCTAAATGAGATAAAAGATCAGATTTTTGAAATATTCCTAATTTGGAAAATGGCTGTTTTTGCAATGTTGGAAAAATGCTTTGTGAAGTTTAGGTCTGAGTCAAATAGGACTCCCAGGTTCCTTGCTTCATGGGTGCACTGTAACCCCTGTGTGTGTAGTAACTGCGTTACCATGTCTCTACGGGTTTTTGGACCAAACACAATGATTTCTGTTTTGTCATTGTTTAGCATAAGATAATTATTTGACATCCAGGATTTTATGGCAGAAAGACAGGCAATCAAAGGGGAGACAAGAGAAACCGGAGAAACTGTGGTAGGGTCTGATGGGTCTAAGGAAAAATAAATTTGTGTGTCGTCAGCATAAAAATGGAAGGAGACGTTAAAACTAGACTATTCCATTCCTTGGTGGCTGTGCTATAGAAGGAGAATTTGCCCATGTTTGTTTTATGGGTGGGTGGTACCAGATTGTTGTTTACGCTCCCTCTAGTTTCGTGGCTGTGGGTGTCACTAACTTTTTCGAGGTATTTATACAGATATGCGGGTATAGGGGGCATATCGGGCAAATCTGCATTTACAATTTTGAAGACCAGACCCATTTTTAGTTGTTTAACCCTGTCTTCCACCCTGAGCCAGCCTATGCTGGCAAAGTGAGTGGGAGAGAGGTGGGTCATGGGCCCCAGTCCGAGAAGTAGTCGGATCAGTTTGTTTTGGGAGGTTTGAAGCTTAGTCTGCAGTGACACTGAGGTGTTGGAGTACCAAGAGGAGCTAGCATAGTCAAAAAGGGGCTGAATCAGGGCCCCTGAGAGGGTCCTGAGGGCATGAGGGTTGACAAAAGAGGAAACTCTACTCCTTTGACCACCTTTGTTGCCATGCTTTCACCTGACAGGTATTTGTCAAGAATACATCCCAAATAGGTAATCTCTTCTTTGCTAGTGATGATTGTGTCATCGACTTTGACCTTGAAGTCATTTACCTTCATTTTACTGAGGGAATGTTTGGTCCCAAATAGGATGGATTCAGTTTTCCCAAGGTGTAGAGACAGTTTGTTATCGGTAAGCCAGGTACGGATTTTTGAGAGTTCAGAGCTGAGAGCTTCCTCAACTTGCAACTTGTCCTCACCCGAGATCAGGAGTGCCGAGTCATCAGCGAACAGGAACAGTTTGCAGTTACAGGCAGCATTCATGTCGTTAATGTATAGAAGGAACAGTAACGGCCCTAGAATGCTGCCTTGAGGAACCCCGCAGCTCACCGGGAGGGATGAGGACATGGTTCCGTTGATGTCAACCACTTGTTCTCTACCCTCCAAGTAAGATCTCATCCAATTTAATGATGTGCAATCAAAACCAATCGCCCTCAGCTTATCAAGTAGAATTGCGTGGTTTACAGTGTCAAACGCCTTTTGGAGGTCCAGCATGACCATGCCACAGTATTTGCCCGAGTCTACCTCACGTTTGATGTAGTCGGTCAAATATAGTAGGCATGTGTCAGTGGAGTGGGATGTTCTGAAGCCTGATTGGAATTCAAACAACAGTTTACGCTCGCTGAGGTAGCTGTTGATTTGTTCTTGGATTGATCGCTCTATAACCTTTGAGATGGAACAAAGGATGGAAACAGGCCTATAGTTGCCAGGATCTAGTTTGCTTCCTTTTTTAAATAGAGGGATTACTCTTGCCAACTTGAATTCTTGTGGGACGTGACACTGACTGATGGATAAGTTTGTAATGTGGGCTACTATGGGAGCAATGGAGACCGCTGCGTCTCTGAGGAATCTGGTGGGGATGTTGTCAAGGCCGGTGGCCTTGTTTGGCTGTAGGGCGAGGAGTTTGTTTTGCACATCATCAGTCAATACAGGTTTGAAAAAGAAGGAATCTTTTTTAGCCCCTAGTTTCTCATAGTGAGCTTGAATGTGGTCGGGGCCATACAGACCTGAATGCTGAGGGAGTTTGCTTACCAACTGGGTTGCAACTGTGGTGAAGAAACAGTTAAAACAGTCCGCTACCAATTGCTTGTCGGTAGTGAGCGAGCCACTTGAAATAATGCAAATGTTTGTAGATTTAGTCTGAATTTTTCCGTTGCAGCCTAATTGTTTTAGTGCCTCCCACAGTTTTTGTGGGTGGCTTTTGTTTGCCTCTATGTTCTCATTTAAGAAATTCTTTTTGGCATTTCTGATCAATTTAGTAACTACATTTCGTAGATTTCTGCACTTTTCAAGTAGCTGCTCACTTTTGTTTTTCCTGAGCTCGGAGTAGCTTTTGTTCCTGAGTTTGATGGCATTCAAAATGTCACCCTTCATCCAAGGTTCTGTGCTAGCTTTGACCCTCACCACCTTTGTGGGTGCGATGTTATCAAGTACACACAAAAAAGCTTTTTTGAAACAGGACCAGGACTCCTCCACAGAGGTGCAATTTAGGACATGGGACCAGTCCATTTTTCCAAGAGCTGTTGTTAGAAGATCACTTGAGTAGTGTTTCATAGACCTGCAGCTGATTGTCCTGTGACAATAAGCTCCAGGTCCGTGAATCTTCCGAGTGCAGAAAATGATATTGTGATCACTTAAGCTACACTCAATCACTCCACTCTTGGAAATTCTGGATTGGTCCGTTGTCAACACTAGGTCTATGATTGATTGAGAAGCAATGCCTACCCTTGTAAAATGCTTTATCAGCTGGGTAAAGCTGTGCAGGTCGAGGGACTTAAAGGTAGCTGAGTCTTTCTTCAGAACACAGGTGTTAAAGTCACCAATTAGTACCGTCTCAGAGTTTCCTAAACCCGCCACATGATCCTCAATCAAGTCATAAAAAGCATTTTGATCTGGGGGTCTGTAGATGGCGCCAATTATCAGTGGTTTTGCATGTGGGTATAAAATTTTGACCCAGACCGATTCAGTGGGGTTGTTATCCATATCTGGGATCACATCGTAAATAATGTCTGATCTCACATAGATGCAAACCCCACCCCCAGAGAGATTTCTGTCTTTTCTGATGACATTGTAGCCCTTTATTTCAATCTCAAAGTCTTTGATGGAATTATCCAACTTAGTTTCTGAGAATGAAATAATGTCTACCTTGCCACTTCCAAAGATGGATCTCAGCTCAGACATTTTTTCAGGGTTTTTAAGACTGTTAACATTCAAGTGAACAATGGGAGTACCTCTAGTAGAAAAGAGGGCATCCATGTCTTCAGTTGAGTAGTAACCATTGTCCCTTACAGGCTCTGGGGGGTCGGTGGGGGGGGTCGGAGGTGTGGGTGGGGGAGGGGGAGGGGGGGACTTTGTGATGTCCGCGGGGTGGGTGTGGAGGTGATTTGAGGCCGCATATCCTTCCTTAGATCTGCCGTGGGGGAGGGGGGGTGGGGATGGTGGATGTGGATGTGGGGGAGGGGTGATTTGGGGAAACCCTTGTGTCGACCTCGGCCAAATTCCCCCAGGCAAAGGACTGTTTGGGAAAATGGAAAACTCTCTGTTTCCACGCCGATCCCACAGGGGAAAACCATGTAGTTGTCCAGTGACCGCTTGGAAAACAGGGAAAGGAACTCCGTTTCCCAGCATTCCTCTCGGTGGGATACTATGCGGTTGTCCTGGTATCGACTGGTGGTGGTGGTGGTGGTGGTGGTGGAGGAGGAGGAGGGGGGGTGGGGGTGGGGGTGGGGGTGGGGGAGGGGTGAAGCTATTGTCCCGCGTCGACGCCAATCGGTGGTGCCAGGAGATGGTAGAAACA
Organism: Gymnoscopelus braueri; assembly: GCF_963280865.1. Lineage (NCBI taxonomy): Eukaryota > Metazoa > Chordata > Actinopteri > Myctophiformes > Myctophidae > Gymnoscopelus > Gymnoscopelus braueri. The sequence continues at coordinate 53,119,945 of NC_137611.1, read as the reverse complement.
GGGGAAAAAACACCGTTTTCTTGTGCTTTTCTCTGAGAGATACCCTGCGGTTGTCTTGGGCCCGTGTGGCACATGAGGGAATCCTCTTGGTGACGCTGCTGTTGGGGAAGCCCTTGTCTCGTCACCGGCCACATTCCTTCAGGAGGTGGTCGTCTGCTTGAGAATGCAGGTCTTGGAGCCAGCACGGATGTTAACCGGGACAAATAATCCATCCTTGTTTCTCCAGCTCTTTGCTGGGGTTCGATCTTATCAGGTGAGGTGGGCCGTTGCCAAACAAAGTTATTTGTCTGCATGTTGTGGACCGGACCTTGTCGGGCGCTTCCGTCGCGTTTGAAATCAGCTGTGAAGTTGCTTAGGCCATTGTAGTTGTGATCATAGCGAGTCTCCGTGCTCTTCACGGTCGGTGGGCCGGGATTAGGATGTACATTTCCCGACAACAATAAACTCAACCAAATAATCTTTCTTACTGTAAGGCCGTCTAGCTGGTTTGGTGTCCTTCTCCGTGTTTGTACCGATTTACTCGCGCCGAACACTTTAAAAAGTAACGTCGTCGCGTCTTGCGGTAAATCTCCGTTTGGACTCGCTCTCCGTTGAAGCTGCACATTGTGGGATTCGATGAATATTAATCCTTGCAAAATAGCAGCGTAGAACAGCACCAGATTGTTGCTGGCAGTGATGATCTTTTTGAGGCGAAGGTGTTGTTTTCGCCGTTGAAGAATAGAGTGCGGGGTAGAATCCAGGAGCGGATAAAAGGTGCGACCGTCCTCGGTGAAAGCCATCTCACTATATGAGATGAGGCTAAGGTGTGAGTGGAGGATGGAAGTTAGTATTGGAATTTGGCTTATGGGTCACAAGGTCACAATGCTTTATTACTATTCTGCTCCCGGAAAAGCATTGTGGGAAAATGCTGTACTAAGTGGTAGGATTTGCATTTGACACTGAATGCGGGAACCACGGCAGGTAGATAGTTTCCTCATTCAGATGCCAGGCAGAGTGAGGAAGTGATCAGACCCTCGGGACTCAAGCCTATAATTATTTATTGTAATCTATTTTTTATACACAGTGATGCTTCCTTGCCATCTGTAGAGAGAAACAAAATCAAATGTCAATCATCATTACACTGCTGCCATGACAGACAGGCTCATTTTGACATTTCGTATCCCTGTTATGAAAGCAGTTTAAAGTGGTATTCTAAACAAGTCGTGGGTGAACAAACATTTGACGCATTATTTTTTTACTGGATGTTTTGTCAGATGTTACGTGGATAATGTTGTCTTTAGACACACCATGAAACATTATCAGACATAGGAAAATAAGCCTCAAACGGGCCAGGCACTAGGACCACACGGCCGCCGCCCGCCGACACTCCAGAAGCGGCCCATTGAAAGAGGGGGGAGGGCCGGGGAGGGCTGTGTGATGGCCCAATCACATCACTTGCTCGACACCAGAAGAGCGGCCTTCACCCCTCCCCCCAGCGCCTTGTATTAGAGAGTTCCGCCACTGAGGGGGCAGAAACAGCGCCGGTCACGTGGTTCATGTAAACTGGAAATGGTTACAAATGCTCATAGTGCATTCCGTAAACTTCCGGTTTAGGGCTTTGTCACTATTCGCCAATAGAATTCTATGTAGAAGACCTGGCCCGACGAAGTGAACGGAGATGACGCAACTCTCCTTGAATGGCTCTGCCCCCCCCCCCCCCCCCACCCCCACCTGTGTATTTGCAAAATCATTTCTCAGTCAGACGGTCACGAATGCAGGGTGACAAACAAGAGTCAAGACACAATGCCACCGAAAAAAAACGTAAGGAGGGTGCTGAAAAGCAGATTTTAACTTTATGGAATCATTACAATATTGCATTTGAAGAGCCTAGGCAAGGTCATCATCAAAATGATTGGGTTTCTAGCGCACACTTCAAATCAGGTAAGGTTAAATAAAGTATTATCCGTTTTTGGTATGAATGTGTGTACAAACACACACACAGGGGGCGATAAGAGGGCCGATGCAAAAGTGGTCCCCCCCACCTTGGAAGTCACAGATACGTCCCATAAAAAAAAAAAGCTGATATACATGCTCATATGCTCAGTTTGCTCAGTGTGAGCACCACTGATATAGCAACATAGGTTTTTTTCCTGAAAACGGTTAGGATTTAGAAGACATTTGTTGAATCGGCCTCAGGTCTTAATGGGTTAATATGTTGCAGGAGATGTGGCATTGTACGTGGTACCTGATTGCATCAAGTGAGCACAACAAGACGGTTGGAAATAATGTTTGCTAATAGCTGCCTTCATTCCCTTAAAAATGTCAAAACATGCGTTGCGGGGGGGGGGGGGGGGCTCACATTAGAGCCCTGCATCGGGAGCGGGATCGTGCTTTGCGGGCGCAGGCGGTTTTAAATATCTGCTCTCTCTCTCTCTCTCTCTCTCTCTCTCTCTCTCTCTCTCTCTCTCTCTCTCGTGTATGTACGTTCTCTCGCTTTGCGCAGCTCGTCTTAATAAACACAAACTATCTCTCCTTTTTGAAACTTTCAAAACTGCTCACTCACGCACGCTCCCTCACGCTCTCATTGTCTCCGCCAGGCCGAAAGGCATGGCGAGAGAGTATGTTTTCGCCCCTGTCCGTCCGTCCGTCCGTGTGTCCGTGTGTCCGTCCGTCCGTGTGTCCTGTCTGTGTGTTACCACCAAATCTCCGGCACCGTTGGCCCGGTCGTTGCGAAACTGTGCACACACACTCCCTGGATGCCAATTCAGAACCTCACATGGGCCTGTTATAGCGCCACCAGGAGGCCGATTTGTGCAAAACCCATTTTTTCCCATTACTCCTACAGTTTTTAACCAAACCTCATGCAAATCGGTACACAGTATCTCTATAGTCATGTGATCAACCCTGATCTGTCCGCTTTCCCATATTCCATCCTCATTGGCTAAGGTTACCATCCAAAGTTTGCAGGATTGGTCCGTTTTCAACAAACTGCCTCAAATCATGAACGCAGCTTGCCATTTCCATAAAATTGCACACGCACATTCCCACTAGGCCGAGGAAGAAATGGCACTTAAAACTTTTCACATCAGCCTCATGGTGGCGCTATAACAGGCCGATTTGCATTTTTAACTATAACTGCACCGATCTGCGTGAAACTTTGCACGCCTACTCTCTAGAGGCCAAGGAAAAACATCTGCACTGCATTTTTCACATCTGCTTTTTACAGCGCCACCAGGAGGCCGACTTATGTCAAATACATTTTTGGATATTAATCCTTCAGATTTTATCCAAACATCACGCAAATCGGTACACAGTATCTCTATAGTCATGTGATCAAGACGCATCTGTCCGATATTTCATATTCCATCCTGATTGGCTAAGGTTGAATTCCAAAGTTTGCAGGATTGGTCCGTTTTGAACAAAATGTCTGAAATCATGAACGTGCCGTGCGATTTCCGTGAAAATTTGCACGCACATTCCCACTAGGCCGAGGAAGAAATGCCACCCTTTTCACATTGGCCTATTATAGCGCCACCAGGAGGCCACAATAACTAACCTGACCTGGCGGAGACCTGTGCTCCGAGGAGCACTTTTTCTAGTTCTGTTTTGTAATGTTTTTGGATCTCAATAGAAATATTGCAGGCTTATACAGGACTGGACGGTAATATTGCGGTACTACTTTTTTGCACTTTTTTTGAGCGGCGGCGAGAAATTGACTGCGGGCGGTCAGAATTGGAATCACTCCGGGCAAGGGTCAGATATCCAACAGGAGCGGGATTAAGAAAGCATGCAGGGCTCTACCTCACAGCACAGTACAGAGCAGAGTGTGTCAGTGCAGCAGAGGAGATCTCCAGATCCACACAAGCCTTCTCTTTAATCACGTCAGCAGAGAGTTGCAAGTGGAGATCTCCTTTACATGATAATCCAGTGCCTGTGATTAAACAGAGGAACTCTGGGGCCTTTCCTGGATACTGGTGATACCAGAAGAAATGCTCCTCACCAGTAACAGTTTGTGAAGATGTATTAACTGCAGATTTATTCTATTATTTATTGTAGAGTGGAGCTTCTTGATCATGTTGCATCAATGGGTAACACTTGTTATTCATAATGTACCCGTAACTAACGCTTAATTTATGATTGATTGATGTTCCGCAGCGCGGAACAAAATGACGCTTCACCAGCGTGTTTCACTGTTTTAGCGCTCCTTCAGCAGCCGCTGCTTCTAAATGTCGGCGCTTTTCGGTGATAGTCCTTTCTTCTTTCCCTTTCTCCACGCCGTTTGGTCCCCCCCCACCCCCCCCCAGGTTGGTGCCCTGTGCTTCAGCACCTTGGTGTTAAGACGGGGCTGGGCCCGGACCAGGGCTGGGTGTTTTTCTTTTTTCTTTCTTTTTTTTGGCTTGGCTTGGCCGCGGGCAGCCCCAGACTGCCCACCCCGTCTGGCATCTGCCAGAAGTGCCAGACCGTCCAATCCGAGCCTGGCAGCATGCGATTTCCGTGAAGTTTTGTGTGCACATTCCCACTAGGCCGAGGAAGAAATGCCACTTGTAAATGTTCAAATCAGCCTCATCTTGGCGCTATAACAGGCCGTTTCGCGTTTTTACCTATAACTGCACCGTGCAGTTATAGGTAAAAATAACTGCAGGAGTGAAACTTTGCACGCACACGCCCTAGAAGCTAAGGAAAAACCTTTGCGCCACCAGGAGGCTGATTTGTAGAAAACATTACTCCTACAGATTCTGTCCAAAAATCATGCAAATCGGTACACAGTATCTCTATAGTCATGTGATCAACACAGATCTGTCCAATGTTTTATATTCCATCCCAATTGGCTAACATTGGCTTCCAAAGTTTGAAGGAGAGGTCCGTTTTCAACAAAATGCCTGAAAACATGAACGCAGCGTGCAATTTCCGTGAAATGTTGCACGCACATTCCCACTAGGCCGAGGAAGAAATTACACCCTTTTTACACCCTTTAATTTAGCAAAACAAATTTTTGCTGATTTTTGTGGCAGACTACTGATAAAAACCTGAGAAAGACATTGACAATGTACAGATTGAGTGATCATATTGGCAGTAGTAGAGAAGGTTAGACACAGACACACCTGGTTGCCCAGAGAGGAGAGGCTGTGCTGTCATTGTGATGAGGGAGTTGCAGAGACAGAATGACACTTCATAACACAATGTAAAAACTAGGGGGGGAAAGTGCTCCTCGGAGCACAGGTGTCCGCCAGGTCAGGTAGATTATTGTAGGCCAGCAATGTTCGAAATTTGCCAATCAGGATGGAATATGAAAAATCTGACAGATCCGTCTTGATCACATGACTACAGAGATAATGTGTACCGATTTTTTGTGTGATGTTTGGACACAATCTCTAGGAGTATATAATATAAAAACAATTGTTTAGTGAAAATCGGCTTCCTGGTGGTGCTATAACAGGACAATGTGAAAAGGGTAGCATGTCTTTCTCGACCTAGTGGGAATGTGCTTGCAAAGATTCACGGCAATCGGACGCTGCGTACATGCCAATTGTAGCCAATCGGGAGGGATTACAAAACGGGCCAACGGTGCCGGAGATTAGCTGTCCACAGACGGACGGATGGACAGACAGAGTGCAAAACATAGCCTCCGCCAGGCCAAAGGCAACTACACAAATATTAGTGAGGAATTCTTTCCAAAATTTAAAATAAATAGTAGTATGACAGAAAGGGAGAAATTACCACTCCTTCTGGGGGAACAGAAAGAATGTGTTTTGGCTGCAAAATATGTCAATTCCTGTCACAAGAAAAGGGAAAAGCAGTAGGACACAGATATATACCATGTTTTACTTACCATTTAATACCATTTCCTTTATTTATGTAACTTCATTGATTTTATGTTGTTTGTTGTTTATGTTATTATATATTATAAGTGTTATTGTGCTTTGGCAACACTTGTCAAATGTCATGCCATTAAAGCCTGTTGAATTGAATTGGAGCTTCTTGAACATAATTCATAAATGATTTAAGATATCACCTCTTTGGAGCACATTTATTTATCCAACGTTTCGACCTTCTAGGTCTTCATCAGATATTTGCCTGATGAACGTTGCATAAATAAAACGGTTTTTTTTTTAGCTTGAGAACAGTGTGCAGACTTTCTTCTTCTTATCCTTGATTCTTCCCTTGATGTCCAGCACCTGGCCTAAATGCAGGCGTGGGATGTGCACACAATCTTTTCTGTAAGCTAAGGTGGTCAACATTCAGTCTGAGAGTTGTTCTCTTCATGCCAGTAGTTTTTAATGACACAATGATCAAGCACAGTGTATGAATAAGCAATATCTACTTAATAATGTTGCCCTTAATAATGTTGGTGGTAGGAAAAGTCTTCCAGCAGCGCACTGGTAGCCTGGTTAACCATCCCAGTCTCGTGAATTCACATTTCCATGTGTACAAGTGAATTCACGCATTGGTATGTCAGCTAAGAAGTAGAGTGTGTAGGGTTTTGTACAGTGTGTGTGTGTGTGTGTGTGTGTGTGTGTGTGTGTGTGTGTGCGTGTGCGTGTGCGTGTGCGTTTCCTGTCACTGTGGGCCTCACAGCACAGTAGCACACAGCAGAGTCTGTCAGTGGAGCAGAGGAGATCTCCAGATCTTCATGTTTGTTTCTATCAGACAAGTTTAGCAGAGAATATTGTGTGATTATCTGCTGTTTTCGTAATCCCTGATCCTGAAATAAGCACTAGGAATGTTGGTGATTTTCCTGTATAATGACGATATCAGAAGAAATAATGTGACTTAATAGACAAACATACTGTACCCTTACAGATAAACTCAAGAAACAGTAGACATAATGAACCAAGGACACTAAAGTGTCAACTAGAGAGATCTAAGCTTCCTCTCTTTCATGTAGCTTTACACACTCAATTCATCCTCTTACATACTGTAGCCACAGGAGCTACAGGTGCTGAGGGTGCGGCCCCACCCCCAGATACCATTGCGTCCCCACCGAGGAGGCTAAAAATTAAAGAATATGTACAGTATACAAAAGAAATATGTTATTCATATAATGTAATAAAGTCAGGAACATCCTTTAACACAATCATTGTAAAGCGCCTTGAATAAAGGCACTATATAAATGCACCATTTACCATTTACAATAAGAGACAATGACATCAAATTGTCCCTCGATGAAAGGGAATCCATGATCACACACTCCACGTTCACATTATGATTCCATGGTATAGCTTTTGCACTCTGAGTCTGTGTGCTCTACGCTCTCACTGAACTGACAGCACGCACAGCTGAACTTCGTTCACCCATATACCCCGGAATTCTGATCCCAGGTCAGTGTAATCATAGTAGCACTTAATGCTTTTCTCTACCGATCAGTGCTGAGCACGGGTCTTCTCGGATCCGCTCTGGTATTATATATCATTAAACAGACCAGAGGTCCAAGATAATAGAACCTGGAACGGACCGGGTCCGAGTGATTATGGTAAGATACAGATCCGGACACGTACAGGTCTCGGGTCCTGTCGGGTATTTTCGGAATCGGGGGACCTGTGAAGAGCTCTACTGTAGTAGTTAAACATGAGATCTAATTTGTTGTGGGCATATTTAACAGCCAATATACCCTTAGCAAAAAATAGTATACTTCAAGGTCATTTGATCAAGTATACTTAAGTATAAGTATATGTATAGTAAGTATACTAATACAAATGTACTTGTAGTACACTAGAGAGTATACTTACAGTAATACTAAATTGGAACACTTTCAAGTATACCACAAGTACACTCATCTATATACTGCTAGTGTACTAGTTATATACTTCTAGCCCACTTTGTGGTTCATTGGAGTACACTTTAAAGTATATCCTCAGTAAACTACTAGTTTACTTGTAGTTATACTTTAAGTATACTATTTATGTACTTGAAAGTACACTCATCTAAATACTGCAAGTGTACTAGTTATATACTTCTAGCCCACTTTGTGGTTCATTGAAGTACACTTTTAAGTAAATTCTCAGTAAACTACTAGCTTACTTGTAGTTATACTTTAAGTATACTATTTATGTACTTGTTATATACTTCTAGCCCACTTTGTAGTTCATTGAAGTACACTTTAAAGTATATTCTCAGTAAACTACTAGCTTACTTGTAGTTATACTTTAAGTATACTATTTATGTACTTGTTATATACTTCTAGCCCACTTTGTAGTTCATTGAAGTACACTTTAAAGTATATTCTCAGTAAACTACTAGCTTACTTGTAGTTATGCTTTAAGTATACTATTTATGTACTTGTTATATACTTCTAGCCCACTTTGTAGTTCATTGAAGTACACTTTAAAGTATATTCTCAGTAAACTACTAGCTTACTTGTAGTTATACTTTAAGTATACTATTTATGTACTTGTTATATACTTCTAGCCCACTTTGTAGTTCATTGAAGTACACTTTAAAGTATATTCTCAGTAAACTACTAGCTTACTTGTAGTTATACTTTAAGTATACTATTTATGTACTTGTTATATACTTCTAGCCCACTTTGTAGTTCATTGAAGTACACTTTAAAGTATATCCTCAGTAAACTACTAGCTTACTTGTAGTTATACTTTAAGTATACTATTTATGTACTAGTTATATACTTCTAGCCCACTTTGTGGTTCATTGAAGTACACTTTTAAGTGTATCCGCAGTAAACTACTAGTTTACTTGTAGTTATACTTAAATATACTATGTATATACTTGTAAGTACACTCATCTATATACTGCTAGTGTACTAGTTATATACTTCTAGCCCACTTTGTGGTTCATTGAAGTACACTTTTAAGTGTATCCGCAGTAAACTACTAGTTTACTTTAGTTATACTTAAATATACTATTTATATACTTGTAAGTACACTCATCTATATACTGCTAGTGTACTAGTTATATACTTCTAGCCCACTTTTTAGTTCATTGAAGTACACTTTTATGTATATCCTCAGTAAACTACTAGTTTACTTATGGTTATACTTAGGTATACTATTTATATACTTGTGTCATGTACTAGGGAACACATGGCAAAACAAGGGAGTCCACAAACAAGTCAAACGTTTAAACTATATTTATCGTTCTAAATTAAATAAATAATTCCAATAATTAAAACATACTGGTATGAGGTGTGTACGTTACTAGACCTAATTCACATTCAAACACAGCTCTGCATAGGTATTGTATAGGTAGAGAAACACACATATGGTAACGAATGCATTTATTGAAGTTATGGGGGGTGGGGGCAGTGTGTTTCACTCTGAAGGTGCGGAGTTGCTGATGTCATCGTACACCTATGAAGGAACAGAAAGGCCACATTAGTAGGACTCCACAGTAGTAAAATACTTTGAATTGACAAGTATAATGGGAATGTGAATCTCTGATGTCTAAACTTACCTCTGTCCCCCCCCCCCCTTCCCAGTGTGGTGTTCGGGCCAAAGAGTTCCCTCCGGCAACACGCACCCTATTTATTAGTTCCGGGAGGGTGCTACCAAGTGGGAAGTGGAGAGAGGGGAGATTGGCATCGACTGTAATTAATTGAACCCTTGCCAATCTCCCCTCTCTCCACTTCCCACTTGGTAGCACCTTCCCGGAACTTTAAATAGGGTGCGTGTTGCCGGAGGGAACTCTTTGGCCCGAACACCACACTGGGAAGGGGGGGGACAGAGGTAAGTTTAGACATCAGAGATTCACATTCCCATTATACTTGTCAATTCAAAGTATGCTACTACTGTGGAGTCCTACTAACGTGGCCTTTCTGTTCCTTCATAGGTGTACGATGACATCAGCAACTCCGCACCTTCACAGTGAAACACACTGCCCCCACCCCCCATAACTTCAATAAATGCATTTGTTACCTTATGTGTCTTTCTCTACCTATACAATACCTATGCAGAGCTGTGTTTGAATGTGAATTAGGTCTAGTAACGGCGACCCGTCGTTACACACCTCATACCAGTATGTTTTAATTATTGCAATTCTTTATTTAATTTAGAACGATAAATATAGTTTAAACGTTTGACTTGTTTGTGGACTCCCTTGTTTTGCCATGTGTTCCCTAGTACATGACACAAGTATATACATAGTATACTTAAGTATAACTACAAGTAAACTAGTAGTTTACTGCGGATACACTTAAAAGTGTACTTCAATGAACCACAAAGTGGGCTAGAAGTATATAACTAGTACACTAGCAGTATATACTTGTCGTATACTGATAAGTATAAAGAAAAGTCTAAGGCTTATACTTATACTTCCTGAGACTAGTATACTTGTTGTATACTGAAAAGTCTAAGGTTTATACTTACACTTCCTGAGACTAGTATACTTGTTGTATACTGAAAAGTCTAAGGTTTATACTTACACTTCCTGAGACTAGTATACTTAAGTATACTTGTCTTATACTGGAAAAGTATAGAGAAAAGTCTAAGGCTTATACTTAAACTTCCTGAGACTAGTATACTTGTTGTATACTGAAAAGTATAGAGAAAAGTCTAAGGCTTATACTTACACTTCCTGAGACTAGTATACTTGTTGTATACTGAAAAGTATAAAGAAAAGTCCAAGGCTTATACTTATACTTCCTGAGACTAGTAAACTTAAGTATACTTGTCTTATACTGAAAAGTATAAAGAGAAGTCTAAGGCTTATACTTATACTTCCTGAGACTAGTATACTTAAGTATACTTGTCTTATACTGAAAAGTATAAAGAAAAGTCTAAGGCTTTGGAAAAGGCTTCCAGCATGATTGCCTGTAAACAAACTCCTAGCCCCAAAGTACAAAATGGAACCGTCAGTCCCAAATAAGTTACATTTACACTGCAAACTGAAGGGGTCCCTGTGTACATTTTATATCTGTTGTATGTGCTTGCAAACAAAACTAGCCCCTGCCCTGTCAACACAATGTGTTCTATTTATCTCATCTACCCGAGCGGGTGGTCCTGCTCAATCCCTGGGAAGAAGGTAAAACACACGCCCTGTGTCTGTGTTTTCCACAGCTTCATTATAAACGATGATGAGATGGATATATTTTGCTCATTAAATAGAATATAGTTGCTCATCTGTCTTTCGTTTTGGGTGATTTTGTAACCCCATGGTACATAGTGGAACCAAATGGACCCGGGTCCATTAAGGTCCCTGTGTACATTTTCTATGTGTTGTATAACTGCATCCTTCCAGACAAAACAAGCCCACAAATTGGTATTTGAGTCAACAAACAGCGTTTTCTACCGTAGTGACATCCGAGCAGGGGAGGACCAGGACCTGCTCTGTGCTCATCTTCCCCGGGCAGTGCAATGGAGAGAAACACACGGTCGGTCGGTGCTTCATTGAGAAGGGTGATTTATTTGTCCACGGTCGCGTCGCGAACAAGCGACTGAAGCGTCATACATTTTTTAACAGCGATTCAGGTATTAATCCAGGCAGGGGTACTCCTCCTCTACTCTCACTTCCTCTCCTCTCCTCTCCTCCTCTCCACTTTTTTCAACCTTGCAAACCATTTTTTCAACATTTTGAAATGTTTTTATTATATATATATTAAAAAAAAATCTGTTTCAAGTCATGGCCTGATTCTAATCCCTCAAAGGGGCAAAGAAACATGCTCAATGACGGTTCCTGGCTCTAGAATAATGGTTCTTCAAAAGGGGTTTCTCAGAGTTACTACTTTGGGGCCACCAATTGTTTGTGATAGGAGCGTTGTTTTTTGTTTGTTAGTTTGTTTGTTAAGTAAATGTCTGACAATACACATTAACATGAATCAAACATATTATCGCTTGGAAACAAGCCATAGTCACTTCAAAGAAAAACCTGTGGAATACTTCCACGCTAACACATGCACATTGATGAGCCAATTAGCTAAATAGTGAAGGTAAACCGTTGAAGACCCCTACTCCAGAATACTAGACTGGTATGTCTAGGGCTGGGCCATATGGACAATAGAACCTGTGTTCCAATGGATCCAATGAAGTTATTAAAATAGTCACAAGCTCTTGTTAAAACTTTCATTGGTTCAATATTCTACTCTGATCTGATCTAGACTAGGCTCAGAAGGCCATTTGTGTTACTTTTGTGTGACACTATTGTATGTAGTGCATTAATTGTTGAAAAGTAAGGCATTCATTGACAACAACAAAAAAAGTTGAAATATGGATATAAGAGGTTTCTGCCCAAGATCAACAATATGTGTGAGTTTTTCTTCAAGTTCAGACTAGAGGTTCTGAATTGTGACATCTCATTCATGCACTGAACTTCTATGGATTTTTCAGATCTGAACTATTTCCCTTTTGTTCTTTTTTTTTTTTTGGCCAACTAGTGTATTAGTTCAGTGATTCTCAACCTTTTGAATTTCAAGGTTTGATATGTTTTAGGACACAGGGCCCCATCTGATATATAATGTATTTTTTTAATCTCTTGGACCACAATCTACACTGTAATATCCTCAGTGTTAATTTAACTTTGAGAGTGTACACAGGTCCATGTGGTTCCTTGTGTACACTCTCAGAGTTACAGACCCGTTAGGGTCCATTTGGACCCTTGGTGGTCCCCGGACCCAAAAGTGAGACCAGTGTATATAAGCTGATGTGTATATTTGATAATTCAATTCAATTCAACTTTATTAAAGCACCAAATCAAAAGACACTTGTTGTCTCAAGACACTTTACATAATGCAGAGACCTGGCATTGTCCCACCCTGAGTAAGCAATTTGATGCTCAATTGAACTGTTTTTTTGTTTGTATTGTTTATTTTTTTCAGAATATGAAGTTGCATGTTGAGGGGTCCCTATAGAACGCACCACCAAAAGTTTTTTCACTTGTGCCGATAGGGGGCGCCACAAACGTGAACAGTTGCACCATGTGTCGTAACCTTTAGTTTTCCCTGTAGCTTCCTCGTGTCCTGACGGCTGCACCCCACGACTGACACAGGCCTGGATAGGCAACCCAGCCTGGCGGAGATTTTCTAATCATTTATTCTGTAGTTGTCATGGCTGCCAGTTCCCACCTGATGTCGTGCGGGAGTTCAGACTGCTCCAGATTGTATTGAATAACTGCTAGCTTGCATAACGTCTTCAGGCTAGGATTCAAGTCTAAGATGAACAGATTACAGGGTGTGTGTCTGTATCCTCTAAAGAGGATGATACGATCTCCCACCATGCAACAGGACATACAACTCATCCGAAACGGGCGTTTCCCCTTGGGCTCAACCTTCCTCCAGCAGAAGGTTTCCGGATTGAATTTCCACAGATCATTGAAATTCTGCTTCAGATGACTGCTGTATCCACCAAATATGTACAGCTCTCCATTGTGAGCAAAGGCTGCAGGGCTCCAGCGTCCTTCTGGGAGAAGCTGTGTAGAAGGTTTGCTCAGCCAGCAGTTGGTCTCCGTATCAAACACTCTAATGTTGTAGTTTTCGTTCTGGTTCCCTGTTCCCCCAAATACAAACATCTTTGTCCCGATGATGGTGGCCGAGTGCAGTGATGAAGCAGGTGGTGGAGTGCCTGTGTTGTTAATTAAAGACCAGACCATTGTGGTGGTGTCCAACTTGTAGATGTCATTAGTTTGTCCAGTCAGCTTGTTCCATCCTCCATAAATATACATGACCTTCCCCAAGACACAGGCTGAATGGTACCTCCTCCCCTCTGGAACTGTCCCAAAAACCCCGGGCTTGACCCAACTGTGGGTGTCGATATCAAATGCATGAAGCATGTTGGAGTCGTGCCCCCGGATTTTACCTTCCTCTATCTGAAAATCCACTACACCACCGTGAAGTCTTCAAGTCTCTGTAAAACAATGCAGTGATGTTCCACACGCTAATACTTATATTGGTACAGCCACATAAACACAAACTCCATATTTGGGCAAAACTAAGATCATATTCATGACATCAGTGTTGAACTCATTTTTTGGCAGACATACTCTGATCAGATCTCATATCCTGGATGGAAGGCGGTCTGAAGTTATACAACACAACAACAAAAACAACATGGTTGTCGTTGACAGATTTGAAAAACATTTGGGGATTGAGTTCTTTGGCCTGCTGGCAGCGTGCACTAGAAATCTGACACTGATCATTAAAGTGGTTTGTGAAATTAGCTGCAGACCAAGGATTAAGGTTAGATTAGAAAAATGTAATCAGCCCAGTCGTCTACAATGATTAGACTTAAGCCCAAGGTCCCATGGCTTAGCTTTTGAGTTAAGGACATTAGCCTCAAACACACACCAAGTCAGCATCTAGCCCTGTACATCTATACCGCTAGACTCCTGTGTTCTACAATAACTTTTAATACTTTCAAACAGGAACCTGAAATCACAAATGAACAGGTGGACAAAGTGTGAGGGTCTTTCCATTCCATGGCTTCTTCTTTAATAGGCTGGTTCTCAAAGTCTGGTCTGGGGACCACCATGGGTCCAAATGGACCTCTCAGAGTTAACCCTTAAAGTTCTATGACATAAATTTTCCCTTTTTTTAATGTTTTTTTGGGCCTCAATTACACCCAAAAAACCTGAACTGTGAACATTCAGTGGATTTTCTGTGGTCTGGGGTTTTCTGAATAATTAGGCTGAAAAGTAATCTGAGCTTGGCCCTTGGATAGTGGAGTCACAGGCCATTAACCCTGCAAGACCCGGATATATTTCTACTTACAAAAAAAAATAATCAACCTTTCAGATGGTGTTTTAGGAGTACTTTGGAGAGGAAAATATAATGTTTTTAAAAAAAAATAGTTTTCGTAAGGTTTTATTGAAATGTTGTAATATTACAACAGTGGGTCTAACGGGTAGCAGAATTTCCTATAGGCCATTTTTACTCACTGTCAGAAATGCATGGCAAATGTCTATATACTTCACTAAAACAACTTAAGTGTTCATTTATATGGTTATGGTTTATCATTTGGCCTCAGAACAGTATACATTATGAATAATATTGGGCCTCAGAACAGTACATTATGAATAATAACATCAATAAGCCATATTTTTAAGAATTTTGATTTTATTAAAAGAACAAAATGAAAAACAGTACAATGAATGTACTAAAGAAACCTAATTACAATATACACTGGTCACAATGTGATGCAAACAGCCCTCCACCGAAGACCAATTCACACCTGCTCAAAATGAAACGGGCACCCCCTCTCACACATGATGCCGCTGATCCCTGTTCTGACCCATACTTTGAACCCCCAGGGATGTGGCTTGCCTCTCATGTACTGCTTGATGCTGCTGAACCTCCCCTTGAATGGAATCATCATCTCATCCACAGAGTTGTGCTCTTCTGGCACCACCTGTAGGCACTTCTCTCTGAACGAATTCAGCCATGGTCGGATTTTCCAGAGTTTGTCCTTCTTTTCACTCTCTGGCACTGTCAAGTTGTCAACTAGATGTAACGAGGTCATCAAAGACTGAAATCTGTTGCGTGGCATCACATCAGCTACAGGGGCATATCGTGTGTTGGCTTCCCAGTACATTCGGCATCCATTCATTTGTACAAGGCCCATGTTCAGATGCATGCCCATCATTTGCTCTATTTCTTTTCCACTTGTGTTAACTGATGTTCCTGATGTTTGAAGGCTGTACACATTTGTATTTGTTGTCAGGGAGTCAATCATGTCTTCGGACACAAACCGGCGGAAGTACTGCAGTGGTGTGTGGAGTGAACTCACATCTTCAGTCAAAGGTGGACCAGAAAAGTCTGTATTAGGGCTGATGAAGGTCTTCTTCTGCCACTGATATCTTTCACTGGGTTTGGCGTGTTTGGCCGGTTGGGGGGGGGGCAGTGGGTCAGTGGGTTCACTGGGTTCACTGGGTGGATGGTTTTCTTTGGACTCCTCTCCACAGGCCTCTTCATCCGACTCTTCATCAGTTTCAGTAAAGTCGATGTCCACATCACTCTCTCCATTCATTACAATATCCAACACATCCCTTGCAGTGAAGCGAGGCTCTCTCCTTGCTTGTGGCATTCTGAAATGAAAATAAAGAAATACCATTAGTACATTAGTACTAGCACATCTCACTGCAGGTACATATTTCACAAGTCACACAATACTGTCTGGCCAACCTATTGTACTTTGCTTATCCTCACAAGTGGCATCAGTGATACTTAGCACCATCAGTGATGAATGATGATGCTTAGCCTAACAAAGGGATTGGGGATGACTGTAAGTGGGCAATCCCAACACCCATCACATGAACAATGATGAGAGATTCTTAACTGGGCGACTCCCATATGAACAATTACCATACACTGATTGCTAACCACAAACATTACCAAAATGTTTTACTAAAACATTATAGGCAATGACATGTTATAAGCTAATGATGCAGTATATTTGTCTTCGAGTACAATTGGTTACAATATACAAATTGGTATATATATATATATATATATATATATATATATATATATATACACACACACACACACACACACACCAATTTGTATGTTTTAACCAATTGTACTCGAAGACAAATATACTGCTTTAGCTTATAAGTTATAACATTTCATTGCCTATAATGTTTTAGCAAAACATTTTGGTAATGTTTGTGGTTATTTGTGGTATATATATATATATACAGTAATGCAATGTGGGGAAAATACACATAATTGTATAAATGTATTGTGAAAACTATAAGACTCCACTTAGCCAGGTGAACAGGTGGCATTGCTATTTGCTACCACTATGACCCAGAGTTGTAAAAAAACAACAAGTATAAAGCATGCTCTAATTTACATTTGGGGGATATCTTTCCCAATAATATCATATGTACATGTTCTAGACATTCTAATGATCACCAAAAAAATTATTGAAGACATTTTACTTACTTTTTTGTGGGAAATCCTGTCCAGTGAAAAAGAGATTGTTCTTCCTTCAAGGATTTTCAAGATGTGACTTTTCCTGCCTCTGTGGGGGGTATTTATATGCAAATATCCCGGCCAATGACATTGCAAGACTAAACAATAGGATCCAATGATGATGTTTAGGTGAAAGAATAACAGGAAAACAAATGATTTATACCATGTTTTTGATAAAATACAAATGTTGTAATATTACAACTGCGGGTCTTGGAGGGTTAACAACACATTCCATGCCAGACGTTAATCTCATAATGTACTCACCAGTGCCAACGTGTTATTGTTGTTTTTTTTGTTTTTTTCACGTCGCCATAGACCTTGTTAAAATCCTTAAGATTGAGCTGTGCACTGTTTGTAAACATCACGGACATCTCACTGATTCTACCAGTGAAGACCAAAAAAAGACCGAAAAAGCTTTAGAAATGTGAGAGAAAAACACCTGCAATGGCTCACTAGAGTGGAATTTTCAGTTAAAACTTTTTATACACGTTTGAAGGACCATGACAAAGACTTTTAATGTGTTGTAAAACTGAATGTCATGAAACCTTTAAGGGTCCAATTGGTTCCATTTGTACACTCGGAGAGTTAAGGGTCTCAAGTACTCAAATACAAATCTTAAAGGTCCACAAAGAACAATTTCAATAGGTCAAAGGTCTGTAGGGCCAGTCATAAGGCACATAAGATCTGAAAATGTATGCATTTATCGTCGACTAAAACTATGACGAAAAATGTTCGTCGACTACCTTTTTTCACTGACAAACTAAATAAAAACTAAATAAAAACTAAGCTATGAAGACTAAAACTAAGACAAAATGTATTGATAATTTTGTCAACAAATAAAAACTAGACTAAAATGTTAGGGGGGGACTAGTGGAGAAGACATCCAGTACGCTCTTGGGTGTTGCGCTCCGAAAATAGCAGATCTACAAGCTCAGCTGCGACGCGTTGATAGCTTGTAGATCGGCTATTTTCAGCATGCAACCAAGTGTAGAAATCAGGCATTACGACTCCATCAAGGCCCGCCAAAATAATGTTTTGTGAATAAAATCAACTGTAGATTTAGTCGACTAAAATCGTATTTTTAGTCGACTAAAAGTAGACTGAAACTAAGACATTTCAGATGACTAAAACATGCGGAATGATTTGTTTTTCAATAGACTTTGACAAACTAAATCAAAATTTGCTGTCAAAATGAACACTGATATAACTACAACTAACGTATATTACTGTTGTGTTCAGCTGTTAAACATACAGGTTCAATGCCATTTGTTCCCATGAGATTTGACTAGGCTATGTTTACCACGTGTGTCCATTGCGTTTGCAAATGGAGAGTGGGGAGGAGAGCTTCCCCGGGTCCATTTGGTTCCATTTATTTTGAACACACATCCTACTGCCAAAAAACAGATGTTTGGATTCAATTTTGTCTTTATTAATAAGTTGTGTCCGTGTGGGTGCGGCTAGGTGGCGGATCTATATCTCAGAGAAATAATAAATTCCCAAAATAATTGGCCAAACAGAAAGATCGTGTTGATGATATAACATAAATATAAATAGGAACTTAAAGTATACCTTAATTATCATTAAAATAAACATGCTCTGAAAATGCCCACCCGTCTGCCATGTTAAGTGGTCAGATGGGTGAGCAGAGATTTTTAAGTGGGCCCTGATCCAGTAAAGGTTGGTAACCGCTGCTCTAGGTTTAATATTAGCTGAAAAGACACAATAATTCACGTCCAGATTGGGTAACAGACAGTATTTACAAATTAAGAAGCAAACACTTTGTTGCATAATTTTTTTTGATAAAACTGAAAGGAGACAATCTCGTTTAACCCATTAAGACCAGGAACGCATCTGTCATTTTCAGATGTCTCTGGCTATTAAAAAATAGCAGATATACAAGCTCATAGTGCGGCACCGAGTGCTATTTTTGAAAAATCGTGAGAATGTGCAAATCTATGTATTTTTTAAAGCAAACATTTGTAAATGGAAAAAAAAGATAGCAGATCTACAAGCTCATAGCGCGGCACTCGGTGCCATGCTATGCTATGAGCTTGTACATCTGCTATTTTTGAATAGCCAAAGAAATCTAAAAATGACAGATGCGTTCCCGGTCTCAGAGATGGGAAAAGTACTGACATTCTGTACTCGAGTAGAAGTACAATTACTTGTGTTAAAAACTACTTTGGTAAAAGTAGAAGTACTCATTCAAATAATTACTCGAGTAAAGTAAAAAAGTACAGGCTTTGAAATTTACTTTCTGAGTAAAAGTAAAAGTATTTTTACCGGATGTTTCTGTGCATTAAAGATCCCCACCAAACACATGTCTTAAAACAGGCCCAACTTATTAAAACATTTTATATTTGAAAAATGGTAAAGTAAAGTATACATGATGTGAACATGTTTAACAGGTTTTTGGGTAGAGTTGTTACCACTCTAGGTTCGGACTCCCGTTCACACCAATATACAGAGTGAATGACACGACACAGTATATATGTATAAAAATATAGACCTTTTATTATTTACTAAAACTAAACAGACAATTTATGCAAGGGTACCCTTTTCAATACAATACATCAACATTTAAAATAGCAAGCACTTCAATTCATAATAGCAAGCAACTCCAATTCATAAAACTGTGGAAGGAAGCAAGTCAGTCAGTGGGTTAGAGATACCGAGTTTGTATCAGTCCAGTCCGGTCCTGTGGTGAATCCGATCCGGTTTTTGCGGCTCGCCACAACCGTGACTAGACGGCCAGTATAACCCTGTTCAGTCCGCGAACTCCAGTCCGGAGTTTCCGCGTTGCCGCTCGCCGGCGTCCTGCAGACAGCTCCGCTGTAGGAGGAGAACGGTACAATGAATGACAGCCCTCCTTGTAACCGGCACTTTCAAACTATGATAAACACGCTGGCGTGATCACTTTCCTTTAACAGGAGTATTAGAAGCACATCAATAAATCTCTGCCACTGCTGCTCTGCCGTCGTCACGTCACCCGTCTGGCTCCAGCGCCTCGACACAGGGAAACAGGAGGACTCGAATTACTCTCCACAATCACGCTCATAAAGAGCCTTAACACATACGCCAGAGGGAAATAGTTACTTTCCTTTTGCTGGACGTTAGAGAGCGTTGACACTGCAGAGATCGGATCGTCAGCGATGTGGAGGGAGGAGGCGATTCAGCGTTGCGGAGATCCGACCCACGGTGTGGTGAGGAGAAGAGCCTGAGGTCTGGTCCACGGGCACAGCGTGGAGAGAAGAGGAGATCTTGCCTACAACATGTAGGGAGAGAAGAGGAGGTCTGGTCTGGCGTGACCTGACGGCAGCAGGCAACTGTCTGGGTGGCGAGAGAGAGAGCCCGAGGTAGGAACCTGGTGTCCCTTTTATATGGGCGAGGAGTTTTCCTGGCGAATGAATGCCTTGATATCAGTCTGTCTGATGCACACACCTCTGTCACAGCACCTGACAGGTGAACAATACTGTGGCATACAAGTTCATTGTCCATCACGTCAAATATAACACACAGTAATCAATAAAACACAGCAAGCATAATCGAAATCACAGCAAACTATAAAACTCACAATATAAAGTAAACCATAGTCAGGCTGCTTAACCATTGGCCCTGTGCATTCTGTGACATAAACTAAATGGCATTATTCACTCTATGACACATGCACGGTTATCAGACTTAATTTATCCTCCAATTCTAGTTTATGCCCCAAAATGACTGGATATACAGGTTTTGTAGCAATTTGTAGCAATTGTAGAAATATTAGACCTTAATTGTCAAATGTTTAAGCATGTTCTAATCATATAGACTTTACTTCTAGACCAGGGGTCCTCAACAGGGGGTCCGGGACCCCTAGGGGATCCTCAGAGCTACTATAGGGGTCCGCCAAATCTTTGTGTGATAGGATGTTTTTTTGTTACATTAACCACTTGAACCCTATAGCATCCCTATTCTCAGGGGAACATTAGCCGAAAATAGCCGATCTACAAGCTCACAACGCCTCTCGCTGCAAGGCGTTGTGAGCTTGTAGATCGGCTATTTTCGGCAGAGGTTTGGTGTAGGGGGGAAAGGAGCAAATCAAGTACTAAGTAGCCTATTGAAGTTTTAAGTGGTTAAATGTCTGAAATTAACAAAACAAAATCATTTACACAACACTGATGACAGTCTATGAAGCTATATGAAATCGAGTTTAATCTGCAACACAATTTCATACAATATGTAGTGGGGGTCCCTGCTTCATCTGTCTCTCAGCTAAGGGGTCCCTGCTTCGTCTGTCTCTCAACTAAGGGGTCCCTGCTTCATCTCTCTCTCAGCTAAGGGGTCCCTGCTTCATCTCTCTCTCAGCTAAGGGGGTCCCTGCTTCATCTCTCTCTCAGCTAAGGGGTCCTTGGCCTGAAAAACGTTGAAGACCCCTGCTTTAGACCATTTCCCCAATTATCTTTTTTACAATTTGAACAAAATAGCCAATTTTACATTGAGGTGCCCAGATGTCCATATAGTGCCACACTATTACCACACTACAGACAGAGACACACACACACACACACACACACACACACACACACACACACACACACACACACACACACACACACACACACACACACACACACACACACAGCAAGAGATGGCATTAACAACTGTACTGTACTTCATTCAAACACAGCAAGTGAGCCTAGACAAGCCTACTTCAAAAGTAAACGCACGCACGCACGCGCGCACACACCACACACAGCTTTTGCGATGCTTTAGCGATGCTGACATTATGCCGCTCGCACGTTATGTGCTTGATTTGTCAATCGGCACTTTGTGTTTGGTTTTATTAAGATGAACTTACCTAATGATGCTGCAGAGGTTCAAAGAGTTTAAGGCACTTCTAGCCTTGATACAAGACTATGACCGATGACCGTGTTGATCCAAGGCTAACGCACTTCCACAGTACAACAATGTTTAAGTCACAGTTGAATGCTTTGGCCAAAACCTGCGATTAATCCATGTGTTGTTGTTTATATTAATTCGTCTCACCGGTACACACACACACACACACACACACACACACACACACACACACACACACACACAGCTGAGTCTTAACAGCTCGTGAGCAACAAAATGGAACTTCCTCTAAGGAATTCAAAATAAGAGCCACTAATAATAATTGGTCTCCTTAGTTTTATTTTCTTGTCTACTAACAGGAAGTATTATACTCATTTGTAGTAACGTTACACACAGAGCTATGTACGCTGGTCTGGTGCGCTGGTACGCAAGAGTAGGTTATGTTTCTTTGATCGCGCGCATTAAACATTAAAAATAAAGTAACGAGCCTGTTTTGAAAATGTACTCAGTAGAAAGTACAGATACTTGTGTTAAAATGTAACGGATAAAAGTAAAAAGTATAGTCTGAAAAATAAGTAATCAGTAAAGTACAGATACTTGAAAAAACTACTTCGTTACAGTAACGAAGTACTTGTACTCCGTTACTTCCCATCTCTGCCCGGTCTTAATGGGTTAAACGTCCAAATTAATTTCAACTTCATCAGACTGA